>NC_089858.1:17931962-18254819 GCF_036373705.1 Amia ocellicauda | reverse complement strand
AGAGAAGCAACTGAGGCTGCCTAAATCCACAGAAGAACTGTGGTTAGTTCTCCAAGATGTTTGGGCCAACCTACCTGCCGAGTTCCTTCAAAAACTGTGTGCAGGTGTACCTAGAAGAATTGATGGTGTTTTGAAGGCAAAGGGTGGTCACACCAAATATTGATTTGATTTAGAATTTTCTTCTGTTCACTCACTTTCCATTTAGTTAATTGATAAATATGATCTATTAACATGTCTGTTTTTGAAAGCATTCTTACTTTACAGCATTTTTTCACATCTGCCTAAAACTTTTGCACAGTACGGAGCAATGGAAGAAGGTGGCCTGGTCTGATGAATCACGAGTTCAAGATGTTGACTTGGCCTCCAAATTCCCCAGATCTCAATCCAATCGAGCATCTGTGGGATGTGCTGGACAAACAAGTCCGATCTATGGAGGCCCCACCTCGCAATTTACAGGACTTAAAGGATCTGCTGCTAACGTCTTGGTGCCAGATCCCAGATACTTCAGAGGTCTAGTGGAGTCCATGCCTCGATGGGTCAGGGCTGTTTTGGGACCTACACAATATTAGGCAGTGGTCATAATGTTATATATATATATATATATATATATATATATATATATATATAATGTGTGTGTGTATTTTTTTAAATAATGTTTCATCACCTGAAAAGCTAGGTTGGATAAAGCTTAAATATAATCCTTATAAACTAGTAGATTTGTAACTGACACAGATACTGTTTGAAAATCCCAGTGTTTAATGGGAGTACCTAATTTTGTTTGCCACTCTGCTCTCTATGTTTGCTTACTCATCTCTGCGTGAGAGTGACTGTAATACCTTAGTAATGAAAATGAATAGCCTCTGCTTATCCATTGCATTAGGGTGTCTGAAGCTCAGAAATTAATGGAACATGCTGCAAAAAAATATTATATTGAAGTGCTGTACAAATAGAAATCAATGTCCCTATATATATGTCACATTGCCTGCATTTAAAATCCAGATGTAGGAATGCAATTTGAAGTAACAATGGAATAGTATATATTTGACACTCCAGGTAATATTGAATATTTGCATGCCCGCAGGCTCTCTTTCATTTAAGATCTTGTTTCTGTCAGTACAGCTTTTTAAAGACCTGGAACTTTTCATTTTATTTAAAAACTGATAAAAAATAAAAATAAAAGAAAATGTAGAAATCTCTATGTGAAATCCACCTGGGAAAACTGAGAGGTTTAATTTCCTCTTCTGTCCTAGTCATTTTGGAGAACAAATTATGTATCTCGAATGCGAGAGATCTTCCCTCGCTTTCTTCTTTGTCAGCACTGGCAGTTGTTGTTCTTCTACACACCATATAACAGAGATTGAGTAGAATTTGTTTACATTATAGTTAGCTAATTATAACTATTGCAAATTGGAATGAGTTTGTGTAGATTAGCCTTATAGACAGACCACTACAGATGTCCTTGGTTGAAAAAGTTAATTAGAAAATAATAGTTTTTTAATGTTTTTTCAGCTTGTTTGTTAATTTAATATTATAAAGAAAACAACATGATATGTATCAAATGTAAATTCTGAGGTAAACTCTGTATTGCCTAATTAAAACAGATGAACTGATCTATGTGTAATATAGTTTGCACTTTGTGGGTCTTTGACATTTGCAGACTTGAATTATTTCAGGATAGGATCCTTTGATCACTTAGTTATTAATGGACACCAAACGAGCATGATGGGTCAAATGGCCTCCTCTCGTATGTAAACTTTCTTATCTGCCAAGCTATATAAGGGTATTGTGCGTGTTACTGTATGGCTCTCTGTGTTGTGCACCTCCAGTGGACAGGTGAGTTCTTTGATGTGGAATAAAACAAGTTAAGTAATACATTTCAAAATACAAGATGTAATTACAAATTGTCTAAGACATTAAAAAGGCTTCTGCTTCAATTTTTATCTTATTTTCTACCCTTAAATTCTTAAAAAAAGACAAAATCACTAGCATGGTCTATCTTTTAAGACAGAGATCTCAAAATGTCTGTCCCCATTACACTGTACTTGCTTCTTACCTCTCTAAGCCCCAGCAAGCACAGGTTTCCATCTAAGATTTTATGGCACATTTCCCTTGATTTGTTGAAACCTGGATAACATTGAATGCAAACCATGTAAAAGATGTCTTCATTGCTGCTAATGTGACATCCTCTTGTCATGGTGCACACCCAGTTCTCAGGGATTGAAAAAAAGATTATTGAGCAAATGGCAATATCATATTCATAACCCTGCACCATAATATATGGGTCCCCCGAGTGGAAATTGCAAGGGTTAGAGCATTGTTGTGTGTGATTAAGTGGCAGGAAAATAAGTAAGTATTCTGTTAAAGCTCGTCAACATCCTACTGGGCACATCACCATCTTATATTGTAGTAGATGGGGATAAAGCATTTTTATGGTCAAATTGTCAGTCTCCTCAGTGATATATGAATATGAGTGGAAAGGATTCTCTTTCGGCAGGGTAGCAGGTTGATCATCATAGCCTAATAGAAAAGAACCAGCAGAATTGGCTTCCTGCTGAGCTCTACCCACTGGAAACACTTTGTAAATAATCCCCTTCTTACCCAGATTTTGTTCCTGTTAACGCATAAACATTGACAAGGTGGTTGTGTATGTGTCACTGATTTTTAGACTTTTTGGCAACCCATTGTCAGTTTGACTCTCCCTTCCCACTTAAATGCACATTTCAGTGTCAAATGTGATAGAGACTGCACTGTAATCATTAAGAAAACCTTTATCCCATTTGTGTGACGTGTGATGAATCAGCCGTAATTCCAACGCAGAAGGAAAATTCCCCTCTTCCAACTGGCATCACACTCACATAACCTACAGTGAGTGAACACCAAAATATGCAGGTGGTGCTCATGTTCTATGTGCATTGAAACAGCAACAGTGCAGAGCTGGCCCCTTTTGTAGTAGCTGTCCTAGAGCAGGGGTTTTCAAACCGGTCCTGGAGTACCCCCTGCCCTGCTGTTTTTTTTTCCAACCTTATTCCAAGTCTTAATTACTTAATTAAATGGTATATTGCTTTGTTAGGTCAATTAAGGATTCAATTAGGCAATTAAGACCTCAGTTGGAACAAAAACCAGCAGGGCACTCCAGGACCGGTTTAAAAACCCCTGCTCTAGAGTATAGGGTCGAGTGAGCAGAACTGTGTTTAATGCCTGTGTCTGTTGTTGCTCTGTAGCCCTTTCTCAGTGGAGGCTCCCATTGGCACACTTGGAGTTGGTGAGAGTATGCAGGTGACTGTGGACTTCCATCCCAAGACTACAGGAGACTACTCCAGGGATCTCGTGTTACACTTCGATACAGGTGTGTCACGTGCGCAGCAGCAGTCGCTTACAACTCCATTGCAGATATTGATAAGAAACAGACAGATCCCACTGATGCCCATAACATTATACACTCCATACCTGATACCTGACTCTATGGATTGAGTGTTAAGCATCTGGTCTGTTATGTTCCTTTGTTTCCTCCTTCAGAACTTAAATCAGGGGGAACCCTTGTGCACTAGTGAGTTAGTAATCATTGTGGGTCATGAAAGCATATTGTTTGGCTACATTTTTACGAAGTCGTAGGTGTTATGAAACCTTTTCCTGTTGATTATTTATAATACCCTTGGTGTTGTGCAATACTGAAAAGGAACAAGACTGGGGACATGGGTTTAGAGGTCAGTCTATTAAGGTGTTCTGCTATGTGTGCCATTTTGTTATTATTCTAGCACAATTTTCACATTATGGAGCAGCATGGGTTGCCGAGGTGGTTGTGTTTGTTTTTATTTCAATGTCCATCTGTTTAGTAACACATGATGTCTGCAGTTGTGGGGTATAATGTATTCTAGATTTTAGCAATACGCTGCTTATTACCTTGGTGGTAATTCCATGTGGGCCATTTTATGCAAAGACTGTATAAGCAGTTCCTTTTCTGTCAATAATACGGGTGGGAAAAGAAGCATTTAGGCAATGAGAGTGCTGTGTATCCTCACAAATGCAACACAAAGGGACTGATGCCTTCTTTCATTCCGATCCCATTTTTTTGTTCTCTGCTAAACCCTGCAGAATGAGCACAGATTGAGCTCACTGTTTTTTCTGAAATACTGCACAATTTCTGTGTAATCTGATCTGCCGTGCCGCAGCATCTGATAACTGTGACAGCAAATTGTGAGACTTAAATCAAAACTTCGACCCGCCCGCCAGTTGTGAAATTATACAACTCCTAGTGGATGGTGGCTTTTTCGTGCCTGGGTCAAAATGGTGATTTAATCTGGGCCTTAGCTGGTTTATCGCCAAAGGACTAAATCTTGTTATTGTTTAAGAAATACGGAGTGGTGACAACAGTGACACATGTCAATACCAAGCCCAGTTGTGAAAGCTTAAGAGGATATGTTCTAGACCATGTTCAGAGGATTTAAAAGACAGAAAATATTATCCTTTTCCTCTTAATCCGGATCAGTTGGGCAGGTGGAAGCTTGATTTAATTGACAAACTTGGTGGAAATATTTAGTTTATTGTAAACAATATTAATGTATATCTTCTAGGAATAACTGAAGAAACAGATGTATCAGTAGAAGCTGCTGCACATGTTTATGCCATCATTCCATGTTCTCCTGGAATTAGATTGACATATAGGCCTAATTAGTTCAATTAGTCAATACTCATAGTTTGTCTTACCCTTGAGGATGGTGATATTTTTAGTTGCATGAACACTCATCAAAGATGATTTAAGTAGAGTACTAACAACTGAAATTAGCTGAATACAATGTTTCATGTCTGTATTTGAGTGCAGAAGATGCTGATTCCTCACCTGCCACTGTTTAACTGCAATTATTATATCACTGGCCTGACCCCTGCAAATGAGGCGACCTTAGCAAAATTAAAATTGTATTGGGGTTAAGCATTAAATGATAGCCTTGTTTAAAATCTTAGTCGCTGAGTCCTTATGGTGGTGCAGCCATCCCTCATTTAGTGAGAGTGATTTGCAGGCCAGTGAGCTGCTGTGCTCCTGACCTTTGCTTAATCAGTTTTGTTTAACCCTAGAGCAGGTGACGGAGAAGACTTTAATGACAATACCCCGCTCCCTTCATCCCAATGTTGAGCCTGAGAAGATGCAGCTGACACTGGACCTGCCGAGTCTATAAGCAGCTTCTCTGTTCATTAAGGAACGTAATCCTTAGCCCTCAGCAGTCGCATCTCAACATAGGGGTCTGGGGTGTGTGGAGGTGGATGATGGGAGGCCTGTTGAGTCCTCTAGGACAGGGCACTCTTCAAATTGAGAGGAGAAATCCCCAGTGCTGGTTATGGAGGAGGGAAAGGGCACTTTAATTTCCTTTTTTCATGGTGATGCCTCAGTGCTGTGTCTTATTTATCAGGCTGAATTCAGCCACTGACCGTGGAAAGGGCAGCAGCCTGCATGCGTGTCTGTGGGTGTTTGCAGGGGACGTGTGCACAGTGTGTGTGTGTGCATGGATGTATGTGTATGTGTGTGTTTGCTCTGTGTGTAAACTGCTGGTAAGTTATAGATTTCTGAATTTATGTATCATGACAGAAGGGGTTTTGTTGAGCCAGTGTGTCTGCTGTAATAGTGTGAGGAAATTGGATTTCTGTCCCAGTCTCTCACTGAGGACCTGCTGTCTACAGGCCTGAGAATGTAGGTCTTGTAGGATGCACAAGCATTAAGATTTTATTATTGTCTTAAAAAAGAACACTTTAGTCACGTCAGGGGAGTATCATTTTTTATTTAGCACCCCCCTCTCATGTATGTTTAAGATTAAGCAATTCTAGAACAAGTCTCCCTGGGTTCCAACGCAGGCATGATAGGACAGAGATGTGCCTTACATTCTGCAGCACTAAAATTCTCATTGAAAACACGTTTTGTTTATTTAAATTTCCTATACACTCAGCATATAACACTTCTAGGCTTGATTGCTTTGTTTTTGGCTCTCATGTTGGTGTCTTCTCCTTAATCTCTTGTTTCTTGAATTTCTCAATGCGTCTTTGTGTAGAAAAAAAGAATGGTCTAGAAAGAATATATATTAGCAGAGTCCATATAGGTCCTGCTCTTTGGCATCCATTGGCTATGATATTAAACTCCGAGGGACATGATTGTGCATAAATAATCATTTTATTTACTTTAATTGAATTAAAAGTTTTAGCACTTCTTACTTGCTGTACTACTAGAAGAGAGGGTTGTGGAGGACCTTGCAAAGCTGCTTTTTAACTATACATGTTTTAAATGCTCATAAAGTACCCAATTTCGATCTTTCTACAGGTGATCAGTCCCTTGATCGATTTGTATGAAAACTAACTGGCTGTAAGTGATTGCTCGTCTCACACGTGATGAGTAATGTAAAGATGTGTACGTTTACTCCAATTAGGGTTCTGTTTATGGGTCCTGTTATCTTGGCAACAGGGATGCACTTCTGGATCTTCATCGCTCTTAAGTGCTGTCACAGAATTTTAATTATTTCAGAGGGAGATGATGGCTGGCAGTTCAGAGGGTTTCTTTGGATGGAAACTCCTGCTTGACAATGTTTAAACATTTGATGGTGGTGTTGTAAGAGTGGATTGTTTGTCACCCAAAGAATTGTATGACCCAAAAAATCAGCCATGATGTCGTTCAGTCACTCATGTACATTTTTTACTGCGAAGGGGAACAATAGCAGTTAGACAGAAGGCAGCAATTGCAACATGGATTTCATCATAAGTAGCCAACTCCACCCCGTGCCTCACGTTGTATATTAATGAAGCCTCATCATAATTTGTCTATCAAATTGTCTATTCACCCAGGTTAGCTCTAGTCCTGAACTTCTTTCACTACAATAACAGGAGGTAGTCTATAACCGTGGCCTGTGAGACCAGCTGGATAAGTCCCAAAGCAGAGGGATCTATTGTAGGGGTGCTTTAGGCATAAATGTGTTTTCCTATATTAAACCTGTGCACATTTTGTGTTACTTTCAGGAGAGAAAGAAAGAAAGAAAACCCATAGGTGTTATGGGTCCTTTGTGCTCTGTCAGAAAATAAGTGGCTGGTCCCTGTGCTCTACCATGGGAGGTGTTGGGAGCAGCAGTCAGGATAACAGCCACTATGGGATCGTGTGTGCAGAGCTACCCCCTCCACGGGCCACTGAAAGGGCATGTGCTGTGAAAGCTCCTTATGATGATGATTATTCTTTATGCCTAAATGTGTTTTTATATACTTATACCTATTTAGTATGTAAGAATGTTGTAAGATGATCAATTTAAAGGTTAATGTAATTGAAGAATTAGAGGGAATTGCAAATGGATGTATCATATAGAATGTCAAAGACCGTATTAATCCTTCGCTCCCCTGTAAAACAAAATGTTCAAAATTAGGTCTCTGGGAAATGGAGGCCTTTTTACAAAAGTTTGGGAGCATATTACATGTTTTTTTTCTTCAATGATTGCAAAGAAAGGGAAATTAATCAATTTATATGTATTGCTGCTGAACACTCATAATGTAATAGACATGGGTTCATGCAGCTCTGGAAGAAAAGGGGATTTGTCTGTCAATAGAATTGGATGTGTTGGTGGAAACATAAAACGCATATCAGAAAACTGTATTAATTATCGATTGATTAAACAGTATATTGAACAGTGATGGGAGAGAATGGGAGAGTCTGTGGAATGGCTGGAGAAGGATTCCAATGCTAGTTCAATACAATTCTAGAATGCCCCCATGCATTTGCATTCATTTTAATAATTTCCCTATGCTTTCTTTAGACAGTGCTTGTACGTTTACATCATTTGTCTACTTAGCCTTGTTTAAATACACTATAGACTCCAGTACAAACACAGGAAACAGCTTAATGTTTTGACAGGTAGAGAATAAATTGCTCAATCTTGCACAGCTTCCCCATTCATTTTTATTTTTCCCTTTTTATTTTTATTTTTTATAAACAGGCTTGTTTTCCAGCTCAGTATACAGTTGAGAAAAAAAAAACAACGAAAAAAACAACATCCCATTTAAAACGCAATACTTAAATATAAAACAATTTAGCAATTCTGCTGCCAGGTGAGTGGAATATCATCCCATTTTTAAATGTTTTGAAGAAGGAAGCTGCAACATATGTCTTTGTAGAATGCTTTCATGAACACAAGAAGCGAACAGCAATCCTCTGGAAAGCTTTCCACTGAGCTGTCTTTGACATCAATGTGCTGGAACCTCTCTACAACAGCCGGTTTCAAAATGTTGAAGGCTCCTGTCAAACAATCAAAGGCGGTGCTGAACACTTGATGTTTAGCAGCAGAAATTGAGGTTAAAATGTCATCTGCTTTTCCAGGAAAATCATGGAAACCAAGAATTAATCATTAAAAAAAGAAAAAGAGTTTAGAATCAGCTGGAACAGTGGAGAGAGAGAAAGAGAACTGCATCTGTCTTCTGCTGTCCTAGTTACACACAGCCGCTATAATTACTTTTGTTTTAAAGTCTGGCAATGTCGCTTCACAGCCAGGCACAACTGACTGTTATAAATGTTAATCTGGGGTGCTTTAGGCATTTTTCATCAGCTACAATTGCTTAAAACTGTCAGCTCCATAATAAAATTTGCATTAGCTAGTTATACTACTAATATCTTCAGACGTCGTTATATAACAGCAAAGATAGATGTAGTGTTTGCAAGTGTTGCTTTCATGTTGTGGCGTCTGTAGAGCACTGGTAAATGTGCCTCTTGTGCACCTAGAGGTATTATGATTATATATAGGCCTATTGAGAGTTTTAACACACACAATATTCCTGGTATTCTAGTGAGATATAAAGACACAAATTCTGCTGTGCCATCATAGTGGCTTGGGACACTCTCTTCAGAGAAACAGATCACCAGTGTGTGTTGGACAGGAAGGAGTTTGTTTTTATTTTCTCCAGTCAGCAGTACTGTCTCTTACAGCTGTAAGATGAAAAATGGCTCAATTGAGAGAAAACATGAGGTGGGTCTTAAACCATACCTGTATTGATTTGGCAATGCTTTGTTAAACATCACTTTCATGGTTTGTTATCCTGCCCCTGCACAGACCTGACCAGACTCGCACCCTGAGTCTCTGTCAGCATCCTTGTGGTTAAATACATTTCACTCTTGTGCTAGAGAGCTATACATTAATAACCAGGAAGGCTGTGTTGACTGAAAAAAAAAAAAACCAGTGCGCTGATAAGAGAGGAGATTGATTTGATTAGTGGAGCTGTCATGTTCATAAGATCACTGGGTTGTGGATGAAATCGACAAAGAATTCCCCCATGCAAGAATGAGCCCTAGCACTTGAATAATTTGGAGAGTGATGATAACTGTAGCTCTCATTTGAGACTTATCTAAACCAGTGAACTCCATGCTGTTTGGCATTCATTTTAGGAATAGTATAGAGATATAGTCCAGGCTAAGTGGATGTATGGTACAGTATATGGATTTCTAAAGGGGTGAAAAATCAGGTTCATGGTCTTTTGCTATTGTGTCTTAATTTCCTCATATTCCAAAACTAATATTTTAAGTGTGTGACAGTTCAGCATCATAAACAAGGTTTATTCTGCACAGTACATCAGACTCCATTTTAGTTAGGTTCACATTCCACTAGTAAAATAAAGGGTTCATTTTTAAATCAACACACTTGAAAATAAATCTAATCTTAATCAGTGGTGTACAAGAAGATAATACATTTCTGTTACTTATCTGCAACTATCTCCACTATCATGCCTCTGGTTTTTATTTTCAGCTTCCGTGTGTTTTTGTGACATTTTGACATTGTGCAGCTCAGTTTGCCTGGATTTAGAAATATGAAAATGGTTTGGTCTGCAGTGGCATCTACTCATGGTGTCCAGGATAGGCAGGTGCAGGAGCTGACACTGCCACAATCACCCTGTGCAAGTCTGCACAGAAACACCCATATCCCCATGTTAACAAGTTAACAAGCAGAGCTGTCACTCAGCAGGAACACCAGGAACATTCATATGGTGACAGGAGCACTTTTTTTCTTCATTTTGCGCAATTAATTAATTCACATAAAAGAAGCTGTCTTGTTCAGCTTATATCACAGTAATCACCTTCTGTTATAGAGTGCAGTTAAAAGAAAAAGGGATTAGAAGTGTTCCCAATGTCTGTTTGGGATCTTTGCTCTCAATGAAAATGAACAAACAAGCATTGGAAGAGACTCCTGACACCAGTAAGTAGAAGGTGCTGCAAGTTTACAGCTGTTTCATTTGAGATACCAGGAGACTCCTATTCTCCCCCGGCATGTACTTCCCTGGAGCTTGGTGCTCCGGGGACCCTGTAAAGTGCAACTTCATCACTAGAGATGACTGCGATTATGTTCTTTGAAATGGCTACCACAGCAGTCGAGCAAGGAGAATATCTCGGAATATATCTGAGCTGCATGACAACAGTACCTGCAAGCCAGGATAGTGTTGCCCCTATATGTCAGAGCTGAGCTGTCAGACACAAATATCCAGCCTAGATGACAGCAATCTGACAATCACAAGTGCTTCCTGTCAAAACTGGGTGACAGGAACCCGTGTTTCAGACCAAGGGTGGCTGTGCAGGCTGTCAGGTTTACTCAGGTGAATTAAGCAGGCAGGACTGCAGCACCTCAAGTCTTCATTATGTTGGGCTAAAATCTGTCCCAAGACATTTTCCTCAACTTTCTTGCATCTATGTGCCTGTTGTTTTTCTGTGTTTTTCTCTGATGTCATGCACAACACAAGGTGTTTGCTGCTGAAGGAGGTACAATAACAACACCACACTGCCTTTCCGTGGGCCTGCAGCCCTTTATCTCTCAGACGTGAAGCAGCTTTCTCGCTATTTTGAAAGACACTGATTACTTTGGAAGACCTGCATATCCACTTAGATGCAATATTGCATCTAAATCCCATATTAAACAGAAATCCATTCTGCTTGTGATGCATTCAATATTTATGTTATTAATTTCATTGTGTGACACTCTGGGGAAAGGGACTGGGATTTTCAAAAATTGGGGATGGTTTTTAGTTGTCCAGGTGCATCCCATAATGTTTAAGAGCTTAATATTTTCACTGTGCAAGTGGTGGCACATGGTGAAGTTCTGATTCTTGATAAAGAGCAGGCTATCGCAGAGTTCAGTCTGCTCTATTTCTTAAACTAAATTTTCACCACAATAATATCTTCTCCCTGTGTTTGATCATTCAGGATCAGTCCCTTATGCTGGGCACACAGCCGTTCATATTTCTAAGGCTGATAAGATCATTTATATTGCATTCAGAGCCTGCCTAGGACACTAGAGACCTAGTTGGAGAGAATTTCCACATGTTTTCTCAGCTGATGTTTTTAATGCCTCCTGAAGACAACAGTATTGATCAGGATGTTTGTAATGTTGATTGTTGCTTGTTGATTCACTGGGGTTTCTGTGTGTGCCATGACAATAATGTATAGAGTTTTGATCTAAATTCATGCATTAGTGAGAGACAGAATAACAGCAAAAAAATCCAGAAAAACGCATTTCAAAAAAGTTATACATTGATTTGCATGTTAATGAGGGAAATAAGTATTTGATCCCCTATCAATCAGCAAGATTTCTGGCTCCCAGGTGTCTTTTATACAGGTAACGAGCTGAGATTAGGAGCACTCTCTTAAAGGGAGAGCTCCTAATCTCAACTCGTTACCTGTATAAAAGACACCTGTCCACAGAAGCAATCAATCAATCAGATTCCAAACTCTCCACCATGGCCAAGACCAAAGAGCTGTCCAAGGATGTCAGGGACAAGATTGTAGACCTACACAAGGCTGGAATGGGCTACAAGACCATCGCCAAGCAGCTTGGTGAGAAGGTGACAACAGTTGGTGCGATTATTCGCAAATGGAAGAAACACAAAATAACTGTAAGTCTCCCTCGGTCTGGGGCTCCATGCAAGATCTCACCTCGTGGAGTTTCAATGATCATGAGAACGGTGAGGAATCAGCCCAGAACTACATGGGAGGATCTTGTTAATGATCTCAAGGCAGCTGGGACCATAGTCACCAAGAAAACAATTGGTAACACACTATGCCGTGAAGGACTGAAACCTGCAGCGCCCGCAAGGTCCCCCTGCTCAAGAAAGCGCATGTACAGGCCCGTCTGAAGTTTGCCAACATCTGAATGATTCAGAGGAGACCTGAGTGAAAGTGTTGTGGTCAGATGAGATCAAAATCGAGCTCTTTGTCATCAACTCAACTCGCCATGTTTGGAGGAGGAGGAATGACCCCAAGAACACCATCCCCACCGTCAAACATGGAGGTGGAAACATTATGCTTTGGGGGTGTTTTTCTGCTAAGGGGACAGGACAACTGCAACACATCAAAGGGACGATGGACATGGCCATGTACCGTCAAATCTTGGGTGAGAACCTCCTTCCCTCAGCCAGGGCATTGAAAATGGGTCGTGGATGGGTATTCCAGCATGACAATGACCCAAAACACACAGCCAAAGCAACAAAGGAGTGGCTCAAGAAGAAGCACATTAAGGTCCTGGAGTGGCCTAGCCAGTCTCCAGACCTTAATCCCATAGAAAATCTGTGGAGGGAGCTGAAGGTTTAGTTGCCAAACGTCAGCCTCGAAAACTTAATGACTTGGAGAGGATAATTTCTTTGTCAGTGGGCAAACGTACAAAATCAGCAGGGGATCAAATAATTTTCTCCCCCACTGTATATGTATATATATATATTATTATTATTATTATTATTATTATTATTATTATTATTATTATTATTATTATTATTATTTATTTCTTAACAGACGCCCTTATCCAGGGCGACTTACAAAATATAAGCGCAATACAAAGTATTATTAGTATTAAAACTGGCCCTCTAAATTTCTGGCATAAACAAACATAATGGGATTGTGGAATGAAAACTGTATGGCTTGAATAACATTTTACTCATAGCCGTTTATGACAACTTTTTGTAATTTATCAATGAATCACATTTTTTAAGTGTTAAACTCCATAACCATTATCTGCGCAGCCTGACTATTGTCAGTGTCACAGGGCAACTGTGAGACAAAATGATGGACTGAATTCTATTAAAGAAGACACAAAAAAATGAACAATAACATTAATAGTGTTTGTCATGTAGTAACAGTTTATCTTATCAGTTTATAAATGACTTATCGGAGACATACTGGTCAGGCTGTTGACAGAGGTCTAGCTGCAGATGCCTTTGCTGTTTAAAATACAGTAATAACCTTTCCAGACTGCGTGCAATGCAGGGTGTAGAAGATACTGCAAGCGTTGTTTATCTTAGGGCACAGATTTGCCTAGGGAGCAAGGCTTCTGTGCAAAGACTGCCTTGTCCTTAGAGATGATGCTTTTAATTTGTTTGTCAATCTGTTGTGAGATTTTGGCTGTGTGCTCAGTCCTGATTTCTTGAAGGCATATTTCCTATGTTAATGTTCAGAGCGACAGAGAGAGAGAGAGAGAGAATAAACATATTGAGGCAATAAACATATTGTATTTTATTTAATGTTCTAGTGCTATTTCAAAGGTTCAGTATTTAGGTTATTCAAGTCATTTATAAGATATACATTTTATAAATTCAATCATAATCAGATTATAGGAGTAGTATGTTGCTAATAATATAAGCATACTACTACTACTACTACTACTACTACTACTACTACTACTACTATTACTATAGTACAGCATTAATGCGTCATTCCTTCATTCTGTGTCAGGGTGGGGTCAGATCAGTAAGGAAGAGTCTTTAAGACAGTGTAGCCTTTGAATAAAAACAAACTAGCAAGCATTTACTATATTTTGCATTTACAAATTGCAGGACAGATCTTTGCATTGTATTTTCTTTAGCTTTTCAAATTTTGACTGAAGTCATGTGGTGCCTGATGAAAGTGATCTTATCCCAGGGAGCCCAATTAACACCGGTGCATACAAGTGCTGGCAGCATGAGCAGGTTACTTACCCAACAGCACCATCTTGGTGGCTCTCAGTTGTACTGCATCTTGCACTGTACCCCCCCTCCCCCACCTTCTCCATCCTAACACGTCTCTCTTGGTCTCATGATCTAGGGGAGGATATCTACATCAGCCTGTATGGAGCAGCCACTGACATTAATGTACGACTGGACAAGAACTCTGTAATTATTGGAAAAACATACATCACCATGGCCAATCAGCGCTCAGTTGCCATCATCAACAGGAGTGATGTCATTGTGCACTTCCAGTGGAAAATCTTCGCCACTGATGAAGAGGAGGATCAGCAAAAGCTCAGGTGGGCAACCCTGTTCGCAGCACCAGTGCCACCAATGAGCTGCAGTTAGGCTGGCATCCCTGCAATATGTATGACAAGTGTCCTTGGCTTCAGTATCTCTCCCAGTGGCAGGGAATGGTTCTGATTTGGTGAGGGCATACGTAAGAGGTTCAGCCTTCAGTAACCAATAACCACAGATTCTTCTTGTGAGGAGCAAATCTCTTTTTACTTCAACTTCTGCTTTACTGTTACTTTTACTAGTCCACCCCAGGCCGTGGACTGCAGAGGTTGTCAAAATACTGGTGTTCCTCTTCCTTGTGTGACATTTGCCTCCCTCCTCCGGGTACCTTGATGTGTGCCTGCTCTGTGGTTGTGATTCTGCAGGTCCTGCTCGGAGCTGCGGAGGAAGGAGGAGGAGGAGGAGGAGGAGATGGACCCTTTCCTGGCAGAGTGTGTGGCAGACCCCACAGCCCGAGACAAGCTCTCCATCCTCTCCCCCACCTTCCACAGCCGGCGGAGACCGCTGCAGGATGACCAGCTCACCTTCTTCCACGACTTCATCCTCATCGACCCACTGGTGTGTGAGGGGGCTCCAGAATAATGCTCTACCATTGTATTGCACTTAATAATAATAATAATAATAATAATAATAATAATAATAATAATAATAATAATAATAATAATAATAATTATTATTATTATTATTATTATATATGTAATGCATTATGTATCATCTGTTCTTGATTAATGTCTTAATGTCATTATTATAATGATCATATAGCCAATGCAAAAGGAAGCTATAGCTTGGTGGCACAGGAGGAATTGCAGGATTACATGCATGTTGTGTGCTGTGCTAAACTTGTTGAGCCTGATGTTTATTCTTTTACTGTGAGCATTAAACCATAATGCCCCAGGGATTCCAGCCCAGATTCGATCAGTGATCATCAGTGCTGACATGTGTTTAACCCTAGTATCTGTGGCACTGCTTTCTTATCACCCTTCTCCAGCATCGACACGTAAAGATGAGCTTCCCAGCCGCACTTACAAGACGATGTTAAAGTAGTGTTGTTACTGTACTGCAAGTCTGTTCTCCGTGATTATGTGGTGCTGCTTTATCACATCCCAAAGTAAACTCATTCCAAAGACATCAGGCTTCACAAACTTACAAATTCTCTTGCACCCTAACAGGACCCCAGCCTACAGCATCAGAAAGCACAGTCAGCACATAAAAACCTAGCACCTCACTGCATTCCATGCAAACTTCTGTTCACAACATTAAGCTTTTAGTGGTTTATTTTAGTGCTGTGCAAAGTGCTTTCTGATGGTCTTCCTGCAAAGCTTACTGATCCTAAATCATTTGCTGCACCTCGTAACAAAAAGTAGCACAGCTGTTCTACTCGAAATTAAACACTCGAAAGTCTGTGGTCCTCAAGGTCAGTTGTGCTCAAATGACGTTCAATGCCATTCAGTTGAACAATGGTGTGGAATTCGAAAGGTGAAATAAAAGCTGACAGTGGGGCAATAATTTAAAACGGGTCTAGAAGGAAACTGTTTTAAATGGAACTGCCCCCTCACTCCAGATACTCTCTTTGTGTACTCACAGGAGGGAGACATCTGGCCCAACTCCACTGCTGCAGTGAATATTATTTTTAAGCCACAAGAGGCAAAGATCTACAAACAAGCTGTGTATTGTGACATTACAGGTAAGGAGACCTAGATCTGGTGATCCTCAAACAATCACCTATAAAGTCTCTTTTCATGTATCAGTGTGCCTTCTGTGTTTTTCAGTGAATCTAACCTCCCCCAAAAATTAGTTGGAAATTTTGTATAAGCCTTAGGGTTGGGAGGGCTGTTTCATTTGCATTTGTCAGTATGTACACTCCAATGACAGGCAGCTCCTATTTCCATAAATTTACAAGTCTAGCAGAGCAGGCTACTGGGAAGAAGTCTTTGTGGGTGTCAGTTTAGACCGCACTATCTACGTAGAGGAAACTGGACATTAATTGGTCACTTTGTTCACAAGAGATATTTGTACGTATAACCCAGTTTCGGAGCATATTAAATATTTACACAGGCCTATTACTTTTTAATTGCAACACGGTCTTGATTCGTCTGCTTCATGACAATGAATGCTTTACTCCGGGCCCTTACTTTTTCCTTCCCTGTCATCGTTAATAAATAAGTAATTTAACATTTTAATTGGAACCTTTCTCAAATTCACTGGCTGAAGTCCCGGGGACAAGCTATTAAGGGTACACAGTTATCCAAATCACCTTTGTTCCAGAGCAGTATAGCAGCTAATTATTCAGTCCTAGCAATTGTGATCTTATTAAGCCAAGAGACCCCTGTAAACTGACTGCTTGATCCACTAAAATGTCATGCCTCCTTAGAGTGTGGGCATAAAATACCCACTTTCATATAGTTTGGATGGGTCTTTTCCATTTGTGGATTATACACTAATCGCTTTGATCTGTCATGAAATTAGATCTATATCAATCATGGCATCACTTGCCATATTTTGGCTGGTGCCCTGTTATTAAACTAGTTGATAATCCCACCTTCCTTAACCAGGCCTAGCTCTTAAGTCCCACAACTCACCCTGATAAAAAAGGGATTATCTGATTCCTTTAATTAACAACTAGATTTAAAAAGTCATTTCATTATATTGCAAAGTAAAGTATTGCAGAGTAAATTTTATGATGCCCTTAAGAAAGGAGAAGCAACTTGTTGAAGGCCGCAGAGGTCTCTTTTGGTCACAAGGATTTCTAATTAAATGCTCTTACAATTCACTGGATGCCAGGCAACCCACCTACTCAGTTTGTGTGCTCACAGATCCACCTGCACTGTCTTGTTTCTGCAGCTCAGATTTTGAGTTAATCTTCTATTCTTTACTTTGTTTAGCTTCTCCTAGTTCTATTTCCATCCTTGCACTAATTAGAATTTTACATACAGTGTTATAAACTAAAACACACACACACACACAAACACACACACAAACACTTTGCCAACAGCTAATATGAGGTTGGGGGGTTGTTGTTACATTTAATTGATTTAGACATCTGGGGTAATGGGTAATAAGTGTAATTCCAGGACTTTAATATCCTCCCGTTGTGCGGAAGCTCTAGAGAAGACACATGCTGTGTTTTATTTATGCAGTACTCATCTGAAACACTAGAGGAAGCCCAGTTAATTGTGTTTCCCTCTTCCTCAGGTCGAGAGTCCCGTCTGCCTCTCAGGATTAAAGGGGAAGGCACTGGCCCCAAGCTGCAGTTCAGCTTTGACCAGCTGGATGTGGGGAACCTCTTTGTTGGCTCGAAGCACAGCTATGAGGTAAAGGCCGAGACTCCCAATGGTTTCCTCTTTCAGTGAAACATTTTTCTGACCCCGCTGGGTATTCACAGTAGATTCTCTATCGAACATTAAAAGTGGATGAGGTATTTGTTCAGCTTATGTCAAAATAGCTTCTGTCAGTTTATTTAAGAGCATACACGGGGCAAAGTGGAGGAATATAATGCAACATTGATTTAGTGAATGTGTTACGTGTTTCTTGGCTTCGTTAACTGAGATATTTCTCTTAACAATGTAATAGAATTTGGCTGAATATTGTGCTCTTAAAACAGCCTAATGACAGTGTGTTCAGTATCTGCATTTCATACACACAAAATTGCAATTAACCTGAGTATAGGGTGCATCTGAAGACAATTGTCTGCAGATAATTATATTGTTAGTCTGCTCCATTGCTTTCTATAAGCACCATTATTTATTATTTTTTCTTTGCTTTTGTATAGAACATGAAATATGCAGACCTCTCACACTGAATTGTCAATGGATATCGGAGTTTATTAAGCACAGCAGAGTATTACCCTGCAGGTTGAAAATGATGGTCTTTCAGTGGGTTAAATTATTGTAGTTAATGTTTAATGGAATCAGGCTTCCAATAAAATAAGTGATCACCTTGACTGTTAGCATCAATGTATTTTTTAGAAAAAATTGAGTGGATCACGGTGATCTATGGCTTGCCAGACTTTAATTACCACTCAGCCTAGGGCTACAGCTATGAATTTTCCAATATGAAGGTCAATTTCTGCAAGTTCGTTTGACCTTGAGTTGAGCAGATGCTCTTGACCAGTCAGATTTTACTTTTTTATGTTCTATGCTGGTTCCTTGCATTGTCATCCTCTTCTTCAAGTTTAGTAGGCATATCCCTTATTGGTACAAATGGGTTCATACCATGTTGTTGAAATGTATTTTACTGGAATTCAGTCTTCTCAGAGTACACTTTAGAATGTCTTAGATCAGTGGTCAGAAACAATATATGGCTCTTTTCAGGATTTTAAATGGCTCCCAAATTTTTCAAATGTTGACTGAAAATACACCCTCAAACATAATTAAATCATTTAAAAATGATTAGCATACTTGATTGATGTATAATTATGAATGTGTGAAATACAATATGTTCAAAATATTTAGGTAAGAGAGTCGCATTTTAATATGATTGATAGTAAGTCAGCCTACATTTCAGAGAGCTGAAGTTTTATTGGAAGACAGCATACCTGCTTCATGTCCACATCAAATTGAACGACTAGATAGCTGAGTTTGAAATAAATTACCAACTAGAGCAAGATGGAGAAAAGAAAAAAAAAATGATGATTACAATTCATTTCAGCCCGAATGGATGGATCAATTTACCTTTGCAGAGAAGTTGGGGGCTGTAGTGTGTCTTATTTGTAATGATCATATTGCGTCGCTTAAAGGGTAAAATATTAAGAGACACTTTGAGACGCACCATTGCTGATATGAGAACTCCAACACAAAGGCAATTTCATCCAGAAAACTGGGAATGAACTTCCAGCCACTTCCAGCACAATGCCTTGTGTAAGTGTCGCTGTGCTGACAATGTTTGGTTCAACATACACGTGCGAGCAGTACTACTCACATCTAAACAACATTAAAACCAACCTGCATGAAGCTTAATTTCACCAGTTACGACCCTAACTACAATGCTCTCAGCAAAATGATGTAGCAACAGAAATCTAATTAATATAAGTTGGGGTGCAATACACTTACTGTTAATCACTTGTTTATGGTGCCCCTTTCTCTTTCTTATGTCGCAAACAAAATATAGCATTTTTTATGTAGCCTGCTATTGTGTAGGCTACAGCTAGCTTGTGTTGTATAACTACCAGATCTACTACCAGTGCAATGCTGCTGTTATTTGTGCATTTCTATGCAGGGCAATCATTTGAATACATTGTGTTGTATTTGTGATCAGGACAAAGGTTAATGTTCGTTCTAAATAGCACCTTCATCCATTAGGGCATAGATTTGGATGAAGGATCGATTCGGTATGGGGTAGTCTGTCAAATAATTAATGACGACTCTACAGTGTGCCCTATCCCGCAAGAGGGAATACAATTACAGTAAGTCATTCATCCACAAAATGGAATTGTAGCCTCCAACACATAAACCACAACCATGTTACACATTGGAATTAAAACATACATGTTTTTTTAAATTAATCACTAATACATGAAACTATTAACTGTGGTTTAGGAGTAAGATGTTTTATATTTTCGTTTGCTTTTTCTTGCCCCCCCCCCCCCCAGTTTACTCATAGTGTAACATATGTTTCCATTCAGTGAACATGAGTTATCGCCATGTAGTACCACAAGCATGCGATGTTCCTGTGCCAGTCATATATTACAATGGAGACCATTGTCCTTGAGTGAAAAAATCCACTTTGCTAGAAATGAGGGATGGATATGAGAAATGTAAAGATGTTCTTCTGCAGGGCAGAATAAACTGAATACATACAGTCTTCTGACAACTGATGGTGTCAAATTGTAATGGCACAGAAGGTGTTTGGGACTCACTGGTGGTAATTACCATTTGTCCATCTGAACCAACCACATCAACTGCTGAATAAAAGGTTTAGCCAGAGGTCTGGGTTGGGTGGCAAAACGCCACAAGAACAAGCAGGAACTAAAGACAGCTGCAGTACAGGCCTGGCAGAGCATCACCAGGGAAGAAACCCAGCATCTGGTGATGTCTATGGGTTCCAGACTTCAGCCAGTCATTCACTGCAAAGGATATGCAACAAAGTATTGAAACTCACAATTTAATTCATGATTATGTTATTTTGTCCAATTACTTTTGAGCCCCTGGAATTGGGTGGACTACATATAAAAATGGGTATAATTCCTACACCGTTCACCCAATTTGGATGTATCTAAGAACATAAGAAGAACATAAGAACATAAGAAAGTTTACAAACGAGAGGAGGCCATTCGACCCATCGTGCTCGTTTGGTGTCCATTAATATCTAAGTGATCCAAGGATTCTATCCAGTCTATTTTTCAATGTTCCCAAACTTTCAGCTTCTACCACATCGCTGGGTAGTTTATTCCAGATTGTGACTACTCTCTGTGTAAAGAAGTGTCTCCTGTTTTCCGTTTTGAATGCCTTGAAGCCCAATTTCCATTTGTGTCCCCGGGTGCGTGTGTCCCTGCTGATCTGGAAAAGCTCCTCTGGTTTGATGTGGTCGATGCCTTTCATGATTTTGAAGACTTGGATCAAGTCCCCACGTAGTCTCCTCTGTTCCAGGGTGAAAAGGTTCAGTTCCCTCAGTCTCTCAGTAGGACTTTCCCTTCAGACCTGGAATAAGTCTGGTTGGTCTCCTCTGAACTGCCTCTAGAGCAGCGATATCTTTCTTGAAGTGTGGAGCCCAGAACTGTACACAGTATCCAGATGAGGTCTAACTAGCGCATTGTACAGTCTTAACATTACTGCCCTTGTTTTAATTTCTACACTTTTGACAATATACCCAAACATTCTGTTTGCCTTTTTTATTGCTTCCCCACATTGCTTGGATTGCTAGGTCTTTCTCGTGCGTTACTTCATCTAGATCTATACCTCCCATAGAGTAATTATAGTGGACATTTTTGTTACCTGCATGTATTACCTTGCACTTGTCCACATTGAATTACATCTACCAGGTGTCTGTCCACAACTGAATATTATCTAAGTCCCTTTGAATAGCATGTGCTGCCGAGATTGTATCTGCTGAGCCACCTATTTTAGTATCATCTGCAAATTTGACAAGTTTGCTAACTATCCCAGAGTCCAGATCATTAATATAGATTAGAAAAAGCAAAGGCCCTAGTACTGATCCCTGTGGAACTCCACTAACAACCTCACTCTAGTTAGAAGCGACTCCTCTAATCGACACCCTCTGTTTCCTATACATCAATCAGTTCATAATCCACCTACTTACATTACCCTGAATGCCTACAGCTTCCAATTTGAGGATCAGTCTTTGGTGTAGAAACTTGTCAAAAGCTTTTTGGAAATCTAAGTATATCATATAATATGCTTTCACATGATCTACAGCTGCAGTTGCATGTTCAAAAAATTCTAATAAATTAGTAAGACATGATCTGCCATGAGTCTAAACTCATGTTGACTATCTCCAAGAATATGGTTTTCATTAAGATGCTCCTCTATTTTCTGTCTAATAATTTTTTCCAACATTTTACAAGTCATGCAGGTGAGACTGATTGGTCTGTAACTTCCTGCCTCAGTTTTGTCCTCTTTCTTGTGGATTGGTATGACATTTGCTGTCTTCCAGTCAGTTGGCACATCCCCTGTTCTAAGTGTCATTTGGAATAATTGAGTTAGCGGCCTATAAATAATTTCCCTAATTTCTTTAAGTACTGTTGGAAATATACCATCTGGCCCAGGTGATTTGTTGGTTTTTAATTCTGCTAGTCCCTTTAGTACTTCCTCCTCATTTATCCTGATCTCTCTTAGGGTTTGACTGGACTGATTGTCAACCTGTGGCATGTCATCTGTTTTTTCTTTTGTAAAAACCTCTGTGAAATACTCATTTAGAATATTTGCCACATCTTGTTCGTTTTCCAAGATACCTCAATTTTTGCCCTTTATCTGTTTCACTTCCTCCTTTATTGACCGCTTGCTGTTGTAATATTGAAAAAAGGTCTTTGCATTGGTTTTAGCTCCAAGAGCTATGTTTCTTTCTATTTACCTCTTTGCTTTCCTGATCCCTTTCTTAAGATCTCTTTGCAGCTCAACATATTCTACGTATTTTGTTTCGTCACCATCCCTTTTGTATGCGCTATACAACATTTTCTTTCTCTTTATATTTTTTTGCATACCTCTATTAAACCATTTTGGCCAGTGTTTTTTGGTCCTCAATTTGTTAAGTTTTGGTACAAATTGCACCTGAGCCTCAAGTAGTATATTCTTAAATTATACCCATCCATTTTCAACTGAATCTGTATCCAGTGTGCTCCAGTCTACCTCTTCTAAGTGCCACCTCATACCTTCAAGGTTTGCTTTTCTAAAATTGTAGACCATTGTTTTAGACTTGGACCTTGTTTTTTTAAAGAATGCCTCAACGCTAACCATATTGTGATCACAAATTGAAGTGTCTACACTTAAACCTTGATTGTTTCCTTTCAAATTCATTGTGGTGGTGTACAGAGCCAAAATGATGACAATTGTGTCACTGTCCAAATATTTATGGACCCAACTGTATGTATGTATGTAGCTATGTAAGCAGGTATGTATTTATGTGTTTGTTTATTCCTTCATACTGTAGTTTTGAGCTAGTAAAAGTTTGTTTGGTTAATACCAGTATCGTGAGGCTTGTAAACACACACTTTGACCCATAACACTTTTTTTGGCTTCCTTGACCCAAGTGCTCCTGTGCTCCTTCTGCCCCAGGTGCTATTGACCAACAAAGGTCTCATTGATGCCACCTTCAGCCTGGTGCCACCCACCTCCGCCCTGGGCTCCTGCTTTTCCTTCAGCCCCAGTGAAGGGACTGTGCTGCCTGGAGCCTGCCAGGCCATGGAGGTCACTTTTTCCTCCAGCATCCTAGGCACCTTCTATGAGGAGTTTTTCTTCTCAGTCATGGGAAATCCACAGAACGTTGTCCTCACCTTCAGGTAGCCAACCTGCAGGCCATTCATAGTCAGGACTTTACTTTTAATTGATTTTAATCATGTACTGTAATTATATAATTGAAAAAGAGTATTTCGTATTTTTGCTCTGCTTTGTGTGCCTGCATTATAACTGAAAGGTTGAATGTTGTAATTAATGGTCCAGCTATCGTTTTTTTTCTTTTTCTTTTTTCTTCTTTTTTTTTCTTCTAATTCTGCATACGTTGACACTTTCACCTTGATCAAGATTCATTATAGTTTAAAATTGCTGAGCATAGGAATTAGCTCCTGTCCTGTCAGCCATGGAATAGTGAATGATTTCCTTTTTTTTCTTTGGACTTTTCGTTCATTACTTTGTATATTGTAACTAATGACCTTCATGCCTGTCCTGGTGTATTGATAGCTGTGCTTTGCAATTGTGCCATTTATGGGAGTTTAATCGGTCTGTAATCTTCATTTTGCAGGGGCTGTGTCATCGGACCCACATTTCACTTCAATGTGCCTGAGCTGAATTTTGGTGATGTATCCTTCGGTGAGTTTGTGCATCACAACCATTTTCTCACCCATTCCAAGATCTGGGTACAGCTGTTCCTTTAAAAAAATGTATCAGGAAAGGGTCTTTAGTTAGGTGTTAGTTTTTTTGAATATGTATTTATATTATTTCTATGGTATTAAAGCTTCTGTATGACCAATTCGTATCAGTGTATTTAATTGTGCTTGTGTGCATGGCTAAAGATAGAAAGCTATTTGAAATTATTGAAACATCGTGGCAATTTATTGTAGCTGATTATATATATATATATACACAAAAACAGCAGAAAAAAATTGAGAGTTTTGCCTTCAATGACCTGCACAGAGATTAAAGCTAAATTTAGACATAGAAGAGTATGAAGACTATCAGAACGGACTTACTGCTGATTGCATTTTGAAGAGCAGAGAAAACAATGCACTCCTAGCTCAGGTGTTTCCATTTGTCCTTCCGTCTCTTGTCAGTGTCCTAGTATTGTCAATATACAATTCTAAGCTGAGTGAGTTCATTTCAAAAGAGTTATGCAAATTAGTAACTAACCTCAGATGTATTATTTTTGTCCTGCACACCCTGCTTTACTTTATTTCTGAAGGGTTTCCTCACACTTTGACCTGCTGCCTGAACAACACCTCCCTGGTGCCCCTGACCTTCAGCCTGCGTGTCCCTGGGGATGGCAGTGAGGAGGGCAGTGTGACCAGCACCATCCAGGTCTCAGACTTAAACAGGACAGCTTGGGGGAGCAGCCAGGCAGCCCAGCCCAGAGAGTTCACTGTGACCCCCAGCTCTGGGACCGTGCGAGCACAGGGCCTCACTGACATACAGGTATAACTTTCAGCAGAGGACACACCAGTCCAGGGGCCGGTTGCATAAAACTATATTAGACTGGTCTTAATTTGACAGTTAGACTAGTCTATGCAAGTTAGTCAGTTGCATAAAAATTAAGACTGACTAGGACTTAGACTGAAAAGTCAGCCTCCTCACCCCCAGGTTAACTTGGAACTTAAGTCTATCTTTCCATTGAAAGTGCTGCCTGAGTCTATTGCGACACTGACGCTGACCGGTCGGAGCCTCCCGCCAGCTCTCACACCCCCTGTCCCGCCCCCTGCAATCCCCACAAACATCGAGACCCCTCCCGATATACTTCAATAACCAACTGTATATTTTACCTGCACTTCTGTAATTTCTAAACTTTAATTTGTATTATGACCGATTAGTAATTGTGTGCTGTATTTAGCATTTTTGTTTTGCTATTTGCTATCCTAATTCGCCCTGGATAAGGGCGCATGGCAAAGGAATACATAATAATAATAATAATAATAATAATAATAATAATAATAATAATAATAATAAACTCTGCGCTGCTTTGTGTTTAGTACACAGATGTTTCCTCTTAAATTAGCATATTATTTAGTCGTTTTTTCCCATCTTTTACAGACCTCACAGTACACACACAACGGTTTGACGATGTTAACTTTTTCTTTATTTTATCCCACACCTTATGTTTGAATGCGTTAGTGAAAGTTTCTGAAAATGGCGCCCATTTGATACATTTCTCTACATTATATTTCAATAACTAGCATAGATTATCAGTTAACTGGGATCTTAGCTGTTTTAGAGAAACGTCAGCCATGTTTTTTTTTTCTTCAGGTGTCTTAAAATTCCCAGAGTGCAATGCGTGATTGACTAAGTAAGACCAGTCTTAGACCAGTCTAAGGAAAGACTGTTTTATGCAACAGTCTTAACAGAATGTCTGTCATTAGTGGGACTTATTATCATACTAAGACAAATACTTTGTCTATGTTGATGCAACCGGCCCCAGTGCAGTTTTAAACAGCTCACTCAGTGTGAACATCTAGCTGTTTGGCTTTGGCTGGTGATGAATAATGCTGTGCTTACACTACTATTACGTGCTTGTTTTATTCATTTATTTTTCATGCTGCTGATTAGAATGCAGGGAAGGTGCTTCTACTGTACTGTTTCTTTTAGGCCTGCAAACACAGTTTAATACTGATGGAAGAGCCCTGTGCAGCTTCAGTCTCAAAAGGTCACTCATTTCAGGTGATCAATGAAAAGTGTCAGTAGACCATTAAATTCAAATATTCCCTTGAGGCTCGAAAACTGTTTTAACTTTATGCCTGGAATAAATGACAGGTAAACAGGCGATTTTGAGATGCTTTGTTTTTCTCCTCATTGTTTGAAAATCATTAATCCATCACAGAAAAACTGCCTTTATGCCTCCTCTTTTTATTTTGCACCTTGGAATATCCTTATCGCTGCCGTCTGTACTTGCGGCTTTCAGGAGTCGTACATAGCTGTCATGTGCTGAGCTTCTCCCATCGCCTTCAACTGACAGCTCCCCGGCACACGGCTCTGCACAATAGCCAGCTTTGCCAAATACCACACGACTCCTCAACACCACTGTCTGTAAATATCCTGCTCAAATCGCCTAAATGACAGCGAAATATCACCACTCAACTTGAATATGGTCTTCTACATCCCTGGAATATATATAAGGAGCTGAGCTAAAGTTGTGCAACTGGAAAGTATTTCTTTAGAGTTGCCCAGAGGAACCCTTAGGTAAAGAAATAGATGAAAGGTACAGATCTTACACACCACATGCAGCTTACATTACTCCAATTTCCCAGTGCTTGGTATACGTTGCAACACAGAGGAAACCATCTTTCCAAATCATTGATTATTTTGTACAATATTTCAAGAAATAATAATAATAATGTGTACATATATATATATATATATATATATATATATATATATATATATATATATATATATAAGAAATATTATCTTCAAACTCCAGAATGTAGAAAGTATATTACTTCTCTCCTTGTTCTATAACAGTAATGTGCACATATGATAAGATTTGGGAAAAGTGTACACAGGAAGTGCCAAATCAGCATGTCAGTGCCGTTAGGGTTTCCAGGCAGTGGGTGCAGGAGTGACCTGGGTGTGTGCTGGCTGTCTCTGCAGGTGAGCCTCTGCTCCAACACGGTGCAGCGCTATGAGGCGGCCCTGGTGGTGGACGTCCAGGGTGTTGGAGAGGAGGTTCTAGCTCTGCCCATCATTGCCAGGTAAGAGGAACGATTCAGCAACTACGTGGGCCTCAGACACGCTATGTTTTTTTGTAATATAATAGCCTTGTTCTAAACAACAGGAAGGAAAAAGAACTTTCTGTTAAGTCATTGAAACAGGTCAGGTTTCAAACTGCAAGCCTTTGGTATGGTCTTGCATACTAGTTATATATATATTTGGAAGTCTGAAATATAAACAACTAATCAGTATTAATTTTGGCAGATATTTTAGATTTAAGAACATAAGAACATAAGGAAGTTTACAAACAAGAGGAGGCCATTCAACCCATTGTGCTTGTTTGGTGTACATTAATATCTAAGTGATCCAAGGATTCTATCCAGTCTATTTTTCAATGTTCCCACATTTTCAGCTTCCACCACATCGCTGGGGAGTTTGTTCCAGATTTTGACTACTCTCTGTGTAAAGAAGTGTCTCCTGTTTTCCATCTTGAATGCCTTGAAGCCCAATTTCCATTTGTGTCCCCGGGTGCGTGTGTCCCTGATGATCTGGGAAAGCTCCTCTGATTTGATGTGGTCGATGCCTTTCATGATTTTGAAGACTTGAAACAAGTCCCCACGTAGTCTCCTCTGTTCCAGGGTGAAAAGTTCAGTTCCCTCAGTCTCTCCGAGTAGGACATTCCCTTCAGACCTGGAATAAGTCTGGTTGCTCTCCTCTTAACTGCCTCTAGAGCAGAGATATCTGTTTTGAAGTGTGGAGCCCAGAACTGTACACAGTATCCAGATGAGCTCTAACTAGTGCATTGTACAGTCTGAACATTACTGCCCTTGTTTTAAATTCTACACTTTTGACAAATAAACATTCTGTTTGCCTTTTTTATTGCTTCCCCAAATTGTTTGGATGGGGAAAGTGAAGAGTCCACGTAGACTCCTAGGTCTTTCTCATGTGTTACTTCTATTCCTCCCATAGTGTAATTATAGTGGAACTTTTTGTTACCTGCATGTAATATCTTGCACTTGTCCACATTGAATTTCATCTGCCAGGTGTCGGCCCACAACTGAATATTATCTAAGTCACTTTGAATACACTGTGCTGCTGAGATCGTATCTGCTGAACCACCTATTTTAGTATCATCTGCAAATTTGACAAGTTTGCTAACTATCCCAGAGTCCAGATAATTAATATAGATTAGAAAAAGCAAAGGCCCTAGTACTGATCCCTGTGGAACTCCACTAACAACCTCACTCCAGTTAGAAGCGACTCCTCTAATCGACACCCTCTGTTTCCTATACATCAACCAGTTCATAATCCATCTACTTACCTTACCCTGAATGCCTACAGCTTCCAATTTGAGGATCAGTCTTTGGTGTGGGACCTTATCAAAAGCGTTTTGAAAATCTAAGTATATCATATCATATGCTTTCACATGATCTACAGCCGCAGTTGCATGTTCAAAAAATTCTAATAAATTAGTAAGACATGATCTGCCTCGTCTAAACTCATGTTGACTATCTCCAAGAATATGGTTTTCATTAAGATGCACCTATATTTTCTGTCTTATCATTTTTTCCAACATTTTACAAGTAAAACAGGTGAGACTGATTGGTCTGTAACTTCCTGCCTCAGTTTTGTCCTCTTTCTTGTGGATTGGTATGACATTTGCTGTCTTCCAGTCAGTTGGCACATCCCCTGTTCTAAGTGTCATTTGGAATATTTGAGTTAGCGGCCTATAAATAATTTCCCTAATTTCTTTAAGTACCGTTGGAAATATCCCATCTGGCCCAGGTGATTTGTTTGTTTTTAATTCTGCTAGTCCCTTTAGTACCTCCTGTGGCATGTTATCTGTTTTTTCTTTTGTAAATACCTCTCTGAAATACTCATTTAAAACATTTGCCACATCTTGTTCATTTTCCAATATTTTTCTCTCTTGATATTTTTTTGCATACTTCTTTTGGCCAATGATTTTTGGTCCTCAATTTGCTAAGTTTTGGTAAAAATTTCTCCTGAGCCTCAAGTAGTATATTCTTAAAATATAACCATCCATTTTCAACTGAATCTGTATCTAGTGTGCTCCAGTCTACCTCTTCTTAATATAAGTGCCGCCTTATACCTTCAAGGTTTGCTTTTCCTTGACTTGGTCCTTGTTTTTTGAAAGTATGCCTCAAAGCTAACCATATTGTGATTACAGTTTGCCATTGGTTCTCTAACTAGTGTCCCTCTGACATTATCTTGGTCATTTGAAAATATCAAATCAATGCATGTGCTCTCCCTGGTTGGTTCCCTAACAAATTGATTTAGAAAGCAGTCATTTACCATCTCAACCATTTCTGTGTCTGGTTCTGTTGTTCCAACTGGGCTTTCCCAGTCTATGTTTGGGAAATTGAAATCCCCCATTTTAACAGCCACATCCTTGATACATGCAGTCCTGATTACACTGTACAATGCATCATCTTTCTGAATATCTGAGTTGGGTGGTCTGTAACACACTCCTACCACTAATCCTCCAGATCTTTTATTCAAAAGTTTAACCCACAAAGATTCTGTTTCGTTATTAGGATCTAATTTGAGTTCTTCTGCCTCAATGTCGTTTTTGAAATATAATACTACCCACCCCCTCTTTGATTTTGCCTGTCCCTCCTAAACTGTGTGTATCCTTTCAACTTGTATTCATCCCCATCATTTTCTGGATACCATGCGGGTCTCCTTATCACTAGAACACACTGTGTGATCTACACCTCTAAGAATTGAATCTCCTACTATAACTACCTCCCTCTTCTGGCAGGGAGTGGGCACCATGGTGCTCTGGTGCTCAACTGCCCTCCCATCACCCTCTGAGCCGTCACTGTCCAACTTGGTATCCAGCAGTTGGAACCTGTTTCTAGCTTTTGGAATGTCTTAAAGGGATGTGCGCGCCCTTTTCTGGGGTTAAGACCTACAGTTCTGTACACTTTCCTGCTTCTCAACTCTCCTAGGTTTAGGCACCATCTCTCTCATGGGCTGATTGACTAATTCTTCTATCACTAATACAGCTAATACAAACTAATACAACAGGCTAAGCCTCAAGATCACAGACCTTGATCTCTAGGATTTCAACATACCGACAATGTTCACAAATGAAATCTTCTTGGATGAGTTCATCCAGGAAGGCATTCATTCTGCAAACCTGACACATAGTGGCCACATGCTTCTGAATGTTACAGTGTAGTCACTTGGTTTCTGTTCCCTAGTCAACTGCTTCACTTTTTGTGACCGAGAAACAGCGCAGCTCTTTCTCAACTGCTGCTTTAAGTAGCTTTTGTGTACCTGCCTCCAATTCACACCTAACTGGCTCCACCTGGAACAGAATTCCTGCTAGTCCTTGACTAAATCTCCTTTCTACAACCTATTAACTTTCACCAACTCAGCAGCTGAACTGAATTGACTTCAATTAAGGGAAACTACAGACAAGATTAACTTCAATTAAGGCAAAGTTAAAACAAAATGAGGAATGCTAAGACTGGTCTGAAACTAGTCTTACTCTTTTGACTAAAATGCTTGTTTTAGTCACATTTTAGTCATTCCATCTTTCATTTGTTTTACTTAATATTAGTAGACAATAACTCCTGGCATTTTAGACTAGTTTTAGTCAATGTAATTTTAGTCACATTTTAGTCCAGAAGACAACTGAAGGCAGCAATGATCTAACAGTTATATTTAGAGCAATATTCAGAGCAGCAGTCTGCATGTAAATTAATACATGTTATGAAAAGTAGGGTTACATTTTGGTCTTGGCTAGGGTTCGGTCTAGCTTGAAATGTTGATGTTGGCAAGGGTTGGGTTTCAGGCTGTTGTTTGTCCGTAGAATGTGTCAGGTGCTGATGTAATATGATGGATTACAGTGAAATTTATCTGTGCACTAAAATGCATAGGACAATTCAGTTTAAATATTCAATATGAAAAGTTGTATATTTAAGACTAAATTCATGACAATTTACAAAACCAGTCACATTACCAACATTTTCAAAAATTAGATTAGTACATACATTTTGTAATTGCTCCGTAACATTTAGTTGGCTAGTTATCTGCTTACTTATGTTATGTTGATTTCAAAGCTAAGTACTGATTCCGATTGAAAATTAGTCCGATAATCGCTAGCTTGTTGCATGCATTGAGGTCACACACAAGCATCACTTAACACAAGTGATGTGAAATTATGAATAACGTCTGATACATGCCTCTACCATGCGCCTTCCTGTCCTCGTCTTTTTTTCTGCACTCTCTTTTAAAATATGCCATCTCTCTCTACGTTTGTGCTCTCGCACCACTGTAACCCGTGCCTCACCTACCACTCCCACACAAGTTCACATTTTTAGGCACGCTCATGCTACATCTCTGTCACTCACTCCGCTCATAGCCGACACAAAGCGCTCATTTGGATTTTTTTTTTTTTTAATATTATTTATGTCATATTTTAGTGGCCCTTTGATATTCTGGGGCCCTAGGCGACTGCCTAGTTCGCCTGTACGTCTGGCCGGCCCTGTTTGCATGTACAAGCTGTATTTCTGCACATGCAAATTTTGACAGTGAATTTACTACATACATTGCTTCCTTCTGAATGCAATCCTGTCACAGCTCAGCACATGCATGCAGTGGTGATGTAAACAGGACGTAAAAAGGGAAAACTGCAAATTATGTAGTTCCACAAGTCTTATATAATGAACCATATTGTAATGTCGCAGTTGGCAGAACAAGCAGGAACAGGACAAAGACGAAGACGAAGACGCATGAGAACCCGATTGCAGTTTAATGGAAGATATCAACAAAACAAGAAATACTAAACAAGGACTGGACTGGACTGGACTAATGCTTACAACAAACCAAAACACTAACCAACAAACAAAACCTAACAAAGGACTGGAGAACAAGAGGGCTATAAATACACAGACTAGGGGAACAAGGAAACAAGACAGTAAAACATGAACCAATAAAAAAACTGAACTAATAACAAGATAACCAATTGAACCAAGGAGATTTTGATGTCTGTTAGGCTTATGGATCAGGCTGTTGTTAGACCTGGAGATTTAAATAAAGAAACTGTTTATTCTGATAATTAAAAAACGTGTATAAAATAGATTTTTCAAATTCTGTGGCACATATGTTCACGCCAGGTGGCCCGCTGGGTTGGGAATCACTGTTGGGACACTATCTACCTTCATGGGAACACTGTAGAGGCTGATTTCAAGGTGAGTTTTCTTGTTTGTGTTTTTTTATGTTTTTTTATTTTTCTCTTTTTGTCTCCAGGTGTGTCGTACCTGCTTTGCGCTTGGAGACACCCATTTTGGAGTTCCGTAGATGCTTTCTGAATCACCCCTATGACCGGACAGTGAAGCTGGCTAATGACAGCAACCTGCCGGCTTGCTATGGTTTGCTTTCCCAGGTCAGTGTGGAGAGACATGGGGTCAGTGCTCTAACAATGAACCTAGTGCTCTGGAAGAAATAGTACCTTCTTTGGACATCTTTCTGACAGAATTGTTTTCCTGTTTTTCCATGAAAATCTGTCATACATACTGGTAACAGAGACCACAGATGCCATTTGGTAACCTTTAATGTGTTTCCTCTTGTTCGTATGTGTGGTGTGTCCCTTCCTGCAGGAGTATGAGGAACACCCTTCCCTGCTGTACTCCAGCCGTCAGTCCCGGGGCATTATCGACCCCAACTCTGAGCTGGAGATCCCCCTGCTTCTGCAGGCAAAGACCACAGGCAGGCTTGAGACTGTGGCACAGATTGCTGTGTTTGGCAGTGAGGAACCACCACTGGTAAGCTTGATGTCTGTGCTGGTGTGTTGGTATGTGAGTAATAAGGAATGTTTGATTGCCTGTCTGTGTTTCTGTAGCACTTTGAGTTATTGCCTCCAATCACAACCAACTGATACATAATGGAACAAGGAAAGGGATGCGCCGTGCTGATTTTGGCAGGGAATGTCTGCCCTGCGACACCAGCAGCGAACAAAACAAACAAGCTCTTTATATTGCTGATGAAGCTCTTGAGACAGAATTATACAATTTGATTTATATGTGAATGGAAGATGGATTGTTACCCCTCACAGGCTGCAGCACATAACATCTAATTTTAGCTTTGTGTATTTTTTGTTTTTGCTTTTGTAAGTCTGCTTTCAAAGTTATTTGTATGCCATGTATAACACTGTAGCTCATACATGGTTAAACAGCTTGGACATACTGCACTTAAGGAGTGGCGATTTAGTTAAACTATTTATCTGACAACAGTGCATTTACATTGGTACAAGTTAATGAGAAAAACATGGTTTAAAATCGTAACCCCAGTAGGTATCATAGACTAAGCTACCTGCTCTTTCGCCATCAGATGTTGACTCGTATCCTTATCCTTTCCTCAGGAGGTGCGACTGTCCTGCATTGGTGAAGGACCAGTTGTTCATATTAAAGCCACTGAAGTGGATTTTGGAAACATCCCCGTTTTAACAGACATATCCAGGACACTGCAGCTGTCTAACCAGTCCCCAATCCCAGCCCGCTTCCTGGCACAAATGGTGGGTAGTTTCTAATGTGGAGCCTAAGGGCATGTTCTTAACATTACATTACATTATTTGTCATTTAGCGGATGCTCTTATCCAGGGCAACTTACATTTGTACCCATTTATACAGCTGGGCATTTTACTGGAGCAATCTAAGTGAAGTACCTTGCTCAGGGGTACAACAGCACTGCCCCACCTGGGATTTGAACGCACAACCTTCCAGTTATGAGTCCCGAGTATATAGTACAGTGTTTCATTACTCCTGGGACCAGTACAATTCAAACTCTGTTTTCAGAAGGCCTTTTTTTATTTTATGTTATGTCAATATACAAAACCTGCTATAACTCACAGAGGCTAATTTGAATTAATTTAGACTAATTGGCTGTTTAATGAATTAGTTTGCTCATTCAATGCTTTATTCACTTAATTAGAGGAACAGGCCAGAAGCATCCCTGTCTCAGGCCAGGTACATGACCCTGAGCAGATGGGGATGCCCCTGACAGGTGGGGGAGGGGCCGTTTGACAACTCGAGGGAAACTAGAATTTTGTCACAGCCCTCTCGGTTCTGTCTGAGCTGCTTTGGCTCGTGTTCTGAAACTCTTCACTGGCTACAAAATTAATAATTCATAACAGTGTTGACTATACATGAGTTATGAGTTATGATGGCAGTTGGATACTGGTTTCTGCCTCATTTGATACCCTGGTCAGTAACTGTTGGTCACCTTCAAAACAAATTTGCCTTTTCAGTGGCATTACGGAGACGGGACTGGAAAGGACAGTAATTGATCATGCGCTCTTTCACAATGAGAACCCAGACCCATCAGCTCTGTCAGGTTTAACTTGAGGGAAGTTTCTCCAGTAGCAATATCTTAACTGTATTATGTAGTTGGTCTGTGCAGGTTGGGCCTAGTTATTTTGGCTCATATTTTCTCCTTTGCTGTTAGGCTCATAGAAGAATGTTTCACATCCTAGAACAGTATATTTATATATTTGTTTTTAATCACTAAGGATATGTTTCTACATCTCGTAAACAACAACCAAAAAGGAGCTTGCCTGTAATGCTCTACTTTTTGTGTTATGTAATGAGAGGGAGTTGGATGCTCACATAGTCTTGCTGTTCTCGCTACTTAAGGTGTTAAGTCTCAGGGGTTATTAGGCATTCTGTGATAGATTAAAATGTGTTTAATTCCTCAGGACATATTGTTTTTTTCAGACGGAGGTACTGTGTGTAAGTTTATTTGTTTTACCTCCAACACCTATGTCTCATTGTAATTTAGACTTTTATTAAGCTTCAGTTTGTGTTAATCTGCTTATGTAATTTATGTGCAGATGTGCGCTGCAGCCCCACTGAGCAGCTTCTATTATACCTGGAAATATTATAAATGCCGTGCTCAAGACTTGATCAGAATAGAGTATTGAAGACATTTGCATTTAAACAGCACCAGCTGGCAGTGAGTGATTTATGTGCTCTGGGGAAACCGTAGAAAAAACACATCTTTTCTAGAGATACCGTCCGTGAAGTTGGTGGAGACAAAGCATGCTTTCCCTTATTTATTTATTTATTCTATAAGTAGGTTAAAGTGATATCTAAGAGCCTATAGATCACGGGTGTCCGAAATGTGGCACGGGCCACCTGACCCTGGGGTCCGGCCTACCTGAGATTTTTAGCAATTTTAGTTTTGTCCATCATTAGCTAGCACACATTCTAGTAGGTCAGTGGGGACTAACCACCTGTCCGCTGATGCCACCAGGCATCATGCTAGCAGGCTACACATCACATCTGTTATCAATAAACAATTAATGCACCCCACACACATGGGTTCTGATCATGTGGCCCACTATTGGAAAAATGTTGATGCCCCTGCTATAGGGAAGACTTGAAATAATAGGCCAGTGTCATAGAGATGGACTTTAGCTTTTAGGCCTTTGTTTTGACTGTTCTGCAATACATACTGTATAGATACATATTCTTACTTAATATTCAACTAAATAATAACCCTAAAACACAGACAAATCTCAAAATTATGGTTTATATGTAATGTTGGCGTAAAAGACGGCACCAGGATTAGGGTTTGGGTCGAGTATTAGTAACATTTAAACTGCATGTGGTAAACATCACACACTACATCCAGAAATGTGAGGTTAAAGGTGTCTTTCTCTTTTAAAGCCTTAACAGAGCGTAGCTTCTAATCTTGGTGTTGGCTACATCTGACATTTTAGTTATTGTCAGGGCTGGAATGTTAGGTAGGTGGTTGTCTTGTGAAAGGTAATGGTACTGTGACCAGATTGACCAAACTTACACAGTAAGTGAAATGAAGATTACTATTTTTCCAGCTCCCAGATACAAATAAATAAAATAAAATAGTTTAATTTTACAACTTTCTTAATTTCAGTGAATTTAATTTCTTTAATTTTCTTACTCTTTTAAACCTCTTTTAAAATCATGCAGTTCAAAGCAGTTGATGGGATTAAGGCACTCTAATGCATGTCTGATGCGATTATTGAAATTTCAATATGCTCGCTGTTCACTGAGATATCGTCTTCAGGGTGTATTCCCCAGAGCTCTGTTGCTGAAGCAATTTCCGTACATGCAGCACAACAATTTTTTTTTTCTTTTTCCTATTGACCCGTACTACTAATTTTCCCTCTCAATACTTTTCCAAAGATTGAAAATGTGATCTCTGACACTCTGTTAAAATAAAGATCTATTACTGTATAACAAAATGAAAACCATCCACAGCTCCAATTAATTTTTATATTCTCCCCAGTATTATCATTCACTTGCTAATTTATTCAAGGGTAATCTCCATTCCTCTTATGCTGAATGTGTATGGGTGATCTCGATCTAAGTGCCCAAAGAGAAACTGACAGCTGTGTGAGGCGGTCAGATTTCAGCTTTGCATCCTTAATGAGAAAGTCCCAGGGGGAGAGCTGAGCCTCCCATCAGCCGAGTTCTCATATCAGCAGTGGCGCTCCTCCTCCTTTAGATTTCTCAGAAAGACCACATCTGATTTATTAATATTGTGACATTTTTAGTATTTACTACTCAACCCCCTCCACCACACCCCAAAGCATATTCTTTGCATTGACCTTACTATTCAATGAGCCTTTCATTATACCAGTTCTCTCTCCTACTTTCTGTCTGTTGTCTCTAGCCCGATAAGTATCTAAATCTGTATCTGATAGGTATCTGTTTCTGTATCCAAGGAAGATATGGCCAGATACAAAACCAGACATACTGTGCAGGCACAGCCGGGGACTCTGTGTCTTCCCTGTGGCCCAAGCGAAAATCTGCACAAAGATATGACCATTTAGTTTATTACCCTGGTCCTTATCAGCTTACAGCTACTTGACTAAAATTATCTCATAAATATGGAACATCTCATTACAGCCAAAAACAATTATGTAAAATTAATGAACATGTCAACTTGAAATGAGACACTATCCAAGCATGTTAATCTCCGGAGCCCTTGTGTTAACCTCAGTTGTCAATAAAAAGCAATTTTTCCAAAGTTGAAATGTGGCACTATTATATAAGTGAAATGCCCTTAACTGCAGTCCTGTTTGAAGTGTCTTCAGAGAAATGCGTGTGGTTCTCAGGTCTTCTTTCCAATATTCCTCAAACTCAGAGGAGAAAGATAACAAACTCACTCAGTCAAACAGACTGACCTGTTCTTGTATGTTCAGCTGTTGCTGTGACATACTGACCTTCCTGATGTGATGATACTGTTAAAATACACAATAATGAACAAACCAGGGAAGCATGGTTGCCATATAAAAAACACAACTACAGCAGGAAAAAAATAAATGTAATCATGATGTATCTGATTGGTCACAGTGTTAACAGTTATTCTGAAATTGCTTGTAGCCTTCTTCCATTTAGAGAATTCCTCAAAGCATTACAAGAAAATGGACGTTTCAGTTATGGTGAACATATTACCACTGTATAAATGTGCCTGTGGTGTGGAGAGCTAGTAAAAAAGTGTGTAATGTATGTATGTATTATTTTTTAATGTATTATTTTTTAACACACTTTGCTGAAAAAGTTCCCCTGATGTTGGCTATATTATAGTGGGGAGGAGCAGTAGGTAATGAGAGCATCACATAGGGATTATACCAGAGAAGGGCTAGAGACACAGCTGAGCGGGGCACCAAGGGAGTGAAACAGTACCATACCCACATAGGAGACAGCTTTGCCAGCAGAGTGAGTGAGGGCTTGCACCTGCAATTCTGTCATCTCGGTGAAAGCCTTGATGAAAGCTGTCTGGAAGCTCCAGCTTATGCAATTAGGCCGTTACTTTGTGGCTTGCTTCATTTCATAGTTAGTCAAGATGGTAAAATATGTTATCAATTAGAAGAGTGCAGTCGTGACAGGAGCCCACAGTGGAATTAAATTCCCATGCTGTTCAACAGTTTATTTTCTGCTGGCTTCCTCCTTTTCTTTTTCTTTTTTTTATAGTAAGATTTCCGTGCCTTGTTAAGCAGGAGGGAATGACAGGAGGTGACTTGTAGCTCCTTAGAGGAATGTTCCCTTTCTTAATGGCCATGTACTCATGTAAAAGAAGTGCCCTCCAGTTTTACATTTAAAAGGATAATATCAATTAACATTGATATTGAGATAAAGCATTGGAGACAGGATAGCTTTTTAATTGTCTGAGGCAGTGATGAATCGGAGCACTAATGTTTAGCTCTGGAGAACACTATTAAATTCTCATAAGGATAACATTGATTAGGAGACAATGAACTCGGTAAAATGGAATAAACTGCCATGTTCAGGTTTGTTGTCACACCAAGGGAGAACTGATGGATCTGAAGGGAGGTTATTCTGCTGAACAGCAGCAACAGCTTAAATCTGTCACTTGTACCATACGATTTGCATTGGGAACCAGTATGGTGCATGAATATTAACAGAAAGTTATTGCCGTTTAAAATCCACTTATGTAAGACAGGGAGATGTGGTTTAGAACAGATAGGGGAGAGCAAGTTAATGCCTCGAGCAGGAGTTTGCAGATTTCACTCCCTACAAAGCTTTTAAATCCAGGAAGTGGTAGCTAAATGTGCTCCTGTGATCGGATTTGTAATTACAGGAAAGTTTAGCTCAATGCAGAAATCACTTCTCTTGACAGGAACACAGAAGAGACGGAAATGGTATTGTTCATCTATTAATTTTCTAACAGGCTTCATTGAAATGACAGGTGAATGTGAGTGTGGGTGTGAGGGGAGGTGAATGATTTATGGGCAGAACTACACACTATTTTTTTTCTACAGATACACAATCATTTTATTTTCTCTCCATCCCAACCCATCGTATTTCAGACAGAACCATGTTTAACATCACAGGGTGTTTCACAGCGCTGGCTTGTTAAAATTTCATTATGTTGCTTACTGTCCTTCGTTAATTAGTCATCTGCAATGTGCAACTGTATGGGAGTAGGAATATTACCCCAGGGAATTAATATGATGATTATAACCCATATTAGTGTTTCATCGGCAAGTGCATGGGAAAGCTAACATTTTTATAGTTTTAGGTTTACAGACTCAAATATATACTTCAGTATTTGTGAAAGAGAAGATTGTTTTTCTTTTGCTTTAATAACAAGTTGGAATCCTTATGTTTTAGATTAGATTGTGTATTATGTGGCTATTGTATCTGGACAGATAGGTAGGTACCTGTTTCTTAAATGTGGAAACATAAATACAATTATTTGTTTTATGGATCAATCATCACTCAGATGCATTTTTTACTCCAGAAAACATCCCTTGGTATGTATATCTCTGACTTAGGTATTATCTTAACATGAATCATCCCATTATTAACACTAACACTGAAAATATGTGGAAAAAGTAAAGCTGTGCTAATTAGCACTTTTATATGCTTTTGTTTTCCTCTACAGTTTTTCAGATCATACTCAGTAAGTGTGATCTGGGGGTTTCCATTCAGGCATCTCATCCCCTGTTTGCAAGATTTACCACATATGTGGGACATAGACGTTTAAGGAGTGTTTGAAGTTTAAAAAAAAAAAATCTTTAACCCATAGGAAGTATTTAAATGTATTCAGGTAATCTGATATTTCTGTCTCTGCAAAGGGAGCTCTTTGCAGCCCGCATTGGCCCCATGTGTTATTCAGCCAAAGAGACAGACTTTAGCCCGAGGTAGTGGCTCAGTGCCGTAAGCCTCCCTTTATTTCAGGGAGGTTGTTCTGATATTTAAAAATACAAAACAAAACAAAACATCCACAATTCATACATAATCATAGTCTAGCGCTAGACCCTTTACACACATATATATATGTATGTATATGTATGTATATATATATATGTACACTCACCTAAAGGATTATTAGGAACACCTGTTCAATTTCTCATTAATGCAATTATCTAACCAACCAATCACATGGCAGTTGCTTCAATGCATTTAGGGGTGTGGTCCTGGTCAAGACAATCTCCTGAACTCCAAACTGAATGTCTGAATGGGAAAGAAAGGTGATTTAAGCAATTTTGAGCGTGGCATGGTTGTTGGTGCCAGACGGGCCGGTCTGAGTATTTCACAATCTGCTCAGTTACTGGGATTTTCACGCACAACCATTTCTAGGGTTTACAAAGAATGGTGTGAAAAGGGAAAAACATCCAGTATGCAGCAGTCCTGTGGGCGAAAATGCCTTGTTGATGCTAGAGGTCAGAGGAGAATGGGCCGACTGATTCAAGTTGATAGAAGAGCAACTTTGACTGGAATAACCATTCGTTACAACCGAGGTATGCAGCAAAGCATTTGTGAAGCCACAACACATACAGGCGGATGGGCTACAACAGCAGAAGACCCCACTGGGTACCACTCATCTCCACTACAAATAGGAAAAAGAGGCTACAATTTGCACAAGCTCACCAAAATTGGACAGTTGAAGACTGGAAAAATGTTGCCTGGTCTGATGAGTCTCGATTTCTGTTGAGACATTCAGATGGTAGAGTCAGAATTTGGCGTAAACAGAATGAGAACATGGATCCATCATGCCTTGTTACCACTGTGCAGGCTGGTGGTGGTGGTGTAATGATGTGGGGGATGTTTTCTTGGCACACTTTAGGCCCCTTAGTGCCAATTGAGCATCGTTTAAATGCCACGGCCTACCTGAGCATTGTTTCTGACCATGTCCATCCCTTTATGACCACCATGTACCCATCCTCTGATGGCTACTTCCAGCAGGATAATGCACCATGTCACAAAGGTCCAATCATTTCAAATTGGTTTCTTGAACATGACCATGAGTTCACTGTACTAAACTGGCCCCCACAGTCACCAGATCTCAACCCAATAGAGCATCTTTGGGATGTGGTGGAACGGGAGCTTCGTGCCCTGGATGTGCATCCCACAAATCTCCATCAACTGCAAGATGCTATCCTATCAATATGGGCCAACATTTCTAAAGAATGCTTTCAGCACCTTGTTGAATCAATGACACGTAGAATTAAGGCAGTTCTGAAGGCGAAAGGGGGTCAAACACAGTATTAGTATGGTGTTCCTAATAATCCTTTAGGTGAGTGTATATGTATGTGTATATATATATGTATATGTATGTGTATATATATATGAAAAAAAAGTGTGATGGAAATAAGAGGAAAAACAATTGGCAGGCCTTCATACAGCAGTGGAAGGAAAGAGGCTGCTGCTGCTGATTGATGATGCATATATATAATATGTCAGACTACAATGTTTGAAAATGTTTCACTAAAATCCCTAAAACATCTCTGAAAGCCCTGTTTCTGTATACAGGCATTGCCAACAGTCTTTAGAATTGTGTTTGTGCACGGCAAAGCCTGACACTGATAATACAGAACTTGCAAGAAGCAGCTCAAATGTTCCTCAGTGGCCCTCAGCTAAATCTACCTTGGCGTAACCTTGTTTCCTTATTTATTTTCTTCCTGCACTAATTTGTTTATGCTTACGGCCGCTGATATCTTGTGAAACATGACCTTGAGTCTTTCTTTGTTGTTTGTTATTCCTGTGAAACTTGGGATTGCTCTCTCACATACACACACACACACACACAAACACGAACATCTTTGTGCAGTTGAATTAAACAACATGATACCTTAAGGCTATTTTGAGTTATTATATTGCATTTCCAATATCCAGTACTTTTTGTAAACGGCCCATCGATTTTCTGGTAGACTCATGTTTCTGTACTGTGGAGGTTAATATATGCTATTGCGTTTTGCACCATTCCTCTCTCATGTAGCAGGAAAGCAAGAAACTTCTCTAATCTTCCCTTTGGAAGTTTGCTGCACTGAACTTAAAACTTAAAGTAAAATGCATCAAACACATCTCCCGTAAGAAGGTAAAGTAATTACCATACTTTTTGCCACTAACTGCTTATTTAGGAAGCCCAATTAAATGCATTATTTAATGACATCAAATAGAGCAGTGCATTATGGAAATTGATTCTAACTTTTACAGCTTGAGCAAATGAGGAAGGAAACTTCAAACCGCTGTTTAGCACAACATCCTCTGAAGCACAGAGGAAAAGGTTTTTATTTTTTATTTATTTTTTCTGAATGAAACATCTTATTTAAGCAAGGTATTTCTTATCAATGTTTGCAACATATAGCAAGTGGATGTCATTTTTTGGGCGGTAACATTCGTCTGTGTGGTTGTTTCAATGTGGAGGGGCCAATTCCACCATGGGTAATCATTTCCCAGAGACATGGTGCTCTCAAAACTGCAGCCGATGACTGCTCTGTGGGCTCCCATTAATCATGGACACGGTGGTCTGCAGTGTTTGATTATATAATTCAGGTTAACATCTGCTGGACCTATCGATCACTATGGGAAAGGGTGTAGAGAGCTGGGGATTAACCGCGGTTTGAAGAATAATGATATCTCCAGGAGCACAGAAGCGTAGGAGCGGGGCGAGTGGCTTCAATGATGAAGTGGAAATCAGCCAGGGTCAGAGCTGTCTTCGCTGGCGATAATGCACTGAATTCACAGCAGTTTTAACTCTTTGTCTCACGATTACTTTTTATTGCCTGTCCAGTAATTTCATTTGCTGCATTGCAGATCAGCCTATTTTAGATATAAAGGTCAACATTGATGGATTTCTGCTTATCTTTTCTGTTCCATCTCTTGCTAAGACTGATATCTTCATTCTGACATCTTGCTAGAGAAAGTGCAGCTCTGGGTCTTTTTGTTCTGCAGACTGCTATACCTGCCATCAGCGAGGCAGTTTAGACAATGCGGGACAAATGGCAAAGTTATGGTAGCAAACTTAAATATAAAATTTAAAAAATATTATTAATTCTTTGACTTTCACGCAATTTAGTGTTAGTTGCTGAGCTTCTTCTGCCTGGCATAGACCTGTGTTGATAGTCAGAAACAGCCCCTGGACTGATGCATTAGCGCTGTGATTCTTTATTTGTTTTATTTGTCTCGTTACAACATCTAATTTCAAGATTGGCAGTAATGTTCAGGTCTGCTGATGAGGCCAAGAGTGAGGACAGCCAGGCTGAGATGCCCGGGGAATATTAAAGTGTAGGAAGTCTATCCTAAAGAATTAAAAGAAGAGAGATGTTAATTCAAACAGCTTGAAGCTATGTGGAGCTAAAAACGTCCTCTGTGTAGGCGTCATTTACATTTAATCAACAGCAATATCAAAAAGGGAAGAATAATCTATTTTTTAATCAGTTAACTTATTCTGAATAATAATTATATTTTTTAATGTATGCATCTGAAGCAATTCACTTGGAAAATCCTCAATGAAATGTAATATTAATGTAATTCCCATTTCGTTTCGGCAATTGCACAGAAAACAGAGTATCTCTTCAGTTCCCACAATTTCACCCAGTGAGAGAGAGGGGAAAAAAATAAATTCTGTGCCTATTCCCAGGCAGATCATTTTAAACAGAAACCCTAAAAAGTGGAAAAATACTTAATGAATAATGTCATAAATTACTTGGGATGGCCAATTTTTTTGATGTCTGAAGAAGGGGGGAAACAGATTTAATCAGTGGTTCAGATTAAATGAACACTGTGCTTTGGCCCATATGTAAATTGCAAATTTTATTATTAGAGTATTGGTCATGTGACTAGAGTTTTGCTTTCATTCAGGCCCTTTTGTCGTGCCCCCTGTGGGCACCACAATCACTTCCAGCTGGTATGCATATGATATATACAGCTCTGGAAAAAATTAAGAGACCACTTAACCACTGAACTTTCTGGTCTCTTAATTTTTTCCAGAGCTGTATATATATACAGTTAGGTCCATAAATTTTTGGACATTGACACCATTATCACTGTACGCCACCACAATGGATTTGAAACAATCAAGATGCTCTTTAAGTGTTGACTTTCATCTTTAATTTCAGGGTAGTTACATCCAAATTGGGTGAACAGTGTAGGAATTACACCCATTTTTATATGTGGTCCCCCTAAATTTAGGGTCTCAAACTAACATAATCATGAATTAAATTGTGAGTTTCAATACTTGTTTGCAAATCCTTTGCAGTCAATGACTGCCTGAAGTCTGGAACCCATAGACATCACCAGATGCTGGGTTTCTTCCCTGGTGATGCTCTGCCAGGCCTGTACTGCAGCTGTCTTCAGTTCCTGCTTGTTCTTGTGGCGTTTAGTGATTGGAGCTTTATTAGAAGGACTCTGAGATAGTTATGCTCACACTCGTTATTTCGCAAAGAGCTCCAGCCAATTAAATCTAATGACCAGAAGATTGAACTTTATTAATACTGCTGTGACATGGACAGCCAATTAATTAATTAATTTTAAAGTAAGCTATTCATTGTGAAATCCAGGGCTGGGTGTCTGCAGACACATAAACTTAGTCAATATCACATCTGTTGCTGAAATGCAGTGGTACCTACTTATAGATCATTCCTGTGCCACAGAGTTAATGATATTTATAAAGAATGCTGTGCCTTCTTAACCTTGCCCTTGTCATATACCCACAACTGCCCCTTGAAAATAATTTGCATCTTCAGGGTTATATTCCATTCCATCAACTCATTCTGTCATTTGTGAGGAGGAGGGGGAGGGATTGATGTGGAGTAGAAACAGATAGGGAAGTCTGTTTCAAGCAGAATATGTCCCCTTTTGAAGCGGTTATTATTATTTATTATTTATTTATATATTGGCAGATGCCCTTTTCCAGGGCTAAGAGCTGAGACATTGTAGCAAAAAAATCCATAGTGTTCAAAAGGATAATTTTAGTGTTTTACAAACCCATTTTTCCCAATGCTTGTATCAGTTGTGCAGCTGTTTATCGAAAGGCTGCCACTGTGCATGTTAACAATAGTATATCAGAAACAAAAGAGGCATAGTCCAAAATAACAGGCAGTTCTATACACAAACTGGTCTTTCCTGCCTGCAGCAGAGCTGTACAATCTAACCTTATTGCTTGGTGTAATGCTGAGCAAAACAGACAAGATACAGAAGCCAAAATAAAAAACATGACATAAATAAAATAAAATACGAAAAAAGCAGGAGCAATTTTCTTGGTTATTACTTTCAATGTCTTTGCTAGCATTGGAAACACCTCTCAGGATCACATAAGATCCTGTATTTGGTATTGCTTCCATTTTCTGTCTGCAGCTTCTCCCAATCAATAGATGATAGATATGCTAACATGAGCTCCTGGAGGCTTTCATAAGACTATCTCCCCTTTGAAACAAAGGACTTTTTGTGCACAGAAAGGAAATGTGGACATGTTCTACAAAGGTTGCTATTTGTTCAAACAAAATACTCATTAAGATACAAGCACAAGATAAGCTTGTGTCTGGCGACAGAGCTAAAGGGCTCTGTCTGATCTGCTGCCACTACTGCCTTGATGGGCAGTATGTCTAAAATGAGCACTGTGGAACGTGAGCACCAGAAGATGTGTAAGTCAGGGGAGGTCCTAGACTTCAAGGTTTAGGGGGGCTACGAAACGCTGTCCAGGACCTGGGGGGGGCTGACTGTTTGTTTTCCAGTGTCAGAGCAAAGGGGTGGGTGCTGACGGTGTTTTTCCGGAGAAGGGCTATTCCACGCTATTCTCACGGGTCTTTAAACGCTTATCCGAGCAGGGGCGGACAAATCGCCAGTCTGGATGCGTGTTATGACGATTCCTGCACCGCCTGGATATCGTGCATCCCCTAGCGACCGCCTTGATTTTGTACTTGCGCAGACCGCACTAGGTTGATTTACCGCATGCATGAAATATTTAAATATACCTGCTGTAATATTTGGCATCCCCACCCTAGGTTGTGTGTGTGGCCGTGAACGTGCATTTATTGTGGATTTAAATAGTACAGAATTGCGGGTAGGTTACATTTCAAAGCCAACATGGGGTCAAATGCAAAACTCATATTAAGTTCATATTAATCACAGCCAACTCTCAATCGCGTCTAATGTCTGAGTAGCAAATAATATAATGTGTATTTTATGTTAATAAATGTAACGCTGCAGAGGTGTCATGCTGAGAGTGTACAAAGTTTAACTATAAAATCTCGATTCCAATACTGTAGGCTACATCCCAATGATATCAGTGTTATTCACTTCACCTGTCAGTGGTCATAATGTTATGGCTGATCGGTGTATATATATAAAATATAAAAATGGGCAAGCGTAAGGATCTGAGCAACTTTGACAAGGGCCAAATTGTGATTGATAGACGACTGGGTCAGAGCATCTCCAAAACTGCAGCTCTTGTGGGGTGTTCCCGGTCTGCAGTGGTCAGTACCTATCAAAAGTGGTCAAAGGAAGGAAAAGCGGTGAATCGGTGACAGGGTCACAGGCGGCCAAGGCTCATTGATGCACGTGGGGAGCGAAGGCTGGCCCGTGTGGTCCGATCCAACAGACGAGCTACTGTAGCTCAAATTGCTGAAAACGTTAATGCTGGTTCTGATAGAAAGGTCTCAGAACACACAGTGCATCGCAGTTTGTTGCATATGGGGCTGCGTAGCCGCAGATCAGTCAGGGTGCCCATGCTGACACCTGTCCACAGAACAATCAATCAATCAGATTCCAAACTCTCCACCATGGCCAAGACCAAAGAGCTGTCCAAGGATGTCAGGGACAAGATTGTAGACCTACACAAGGCTGGAATGGGCTACAAGACCATCGCCAAGCAGCTTGGTGAGAAGGTGACGACAGTTGGTGCGATTATTCGCAAATGGAAGAAACAGAAAATAACTGTCAGTCTCCCTCGGTCTGGGGCTCCATGCAAGATCTCAACCCGTGGAGTTTCAATGACCATGAGAACGGTGAGGAATCAGCCCAGAACTACACGGGAGGATCTTGTTAATGATCTCAAGGCAGCTGGGACCATTGTCACCAAGAAAACAATTGGTAACACACTACGCCGTGAAGGACTGAAATCCTGCATCGCCCGCAAGGTCCCCCTGCTCAAGAAAGCACATGTACAGGCCCGTCTGAAGTTTGCCAACATCTGAATGATTCAGAGGAGAACTGGGTGAAAGTGTTGTGGTCAGATGAGACCAAAATCGAGCTCTTTGCCATCAACTCAACTCGCTGTGTTTGGAGGAGGAGGAATGACCCCAACAACACCATCCCCACCGTCAAACATGGAGGTGGAAACATTATGCTTTGGGGGTGTTTTTCTGCTAAGGGGACAGGACAACTGCACCGCATCAAAGGGACGATTGACGGGGCCAAATCTTGTGTGAGAACCTCCTTCCCTCAGCCAGGGCATTGAAAATGGGTCGTGGATGGGTATTCCAGCATGACAATGACCCAAAACACACAGCCAAGGCAACAAAGGAGTGGCTCAAGAAGAAGCACATTAAGGTCCTGGAGTGGCCTAGCCAGTCTCCAGACCTTAATCCCATAGAAAATCTGTGGAGGGAGCTGAAGGTTCGAGTTGCCAAACGTCAGCCTCGAAACCTTAATGACTTGGAGAGGATCTGCAAAGAGGAGTGGGACAATATCCCTCCTGAGATGTGTGCAAACCTGGTGGCCAACTACAAGATACATCTGACCTCTGTGATTGCCAACAAGGGTTTTGCCACCAAGTACTAAGTCGAAGGGGTCAAATACTTATTTCCCTCATTAACATGCAAATCAATTGATAACTTTTTTGAAATGCGTTTTTCTGGATTTTTTTGTTGTTATTCTGTCTCTCACTGTTAAAATACACCTACCATTAAAATTATAGACTGATCATTTCTTTGTCAGTGGGCAAACGTACAAAATCAGCAGGGGATCAAATACTTTTTTCTCTCACTGTATATATATATATACATATACTGTATATATATATATATATATATATATATATATATATACACGCAACATTTTAGAAATGGTAAGTTCAATGAAATATGCCATTGTATCTGCTTTTTGAAGATCGCTCACTGTTTTTGTATTATGAGGGTGGATTATTTTCTTAAAACAGGCTACAAACATGGAAGTGAGTTCAATACATCAGAATAAAACAATGCTGAATTTAATTATTTTATGATCTCCTACTAGGCCTGCAGTGTACTGTTCTAACATTCACAGAGGTTTGGTGACAGGCTCATAATTGCTGAAATGAATTAGGCTACTGTTTGAATAAACATCGGACCCAGGGTTTCTATGGACTCAAATTAGCGCCATAAGTAATGAATTATGAAGTAAAATGAAGTAAAAAATATTGTAAACAAAAAAAAGTCGAGAAAAATTGATGCTGTGATCAAAAATAAAACAATCGAAAGCAACATTTATAGAATTGTAAACAAAAAAAATATATCAAAAGCAAAAAAAAACAACTTGAAAGCAAATAATGTTAAATTGAGAGCAACATAATTTTTTTCAGAACTTCTTTTTTTTGTTTACAATATTTTTGGTTTTAAATTCGTTACTTATGGCGCTTATTTGAGCCCATAGGTTTCCATAGTCAGACAAACAAATGCGTCAACGTCAGAAAAAAGTAATTAAAGAATTTTACGTAAGGGCCCTTATTGCCCCCCCACTTGACTTGTTCGCAACGGCTACACCCCCCGTCAACAAACCGACCCGCATGCAAATTGTCTGGGGGAAACCCTGAATGGACCTATGTCTAAAATTGTAAATGATAAAACTTTGCCTAATTGAAATCAAAAAGCTTTAAAGCACTTTGTTTATTATATTATTATACAGTTAAACTTACAAAACAATATAATACTTTTTTAAAAACAACAACAATGTATATTTAGGTTAAAAAAAAAAATGTAGGACAGACCAAGCAATACACAGGCCTTTCTATCTATGCATAACATTTTACTTTCAGTTTAATTATAATTAAAGGTGTCAAAATCTGTTGTGTGCTACCATAGTTTACCTTTTTGTAGCCCATTGGACTATCACATATAGTAGTGATTTATCCACCCCTGCTAAGGTAGAAGAGATTTTCTGTGTGAAATATTTTTTAATGTACAACCTATTGAGATATCGATACTCAGTAAATGGTTAAAAAAATAATAATAATAATAATAAAAACTAGTAAAAACTGAACTTAGTAAAGATAATGGTGTCTTTCTGGCACTTGGCTCATATAGTGCAGTTACTGAATACTTAAGTTTCAGATTATGCCAAGTCAAGATCCTGGTAACTGCTGACACGACTGGATCTGGAGGATCAGTTTCCCGTCATGTTTGAAGCACAAGGCAACAAAACTCAACAGAAAAAAAGAGGGCGTAGAGTAGAGTGAGCTCTCCTGCACTGTCCTACTCATGTGTGGACAGGGCCATAAGCTCTGCTGTGCCAAATGTGTTGCAGGTTCGCAGCAGGTCCCTGTGGCGTCTGCAGCCCAGTGAGGGAGTTGTCCCGGCCAAGGGGGATGTGGAGGTCAGGCTGGTTGCTCACCTGGATGACACAATGCGCTTCCAGGATAAGGTTCACCTGGCCATTGAGAACAGCCAGACCCACACCATCGCAGTGGCCGCTGCTGGCACGGGCACCACCATTGTGACGGACAGGCCCTTCGCTCCTGCTCTTGATCTGGGAACCCATTTCAGGTGTGTATTGAGTACATCACGCCTTTACTGCGTCCTCTCAATAACAAGCTCATATAGAAGCCCAGCACATGAAAGTAGCCTTTCCAATCTCTCTGTGTGTATTATGGTAATGTATTAATGCACAATAATACATTTGTCCACAGCCATCTTGCTCTGGAGAAGTGTTTGCTCCACATTTTCTGAAACTAATTATAAGTAATTTAAAGGTGCAAGTGTATCAAGAGACAATGTGGGCATAGAGGGGGAAGGGGGTTTCAACACTTTCTTTAAAAGAAAACACCAAATTAATTATCAGATAAAATGCTGCACAACGGGCTGCGGTTCTTAAATACACTTAAAAATATTTAAATTGTCAGTTAAAGCTGTGCAGTCTTGGGGGCCCCTGATGTGTGTGATGTGTGCAGTGACATCTGTCCTTGTGTTCCCCCTTCTCCAGTTCAGGGCCCTGCCGATACCATTTCAGCATCACAAACCGAGGGCGGCGCTCCCACCAGCTGTACTGGATGACAGAAGGGTTCCCCCAGTTCCGCCGGCAACCTCTGCCCTCTCATACCAGCCCAAAGGACAGCAGGCGCCAGGGCCCCGTGTCCGTCCAGGAGCAGAGCGTGCCTGTCTTCACCCTGCACCCCCTCAGGACGGAGCTGCACCCCGGGCAGACCGCAGACATGCTCCTGGAAGGCTCCTCAGACACACCCAAGGTATTACTCCATGGCCAAAGTTACAGTCCTGTTCATTCCAATTTAATACCTGGGAACTGAAATAGATTAATTAAAAAAGCTTTATAAAAAAAATCCTAAATGAAGGATAAAACACAGGGTAAATTTTTTGTAGTTCTTTCAGTTTTTGTTTAGTTTGTTGTTTTAAAAGTGTATTTGTTTGTTTAACTTGCACTTTAAATTGGAAGGCTACAGTATTATTATTATTATTATTATTATTATTATTATTATTATTATTATTTATTTATTAGCAGACACCCTTGTCCAGGCCGAAAGTAGAAAGCTGCCCACTTGTGACTTATGTTTCCTGTTCCTCGGAGAAAAATAATAACAGCAAAATGACCTGCTCTTGTTGTGTAAGGTGTCAGAGAAAGGGTTTGCAGTCTAGAAGAAAAGGCGAGAACCTGGACAAATCTCCAGCCTGTAGATTAACAGGAGAGGAGAGCTGTCAACAGAAAGTTAAAAGAAACAGTGATAAAGGAACTTTATGTAAAGAGAAATGGCTCCAAAACTAATTAAAGCGAGTTATAGAGAGCATTATTGACTGCAGCTTAAGGTGTTTTACTGAGATGTTAAAAAACCAAATAATTCACCCTGTCAGTATCGATTAAACCCCAGGACTCAGTGTGGACTGATCCAGGTGAGAACAAGAGATAAAAGAGACAACTCTGCGGGATCTGCCTGTCCACTAACTGTCTCTGGCAACCGTATGAGAAATGGTCCCGGCACAGAGCAGCTGAACCCGCTACACCTAATAGGGGTGTGAGGATCATTTGTTTCTGCAGGAAAATGTACGCTTGCAAGCACCTGACTGACTGCCATTCAGAAAATCTGAATCTAAGGACATTAGTTTCCAGTATAGTTAGTGTGGAATCCCCCTGCACAAAAACAATGTTCAGACAGCAAAGTCTTTTTTGTGATCTTGGACCTATTCCTTGTGCCCCCAGGTGGTGAGGGAGAGGCTGATTTGCCAGGCCATTATTGGCAAACAGAGTGGCAAGGAGCGCATCATGACAGTGGATATCACGTGTCAGTTCATCGCACCCATGCTGGATATGTCAGCCAAACAGCTGTGCTTCTATGTGGAAAAGGTATGATTGCACAGGGACATTCAACCAACCAACCAACCAAACAAGCACAAAAATATTTTCTTAACATTTTATTACTAGTAATATGAACCAGCGGTGGCCTAACATACCAGAGGTAAAGCATCACTGTATACATCGCCATAAAGGAAATCTACACATTACTGTGAATACTATGAAAGTATAATACTTACAAATGCATTCAAAATCCTCTTTGCATTGAGCTAATATGTAACCAGCCACTGAATTGCAAATATTTTGCAATCTATGTTCAGGACAATATATTCCAATTTAGCCATGTGCAAAGTGTTGTTTATTCAGTCATGTGCTAGTCAGTGCTATATGAATAATGTATTTATTCCCCCATAAGCAAATAGTTTAGGTTTTTTCTTTGCTTGATTTTTTTTTTCCCCACATAGCAGTGACATAGCAATAAAGCACTGGTCCAGAGTTGAGTATTCAGGATTTCACACATATGTCTCTCTGTTTTAGTTGGTGTAATCAGCCTTGACACAGAGAGCTCAGTAATTCTCTACAGCTGCCTCATACAAAAGGGAATATGAACCTGTTTCTTATAAGCACCTTTGTAAGGATCCTTTATTGAGCTAAGATGATTGACTTGCAGTAGCCTGTTTGATACCAGAGTTTCACATTACATACTTTTTAATCAGATAAAGGGGTATGCAATAGTTGTTCTTTCATTGTCTGTGCCCAATAAGCCTATATATTCCAGATTGTTCCTTCACCTTCTGTAATGCATTTTGTATCCTCCTAACTCTCAGGTCAGATCAGTCAGCCACCTCCTGGGAGAGCTATTGCTTCTTAATTGACCCAGTTCAATCCCAGCAATAGATTTCCTCAGAGTGCCACTGTGGCCAGTCACCCACACTTGCTCGGATAAATATCACGCTTTCGCTATTTGCGCTGTAATGGGAAGTGGAAGCAGGATGTTGGAGACCTCTGCAGCGGTCAACGGCGACATCCAAGCTTTATCTAGCACTGAAAGCAATGTGGACGTAGCACTGTCTGCTCCAGAGCTTCTGTCAGCATTGTTTTATCCCCTTGATCTCACAGGAAATCATTGTTTCTGTGTCCCTGCTGGAATTCCAAGCCAGGCCCCTCTTTCCCTAATTACAATATTATTGAAGAAAGAATAAATAGTGGAGGCACCTGGTAATTTTAATGAAATGGTGCCCACTGATTTTCTGTCTCCCCTATTTCATTTTTATGGTGTGAGCACACTTGCATTTTCCCAATATCGCTGAAGCTGTATATCTCACACAGCCGCTCTCAGGCCTCTTGCCAATCAGCTTTTCAAAACAAAAAATGCTAATTTATTTATATGGCATTCTTTTATCTGAGCCTGTCCCATTCATCTCGGCATTGACAGCCTGCTTTTTGATTTACGGGAGGCGCGTGAAGTGGAGCTATCTCGGATAAATAATTAGACTTGTTAAGGTCGTTTTCTTTAGCTCTTTAAAAAAAACTAAGAAAAAAAAACATCGTCCTTTAGCTTCGCAGAAACAGCCGGCATCTGGTATACAGTTTCATTCCAGTTTTTAATTGTGGCAGAACTACACTGACACACATTAATCCATTTCCAGAAGCTCTTTAAATTTAAATATATCATTAGGATCTGGGACTTGAGATTCCCAATTGGATGCAGATTTTCTTCTCAAACTGGCAGAGATTCCTGTCTCTGGTTCTTCTGTAAATTAGAAGTTATGGACTGTACTTTTCCTTTCTTGCATTTGTTGGGAGTTTGTGAGAAAGTAATCAAACATGCAGCATGAAATTAATACTAATGGTAGTCTAAATAATTTAAGTTATACAATATCTGTTCTTTAGGTTGTCGGAAGTATATATTTTTACTATATTTACATGTACTTGATGATAATTTCAAACACTGGTGTAGCTTCTTCACTCTCAGCTTCTGATTGCCTTCCTTTTAAAAATCACACCCCACTTCCACATTTGGAAAGATAGATGTCTTTGGGACAGGATTATGTTTTTGCATGGTTCTGTAATGGTGTCTCAGTTACGGCATGGCCCGAGTTGTAATGTTGTATATGCCGATGAGTGTGAAGCAGACTGGTGGATTGTGGGGTGTCATTTCTTGAGGCAGAGGCTGCAGTGGGTGGCTGACAAGGCTATATAGTGAGTAAGGGGTTGTGGATGTTGTGATGACAGATGGAGAAAGAGAATAGTGTGAGTGAGAGAAGAGCGTGGTGCTGAGGACTTGACCTGTTGTCAATGCTCCATCACCTTTCAGAAGCCCGGGGTAGCCCTGAGCCCTCAGCACAAGCCCCTGGTTCTGAGGAACATCTCGTCCCTGCCACTCAGTGTGGAGCTGACCCTCCGGGAGCCCTTCTCCCTGTGCAACAGCCTGGGAGACCCTGTGCTTTCGACATCAAAGGTACTCCAAGGTGGTGAGGCCCCTGAAGGGATTGCATGAGTTGAACTGTCTAGTCAACTGTTTGAAAACTGAGCTGGCACTGGAGGATTTCTTAAAATGCATTCTTTATTTTTATTTTCTGTTAAATAAACCTTGTTTAGTTAATGTTTATTTATTTTTTTATATTCTCTATACTGAAATGTTAAAACAACTAAACACAGTGAGACATGCATCCCCTCCAGTCTTATTTTCTCTATTATCAAAGTTTCAGTTTTGACTTTACAGCATTAGCAGTGAACTTCCTCTGCTCTCCCCAGGCCGTGGTGATGGGCGTGGGTGGGCATGCAGAGGTGTGGGTGCGCTTTGAGCCATCCTACAGGCGAGACAGTGTGACGCGGGTGGTGGAGCAGGCCCTGGAGGTGGGCTACCTGGAACACCCACAGATAGACAGCGTGGCCCTGCGCGGGGAAGTGCACTTCCCCAACCTGCACTTCTCCAGCTCCCTGCTGGACTTCGGCTGCATCCTCAACCACACCGAGGCCCTGCGCCACCTCACCATGACCAATTGCAGCCCCCTGCCCGTCTCCTACCGCTGGTCCTTCCTGGTGGATGAAGGGGAGCATCAGATGAGGTAGGGCAGCCTCAGTAACATTGGGTGCAACAGCGATTTGTCTCGATATTCCTTTCAGACGGTCAGCACATATGGCAGATGCTTTAACAAATGGGGTTTTCCCACCCCACAGCAAAGACATGTACCTGTTCACCTGGAGACCTGCTGTAAAAAGAACCTCCATTGCGAACCAGCACTGTTCCTTGCAGCCAGTTTTAATAAGAGCATCTGCCACAGCCAGATTGAAGACTAGATGCCACTACTCTGTTTTTAATGGTGTTTATTTTTACACTTCTCGGCCAATAGAAAGGCCAAGCTCTTGCAGGCCCTTACAACTGATATGAGACAACAAGTTGTACCTGAAATAACAGTGCTGTTTTATAATTAATGGTCTGCAGTGACCTTGAGCAATCGAAGTGTTACACCTGAGTAGCCCAGTGTCAGCAGGACTGTTGGATCATTAAAAAGCAAAAAAATCCATCTTGTAGGATCAATTTTTTTTTTTGGTCTGTAAATTCAGCATCCTGTTCATTTTAACAGTCCTCAGGGGGACATTGTTTTTGTTTCCTTTTACTTTAGTTTTTGTACAGAAACAGAAAAGTCATACTTGCTCTGCATCTACAGTGAGGGAAAAAAGTATTTGATCCCCTGCTGATTTTGTACGTTTGCTCACTGACAAAGAAATGATCAGTCTATAATTTTAATGGTAGGTGTATTTTAACAGTGAGAGACAGACTAACAACAAAAAAATCCAGAAAAACGCATTTCAAAAAAGTTATCAATTGATTTGCATGTTAATGAGGGAAATAAGTATTTGACCCCTTCGAATTAGTACTTGGTGGCAAAACCCTTGTTGGCAATCACAGAGGTCAGACGTTTCTTGTAGTTGGCCACCAGGTTTGCACACATCTCAGTAGGGATTTTGTCCCACTCCTCTTTGCAGATCCTCTCCAAGTCATTAATGTTTCGAGGCTGACGTTTGGCAACTCGAACCTTCAGCTCCCTCCACAGATTTTCTATGGGATTAAGGTCTGGAGACTGGCTAGGCCACTCCAGGACCTTAATGTGCTTCTTCTTGAGCCACTCCTTTGTTGCCTTGGCTGTGTGTTTTGGGTCATTGTCATGCTGGAATACCCATCCACGACCCATTTTCAATGCCCTGGCTGAGGGAAGGAGGTTCTCACACAAGATTTGACGGTACATGGCCCCGTCAATCGTCCCTTTGATGCGGTGCAGTTGTCCTGTCCCCTTAGCAGAAAAACACCCCCAAAGCATAATGTTTCCACCTCCATGTTTGACGGTGGGGATGGTGTTGTTGGGGTCATTCCTCCTCCTCCAAACACAGCGAGTTGAGTTGATGGCAAAGAGCTCGATTTTGGTCTCATCTGACCACAACACTTTCACCCAGTTCTCCTCTGAATCATTCAGATGTTCATTGGCAAACTTCAGACGGGCCTGTACATGTGCTTTCTTGAGCAGGGGGACCTTGTGGGCGCTGCAGGATTTCAGTCCTTCACGGCGTAGTGTGTTACCAATTATTTTGTTGGTGACTATGGTCCCAGCTGCCTTGAGATCATTAACAAGATCCTCCCGTGTAGTTCTGGGCTGATTCCTCACCGTTCTCATGATCATTAAACTCCACGAGGTGAGATCTTGCATGGAGCCCCAGACCGAGGGAGACTGACAGTTATTTTCTGTTTCTTCCATTTGCAAATAATCGCACCAACTGTTGTCACCTTCTCACCAAGCTGCTTGGCGATGGTCTTGTAGCCCATTCCAGCCTTGTGTAGGTCTACAATCTTGTCCCTGACATCCTTGGACAGCTCTTTGGTCTTGGCCATGGTGGAGAGTTTGGAATGTGATTGATTGATTGCTTCTGTGGACAGGTGTCTTTTATACAGGTAACGAGCTGAGATTAGGAGCACTCCCTTTAAGAGAGTGCTCCTAATCTCAGCTCGTTACCTGTATAAAAGACACCTGGGAGCCAGAAATCTTCCCTCATTAACATGCAAATCAATGTATAACTTTTTTGAAATGCGTTTTTCTGGATTTTTTTGCTGTTATTCTGTCCCTCACTGTTAAAATACACCTACCATTAATATTATAGACTGATCATTTCTTTGTCAGTGGGCAAACGTACAAAATCAGCAGGGGATCAAATACTTTTTTCCCTCACTGTAAGTCAGACATTTTTACCCTACATCGGTGTTTTCAGTCTCATGCCTCTAAAAGGGGCAGACTAGTAACTGCATGTGAGGAATTTGTGCTCATTTAATTCCAGAGGGTAGACAGATGGGGGGAAACAGAGACCTGAAATGAGCCCAGTCCAGGAAGGGTCTAATTCTGTCAATGTTTTTCCATGTGTGTAATGCTGCACATTCAGCACTCATTGTTTCCAGTCAGTTGGAAAGATTCTGCTGTGGGAAGGAAATATAAGAAAACAGAACAGCCTCTCTCAATGCGTTCCCTTTATGTGTGCATGTATAAATAATGAAGGGCGTTTGAAAAATCTGACTTGGCTTTTACTTACTGTACTGCATTCCCAGCTCTAAGGAAAAAAGGGAAAATGGTACAGTATATATGCAGAGAGGTATAAATAACAGAATGGTAATCCAGGTTTGTGTGTGTGTGTGTCAGTTAAGTAAGTAAGCACTAATACAGAAAGTACATTTTGCTTGAATTACTCCACACGGGAGACTGACTCATGCTTCGTCAAGTGGAAACTGAGCGTTGGGGGCTGCAGTGCTGTAACATATGTACTGCTGCACATTGCATGAATGCAGGGACATGCGCAGTGATATGTGCTGAACACAACCCACAGTTCTGCCTGTGTCGGCAATTGAAGGCAAGCCACTGCACCACAGAACTACCTGGGAAGGAAGTCAGAACTGCCGCACAAAACAAATCCAACAGGCCACTGATGGCGTCCCTAAGTAAACATTTCAAAGGCCTAGATGTTGTGTATTCAGAGCTGCTGTGCTACAAGTTAACTGGGGCCCAGGTACCTGCTAGGCACTAACTTAACTGTAGAGCTGATCAAATGTTCTGTAGTGCTTCCTAAACAGTGAGATCCTTAACGGGCAATTATAAATCAATAAATCAATATTCAAAGATTCTTAAAAAGGAGTGCTGTAATAGTTAACTGTCAGCTCCTGCTAGTCTTTTTCACACCAATTTTTTTTTTTTCTTAATTCCTTTTTTTTTTGTAATCAGTAGCTCTCTATTGGGAGCTGAGGCATAGGAAGTAGTTTAATTATTTGTGCTTGGCTTTTAATTTCCCATTGCAACAATTGATAAGCAAAGGGTTCCCCTAGTCAATGCAGTGGATGTCTTGAAATACATTTGGTGTGTTTTTTCCTAATTAAATCCTGGTTTGTAATTGAAGCCGATGATTGGTGGCACGTTTGTTTTTTAATCTGGAGTTTGAAAACCCATGCTATAATTCTGATGATTAATTATATATATTATATATTTTTGGACAGACTTATTAGAAATACAAATCTTTGAAGGGGATACATGGCTGTCATAGATCTCAGTTCAGATGTTTGAATGGACTTCTTTGATTTAGAAGTCTACAGAATTTGTGAATGAACATTCAAACACACCAGCGAACAGATACAGTGGGACCCACACATTGTTAGCAGGCCCGTTGAAATGCATGTGGTTGCCTTGTCTCAGGGTTTCAGTGGGGATTCGTATTTCATTTCCTCCCCAGGTTTCCTGAGGAGATGGAGCAGGGGCACAGCAGCACCTCACTGCCGGAGGATAGGAGTGACCTGCAGGGCCATCTGCCTGTGAAGGGAGACTCTGACAGCAGAGTGGACTCCAACAGGTCAGTGCCCACATTGGGGCCTACAGGCAACCAAAGTGTGACCAAAGAGCACCTGTTCAATACCCAACAGTCTTCTCCCTCTCTGTCATCTCTCAGAACACTTGCTGACTGATTCACATAAATAAATGTGTTCTCCCTCTGCAGTTTATCCATAACTGAGATGCACATTATACACATATCTGTGATATTTACACTGATACAATTAATGTACCATTTATGTGCTTTAGAGCTTTGATGTTCACCGCAGGAATAGCAGGTGTGTAAAATCTGTACTACAGAAGCTAAAGCAGCAAGATCGCACCTGAACATGGGAGAGGCTGCCATGTGGAAAAGACAGCATCGCAGTATTTTAACACACAAGATGTTTGTTGTCCATCATTGTGGGGGATGATGATTCATCTCTACTAACCCGCATGCAGTGTCTGTGTTGCCTTTAGTTCTTGTAGTTATCATGGCAACAATCTCCCCTGGGGGTCAGCGTTCTGGTGTTTAGTTATAAATACCTTTGAAAATGATAGCAGTCAGGCTCCTGATTATTAAGTCACCCCTGCAAAGCATCACACAATCTGTCATTGAAGATGAGACTATTTTTTCAAAAGCAAGGCTGAAAAAACAGTTTTTATGGACAGCCTTTTTGGGGGGTTTGTTTGGCATGTATGCATATTTCATTTGTTTTGTTTTTCGCTGAAACTTGTCTGAGAATACAGACACACACACACACACACACGTGAATTTAATTGTACACTATTTCTAGGTTATCGTATGGTGTCCCGAAGAAGGGATTTAAATCTCTCACCTTTTTGGCCTGTGAGGAAGGTGCTTTCCTATTGAGCTCCTGATGCTGTTAGGCAGTAATTAGCCCATTAAATTGCAATGTGGGATGTCATTAAAGACATGATATTTTTTTCATTAGTTTTGGTTGAGAATTCCTCACACAACAGTGCCCCCTGCTGCTCCTGCACCCTGTGAGATGGGCTGTCACACTCTGTCACTGCCTGTCAGGTTGTCAAGGAAAGGGCTGCTAATTAAGATGCAGGATAAAACACAAGGGAGCTGGGAATGGGAGACCAACTGTAATTAGAAATCATTTAAATTAGCCGTGACCAACCACAGTTATTGTGTGATGGCTGTCCATGCATCTGCTTTGACAAACCTGACAGCGTGTTTGTCTTTGGGTTTGTTTTTTGGGCCTTTTTATAGGGAAATGGAGGTTCCCAAACTCACCTTGGAAAAATACGAGGAGGAGGAGAAGATTGACCCAGAGAACAAGACAAAGGAAGGAACTGGGTCCCCTAAGAATCCCCTGCCTTCCCTCAGCTCTGATAACCTCATCACAGAGGTAGGGTGAACACCAGCAGCACATCAGGGCTCCCCACTGTAGAGGGAGCAGACACTGACAGACAGCCTAGTAACTGCCACAGCATCTGGGTGCACACTTCAGCGACAGGAAGTCTTACTCAGTCTCAACAGTGGGCGTTTTCCCAGATGCATTGCTGTATAGCAATGTATACAGCGTGGGGCCTTAGGGAGTGTGTGTGTAATTGATGGATTAGTGGATTTGATGCGTTGTAATTGAAGGACATTATGTTTTCCCGCAACAGGCATTTGTGTGCAGCGATGCAGAAGATCTGCAGTCAACGCAGAGCCGAGAGTTCAGACACCCTCCCCCCGGCCAGCTCTCTCCTGGAGTGGAGGAGGTACAGTGACAGCGAAGCAAAATACTGAAATTGCTGTTCCGTTTCTGTGATACTGAACATATGTAATTTGCATACATTTCAAGAATGTACTATTTGTAGTGTGGCTTACACAGTACTGGTAGAGATTGAGTGGAGAATTATGCCTTTGCTTTTCAGTCTGGCTACAGTTGGTCTTCTAGCAGAGTATATTATGTAAGGTGCAGCCCAGGTCCCACATGTGGAAACCTTGTACTCCCTTTTCCTGGCAGGTGTTTGACATCTTGCCGTTGTATGGAGTCCTGCAGCCCGGCGAGACACAGCGAGTGTCCTGCACCTTCTACGGCCATGCTGGGATCAGCGGCCAGGTGCTGGCTCTGTGCCAGGTGGAGGAGGGGCCCACCTACGAGGTCATGCTCAGGGGCGGGGCCTCCCTCATCACTTACACCTTCGACAAGAACGAGATAGACTATGGGATGCAGGTATGCAACGATGAACTGGTAGCACAGGCAATAACCCATGCGTTACTTGGATAATCGTCCAAGGGGAATCTTGAAAATAGTTGGAAAAATAACAAAAGACTGTTCTGTTTATTATTTCCTTCCTCTGATTGGAGATCTGACTGAATTGTAATATTACTGACACTGCCTCATCCCCAGGCTAAGGCAGAGGCTCCACTGCAGATTAGGTCCTTATCAAATATCTATATGAAAAAAGTATTTTTGTGTATTAGGAAAAATCCTCACCCTGCTAAAAAATATATATATATCATCAAGTATATTACTGACTCAGATGCAATACAGCCCAATAAGATTTGCTATCTTAGATTGTCACGTGTGACCCTTCGCAGCTGTTTGACCATGTGGCCGAGGCGGAGATCACTCTGAAGAACACAGGGAAGGTGGGGTTTGAGTTCAGCAGCCTGCTTAGTCAGCACACCTCCTCCCCAGAGCACCCCCATCCCGGCCTCCCCCTCCTCGTCCCCAGCTCGGTGAGTCACCCAGGACAGCGTCCGCAGGGCACGCCTCAGTCACTCGCACATCCTGAGCATGTCTAGGTTTAACTAATTCCCAATGTGCAGAATCTGTTGATATTAACCACTTTTGTACTGACTGTGGTCACACAGTGGCCGTGGAGAGCTACAATTCTTCTGGTTTTCATTCCATATGAGGTGTTAGTTGCTTTAAGTATTTGTTGTAATTAGTGACTATTTGTATGATATTAAGCTCCTCACTGAACACAAGTTCTATAATGATGGACTAAAGCTCTGGAGGACTGGAGGACCAGGACTGGAGATCACATGTGTAGGACAGTGGATTTACATTTTTAAACTCCCCCCCCCCATCAATGTTTCTCTCTTCTCTTTGTCTGTGCCTCTGTATCTGTAAAGGGCTATATAGCAGCCAATTCGGAACAGAAACTCTCAGTGTATTACCTCCCCGGGGTCCCGGAGATTTTTCACAAGAGCTTTGAAATTCAAGTGTCTTACTTCGAGCCGGAGAGCATCACTCTGAAAGGAGAAGGTGTGTTCCCCAGGATCTGTCTGGATCTGCCAAGAAACCTCACAGGTAAAAGCACCTCCTGGATACCTACAGTCACAATCACATTACAAGATTAAAAAGCCAATATGATGAGACATTACAGTGCCTTTGTTGTTCTTTACGATCACAAGACCATAGATCTCCATATGATAGATATTAGACTAATGCTGGGGTCACACTATACGATGTTAAGCCCGATTTGAGCCCAATTTGGCCCACACGACAAATCGTCACTGATCATCACGACAAGCAGCCTGGTCGGGACGCGTCCCCGCTACCGATGGTCGTATAGTGTGAAACGGCCACGATGCAATCACTTCCCTTCCGATCCGATCGTAAACTAGTCGGAGCCCCTACAATTTTATAAAACATATTTAATATTTACGACTCGATCGGCAATGAGAGCTGAGCTGATTGAAGAAGAAAAAAGAAACAGGAAGAATTAACATGACAGGAGAATAGGATTTTCATATGTATTTATTAAAATACTTCAACTACCAATGGTTTTTTCAGGGCAGGTTATGCTACACAAAGCAAAATACATGCATTCGGTGCAAAATAGTTGTTAAGTTTGAGCCTGCTCTCCGTTCACAACATTGGGTCGGATTGTAGAAATCATGTAGTGTGACCCCAGCTTAAGTTGTTCTTGTCGTTTGCATGTACAAACTCATTCACATACTGCCTTTCAATGTAATGTGCATCACACATCAGACTGGTTGTTCCCTGAGCAGGTGACTCGAGGTACAGCTCTATTCTGAAACAAGCCCAGGAGGCCCTGGAGAGAGAGACTCGGAAGGAGGAGGCGCTCAGCCGGCCAGCCACTGTGGGTGCTGACCTGTCTGTGGACGATTACATCCCCACTGTGAGTAACCCGCACAAACTCTCAATCCACGGCCTGTTGAACTGTGAACATGAGGAGCGGAGATTTAAGAAACAAGGTGACCAGGCTCCACAATGGCCCAATCTGTCACAGCCTCCACCTGGAGCGCAGGTTTGAACCCGTGCTTGTGTAGGACTAGGTGTGTTCTGGAGGTTTGAGTGTGTTAATGAAGGCTGTAGAGGCTGTGCAGTGACGCGCAGTTCCTGTTTCCCCCGCTCTGTGCAGTACGACGCCCTGCTGCAGATGGAGGTGGAGAGATTGCTGGTGCAGGAGCACGCCGTGTTGCAGGCAGCACAGCGGTCCGCCCACAGCCAGTACCCCGGCGACAGCCATAGCAGGCGCAAGAAACTGGGAAGGTACGGGGTAGCTTGTGACATCCTGGATATGTGTTCTTATTTGTTACATGCTTTCTTACATCCTGTGTAAATCTGCTGCACATCCCACCTCTCTGTATAAATCACCTGTGTGGTTTATTACAGCACCTGGGCTTCATCTGCTCTCAAAGCCATCAGGATATTAACTGATTAAAAGCCTCTGAAAGGAGTTATACAAATTGTTAGATACTGCATTATATTGTAAAAAAATATATTAATTACAAAATATTGTCGCAAATGTAGAACATGAGTACTAGAGCTGGCAAACCCAAAACTCTGACTGTCACTTCTGAACTCTGGGTAACTCTGGCTTGTGATGGTCTGCTTGTGCAGTGGCTTCAGTCTTGTCTCCCGTTGTCTGTTCAGGTTCTTCTTGCCCGAATACACTCTGGACTTCGGGTCTGTTATCCACGGCTGTGTGTGCACTCACATAGTCAAAATGACAAATACAGGCCCCCAGCCGGTGTCCTTCAGCGCTGACCGGCGCCCTCTCATCAACACAGGTATGCAATAGACTCTTGATGTCACTGTGGGAGGGCAAACACAGAAAGGCTCTGCCATTCCACAAGGCTGGTAGATCATGTGGATTAAATAACATAAGGGACTGTCTTGTTATGCTATCAATCATATGTTTAAACATTGCGGTTTCATTTAAGAATGCTTATAATTAATGTAGATGTAATTCACTTTTGTGGATCACTCTTGCATATAGATAGACCTTCATGCATAATAGTCCTGTGTATACATAAACAATAGAGGAATATTTCAGCAACAGTATCAATTTTGACGGCCTTATTTCTTGGCAGGGTTCAGCACAGAGCTAGATAGGGTGAAAAACCTGCCCTTCTGCGAGACCGAGACATTTGAAGTGAAGTTCGACCCTCGAGGCGCTAATCTAGACCTGGGACCAATCGACATCCTAATGCCAATTGAGGTGGGAGAGGGGGAGTTGCTAAGCCTTTAGAGAGCAGACCGTTACAGAGGTCTGGAGGGCTTCAGCTACGTGCTGAGAGCATTCTGTTTTCTGCTGTTTCCAGTCTCTCACAGTTCAGTACTGGGCCCTTGTGGGTTGTGTTTGTCCTGCAGGTCGTGTATGGGCCGACGGTGCCAGTACGTCTCAGAGCCGTGGTGACCATGCCCTCCCTCACCCTCTCCACGGACACGCTGCAGTTCAGCCCCATCCAGTGTGGGCTGTGCCAAGTGATGACCATTCAGCTGCACAATAATCAGCAGGTGCCCTGTGAATGGTCCATCATCGAGACAGAGAAACAGAAGAGGAAGGTAAGGTGATCCGCTGGGCTCTGCCTTAAAACCTCACAATACTAAGCTTACAACAATACTTATTTTTTTTCTTATTTTATTTTTTAAATAAGAATCTGGCCAGCCAGTCCACGGCCAAAGTAGCAATACAGTTATGAATGGAGTGGTCGTCCCAGAGAGCCCAGGCTTTTGTCTGCCCAGTGTTAATGGTGTGTCCTGCTAGTTTCCATAGCTGATCCCCTTTGCGTGTCTTTCCTCTGTGCAGATGGACAAGCACGTCCCACTCTATTTAAGACGGAAGACGAGGCAGGAGTCCCAGAGCCCCCCCCAGGTCTTCGAGATGTTGCCCCCAGCAGGAATGCTGCAGCCTGGGGAGAGGGCCAACGTACAGGTCAAATTCAGTCCCACGGAGGGGGTAAGTCGTTCAAATGTTTATGAAGTGCAGGAACAGTTTTGTCCAGGTACAATAAACCAGCTTTTTCAACCAAGCAACTCTAAAGGTCCTATTTTAATGGCCATAAAATTTTTAGTGCATGAAACTATTGTAGAGCACCAAACAAGAGACAGACATCCAATCATTTGGAATGTACATCACTTAAATAAAAGGCTCCTTTGGGACAGAGGACCCACAGTGATACATTTTCAAGTGGCCTGGTGTCGGTGAAGTAGTAGTCTCCGTTTCCCCAATCTCTTTGAAACACAACTGTGGACAGTGGAAAGACAAGTGTGGATTGGCGTGAGGAATCAGATCAATGCATGCCTGGTAGTTGCAGATAAGAGTAAAAACACAGTGGAGATGTGTCTGCCAGCCTTATCGCACACACATGGACTGCTGGAGATTTTCTGTTTCCTAAATGAGTGACCAGTCAAGGATACTCTGTCAGAGTAAGGCTTGATTTTATGTTAATGTATTTCAGTCCATGATTTTCAGATGTAATAAATTGAGCATAGAAGTAACCCTTTGGCTACAGTACTTAAGTCTCTTCCTGTTTACATCAGTGGCATGGAACCTCCACACAGGAAGTGGAAGTCACTCCTTTCACATGCTGATTTCTGTTATATATCAATTAATCTAAATGTTCTCTCTGTCAGAACCTTATTTTGTAATTTCTGATGTTATTGATTTGTTTTTTTCTTGAAGCAAAATAACCCCCTGGAAATAAAATTTAAAAATAGTTGTACTTGGCACACCATTTCCCCCTCCTGCTTTGTATAGTCTTCATTTGACAGAGTCCACATCATACAGCAAAAATACTTGTATCCACTATTGTAGTTAATTACACTGTGTGTAGATTTGCTTTCAGTTTAGTTTTATAGACTGGACCTGACTGTGGGTTGGTTACACTTAGACTTAATTACAGGTATAGGTATTCAGTACAGTACACAGACCGCGTGGAGTTTCACAGCTGTTTCAATGTGCCTCTTCACTCTGTTCTGTTTGTCCACAGAAAGCGTACAGCCAGCGCCTGGCCCTTTGCATTGCACAGAGCAGTCAGCGGGTGATGTTTCTGGCCCAGGGCCAAGGCGAGGAGCCCCAGCTGGAGTTCTGCTCCTCGGTGCTGGAGCTGGGGCCCGCACTGCCCCACAGTGCTGGAGATGAGGCCGAGGTTGTGGTCAGGAACCCCTGCTCCTTCCCCATCGAGTTCTACTCCCTGGAGTTTGATCATCAGTACCTGGAAGAGGAGAAGGTCAGCCAGTTCCCATCTCACTTTTTCCTCCTTACCTAATCATGTTCCCCATTCAGCAGGGAGCCTGTGCTGAGCTAATGAGCGTCTGTATTAATTGTTTTGCTCTTAAAGGGAGTCCACGTACTGCGTGATTATTCTCAATTATCTCACCGGGGAAGACTGTTAAATACATTAAAAAATACTCAAAAGGTACACCATATGGTATTAAACGGTTAAAAGTTGTATTCAGGCTTTGCCAAAACTGCTGCATCTTCGGGCAAGACCAAAAAATGTGTGTATGGGTCGCCACCTGTTCCCCACAGATTCTCCAACATTTTGAAGTTGTCTTTTTGCCACGCTTGTTGTTTAGGACTAATAAAGAAGTGTGTTATATTCTTCTAGCCAAATTCCTTCCAAATTTTTGAATTAGTGGACCTCTGTTGAAATTTACATATTTCTTCCCATTGTTCATCTGATATTATAATTTAGTTTTCCATTTCTAATTTGGTTTTAATATATGTTGTTGATTCTTGTTTAATGGTCTGCATGCCGTTATATAATTTTGATACTTTTTTTTCTGATTATTCTGTTTATAGGCAGAAATGAATATATCAAGAATGTCATTGTTCTATAATCTAGTTCTCCTTGTTTTTATATGGTTACTTAAGTAATCTCGCACTTGAAGATATCTAAAAAATCCTGTCTTTTTAGATTACACTTGCATTTTATCTCTTCAAAACTCTCCATTTGACCCTGCCGTATCAATGTGCAGTAATTCTCCCTACAGCCCATGATTTAAATCTATGGTCATGTTGAGCAGGATGGAAATCTGAATCATAAACTATCCATTTTAATAATGCTGCATCTGACTCTAGGTGGTATGTTTTAAAGAATTTAAACCATAATTTGTATGACCCATGGCACTTCTGCCTTATTTTGGTCTGTAATCAGTGATTTATCTCCCAAAACTGTTTGTATTGGAATTCCGTGTATAATTGTGGTCTCTATATCTTTCCATCTTGCAACATAACCTTGGTCACACCAACACACCAGAGTCCTCAGTTGGGCAGCACAATAATAGGTCAACCCTCCCCTTTCTTTAGAAAGCTGAAGTATTTTAAATCTAATTCTTGGCTTTTTGCCATTCCAAATAAATATTGAGATGAGTCTATCCCACTCGTTAAACTGTCCCAATGGGACCTCTATAGGCAATGTTTGAAATAGATACAGCAGTCTTGGCAATACATTCATCTTAACAGCCTCCACTCTAGAATTCAAAGACATAGGGAGCAAATTCCACCTTGCAATACCCTCTTTAATTCTTGAGGTCAGTGGGTTGTAATTTAAATTTAAATTTTTTGAGAGGTCTTTTGGTAAGTCGACCCTTAAGTATTTGATTGACATTGACTGCCACTTCAGATTAGATTGTTCTTTTAACTGGGCTGAAGGGTTGAATTTGTATGATAAAATTTCAGTTTTTTCCATATTTTGTCTATTCCCCGATACTCTACCAAACTCCTCCAGAAGAATCAATACCTCCTCAAGAGATACAGCTGGAACAGGAACAGGATTTTTTATTTATTTATTACAAAATTACTCAATTATATTTAATGTCCTTATAATTTAACGAGGTGGAAAATGTTCTCTCTTTACATAAGGAACATCCTTAAGTCTATATTAAGTATCTATATATATATATATATATATATATATATACACCGATCAGCCATAACATTATGACCACTGACAGGTGAAGTGAATAACACTGATAATCTCGTTATCATGGCACCTGTCAGTGGGTGGGATATATTAGGCAGCAAGTGAACATTTTGTCCTCAAAGTTGATGTGTTAGAATCAGGAAAAATGGGCAGCGTAAGGATCTGAGCGACTTTGACAAGGGCCAAATTGTGATGGCTAGACGACTGGGTCAGAGCATCTCCAAAACTACAGCTCTTGTGGGGTGTTCCCGGTCTGCAGTGGTCAGTACCTATCAAAAGTGGTCCAAGGAAGGAAAAGCGGTGAACTGGCGACAGGGTCATGGGCGGCCAAGGCTCATTGATGCGCATGGGGAGCGAAGGCTGGCCCGTGTGGTCTGATCCAACAAACGAGCTACTGTAGCTCAAATTGCTGAAAAAGTGAATGCTGGTTCTGATAGAAAGGTGTCAAAACACACAGTGCATCGCAGTTTGTTGCGTATGGGGCTGCGTAGCCACAGACCAGTCAGGGTGCTCATGCTGACCCCTGTCCACTGCCGAAAGCGCCTACAATGGGCACGTGAGCATCAGAACTTGACCACGGAGCAATGGAAGAAGGTGGCCTGGTCTGATGAATCACGAGTTCAAGGTGTTGACTTAGCCTCCAAATTCCCCAGATCTCAATCCAATCGAGCATCTGTGGGATGTGGTGGACAAACAAGTCCGATCCATGGAGGCCCCACCTCGCAACTTACAGGACTTAAAGGATCTGCTGCTAACGTCTTGGTGCCAGATACCACAGCACACCTTCAGAGGTCTAGTGGAGTCCATGCCTCGATGGATCAGGGCTGTTTTAATGGCAAAAGGGGGACATACACAATATTAGGCAGGTGGTCATAATGTTATGGCTGATCTGTGTATAATAGGACATCGTCAGCAATAAGTGCAATTTTATGGCATTGTCCATTTAATTGTAAACCTATAATTTCTGGAGTCTGTCTAATCCATTGTGCAAGTGGTTCAGTGTATAAGGAAAATAAAAGCGGGGATAAAGGGCAACCCTGTATTGTACCTCTCTGTAGTTTGAATCTATCTGAAATTTAGCCATTGATTTTAATTTGTGCATGTGGATCTGAATATGTTGTTTAAAATTCTTTAATGAATTTATGACTAAAACCAAATCTTTCTAGTGTTTGATACAGGAAATCACAACTAACCCAGTCAAAGGCTTTTTCTGCATCAAGACTAACCAATATCACACTTCTCTTTTTTACTTGTATATGTCTCATTATATGTAATGTTCGTCTAATGTTGTCCTGTGTTTGTCTGTTTAAAATAAAGCCTGTTTGATCTAAGTTGATTAGTTGAGGTAGAACTTTATCAAGTCTCTTGGCTGTACATGAAGTGAATGGAAATTGAGCAAAAAGATCCACATTTAGTCCGATCCTTTCCTTCCTTAGGGATTACAGAAATAATGCCATCCCTCCAGGAAGGTGGAAATTCTCCCCCCTCCCATAACAACCTGCACGCGGAGAGCAGCATAGGGGACACCTGATCTCTGAACACCTTATAGAATTCAGTGGGCAAACCATCAGCCCCATGGCATTTATTAGATTTAAGATTTGATATAGCTTTATTAATATTCCTGAATAGAGATTGTTTTTGTCAGTTCTATGTTTTATTCCACATTTAAATTAGGTAGATTAGGGAATTTAACAAGGAATCAGTATACTGTTTGTTCAAATTATCAGGTTAGTTTTGGGGTCTTGTATTTTATGAATAGTCGCTCTGGCCTGCTGTTTATGTAATCTTCTTGCTAATATTTTCATAGATTTGGTTCCAGATTCATAATTTTTGCTTTACAAATTTATTTATTTTCTATCTCAAGAGTTTGAAGGTTATTTATCTCTGCTCTGACATTCAAAAGCTTCTCTCTTATATGGGGAGAAAGTTCCTTTCTATGTTTTTGTTCTAAACGTTTTAGTTCAGATTGTATTTCAGTCATTTTGGCCTCCTTTAATTTTTTCCTATGGGAGGTAATTGCGATAAGTTTTCCTCTGAGTACAGCTTTAGCTGTATCCCACAGTATCACTGGGGATACATCACCTGTATCATTATTTTGTATAAAACATTTTATTTCTTCTTTGATTTGTTCTTTAATTTTGTTATCATTTAAGATACCAGAGTTTGTCCTCCATAAAGTTTTTTGTTTAATTCAATTTAAATCTAGAGTCACAAAAATTGGGGGATGCTCAGACAGATCGATTGTTTTGATTTCACATTCCTTAATCTTAGCTCTGTCCTGGTTATACCTTAAAAAATATGCAACTCTCTCCATACATCTAGAACTCTTCCATAGATATCTTGACATATTTGATTAAGGGTCTGTGGAATTTTTAGTTATTTTTTGTGGTGTCCATATTGGGATTCATATATATATTTAAGTCTCCCCCGCAAATTAACACCCCCACTGTTTCTAAGGCTATTAAATCAAAGATTTTTTATATAGTAATTTCTATCATTTCCCGGTGGGGCATAGATATTTAACTATTTCCCTTTAACTAGAATGAATCTACCTTCTTTATCTTTAATTTCTGAATGGTATTCAAAGTCAGTATAAATAAGATATTTCCCCTTTTTATAGGATTGTTTAACCCATTCACATTGTAGGATATTACTGTATTGTAATCTCCCTATTCATCTGTATAGTTATTTTTCAATATCTCTTCACACATTGAACCACTGCCTTCCTCTCTCTCAGAACTCAAAAATCTTCTGAAATCAACTAGTTCAGCATATATTTTTTCAAGAGACACTCCAGGGGGTTCGAATCTGTCATCCTGTCCCCCACTGGGCTGCAGGTGAACTGCTGCGGCTCCTTTCCCAATCGTTGTATTTGTCTCTGTCTTGTTGTTTTGTGGATTTACGTCCTCTGCATCGTCTCCATTGTCTCCCAACGTTAGCAACTTCGTTTAGATCGTAGTTTATGAATATTTAGATGGTTTTATTGGGTGTTTTCTAGTTGAGACCAGGAGAGCTACAGTTTTAGGCAGCCATTAGCTCGATGACGTCACCGGAAGTCCCCAAATCACTTAATTTGCAATTACCAGTTGCTGGAAGGTAAGTTATGTTATTGTTTGTTAAATGATGCCACCTATGTGTTAGTGTGGTTCATTTTTATTTTAATTGCTTACAAACCCAATTTAGGGTGTTGAAAACAAATTAGTACTAACCCAGTGAGAGGTAGAGGCAATCGGGCTCCTCGCTTGGTGCCTCACTTCCCATCTTACGTGCAGTATGCGGCAGGGCACCCACATGTGTTTATAGAGCAAAGTGGATTGCAATGACTCCCATCGGGTTCACTAGCTGGCCAACGTGTCCCTCTTCTGCCTCACACTAGATTCTCCGAATGATGAAAGGGTACGATTCACAGAACATGCTGCTGTTGCCCCCCCGGGCCCCAGGGGAGAAGCTCCCCCCTGAACTCCTGGAATACTACGAGGAGCAGAGGGCCACCCAGGAAGAGCATAGCAGGCTGGAGGAAGGTGAGACTGATGACGGGGGAATGGGGAGAGTGAGAGATAAGTGGAGCAAGGTGGCAGAAGAAATATTTTAACAATGCAGTTGCTTCTGTTCAGTTTTCCCGTACAACTGAATGTCCCCAGAAATTGTTCCCACTGTATGTAGACCGTACATATTCCTCCCTCAGGGCACTGAACTGCTTTTCTAAATGGTACACTTGTCAGTTTTGTGCAGACATTCCCTGCTTGAAGGCCATTTCCTCACCCAAGCATGTGAAGTGATTTGACCCCAGTGTTTACCCAGGGTCTGTGTCCCCAGACTCAAAGGCAGGAGAGGAAACTGTTGGCTCAGAACTAGGAGAGAAGCATGGTGTCTGCATGCTGGAGGAGGAGGGAGTTCCCCGTAAGCAGGGAGATGGCAACATCGAGGAGGGGGAGGAGGAGCATGGCGCAGCACGTCTCAGACACAGGACTCAAGGCCTGGGTAAGCCTATGCATCCCTCCACTATATATAATCAGAGCCACTGGCACCCAGCACTGTTACCCTCCATGTGCATGCCTGGGATGTGGTTCCAACACTTACCTGACCTTTTGTGACTCCATGCAGCTGACAGTTAATCGTACAGTAGATTAAGACACTGATATAATTTTAGAGGAGCTGGGATTTTGTGGGCAAATGCAAATAAGGCAACTATCACTATCACTGACCATTTTTCTTGCAGAGCCGAGCAGAGAGGGAGCTGAGAGTGGGAGCAGTACTGGAGTGGGCGAGCTGGAGGTCAGTCCTGTGTCCAGGGCCATTGCCAGGCACATGGGCATCGACCTGTCCCCGGAGGGCCAAGCTGCGAGGAACCGTAGGGGCATCGCAATCATCGTGCACGGGGCGCCACTCACAGGTAACACCTCTTATTCAATGCGAAACAGTCCACCTGTTTCTGATTTCCACTTCATCTGTGTGTCTTTGTGTCATTGTTAAACTTACCATTTAGAGGAATTGAACAGAAGAACTTAAGAAGGATCATAATTTAGACTAGATCCCACCCTCCTCGCTTGGTTGCTATTAGCTTATTGAGTCAAGAATGGTTTAATTTTGGACAGCTAATTACATGCTTTGATTTGTTTTTTATATATTTTGTTAATGTAATGAAGTATTTAGCTCATGTAGTGGTGCTTAGACTCTGCTCTGTGTGTTCATGTGTGATAGAGGAGGCGTGGCTTTGGAGACACCTCTGAAGTGAGGGCGGGCTCTATGCTTTCAAAGCTAGCTTGCTAACTGCTAGCCTCTCTGGAATACACACCCTAGCTTTAACTTCTTTTTATAGGAAAAACCAGGACCTCTGTGACCCTGGCGAAGCATTATGGTGCTGCCTGTCTGAGCATTGATGCTGTGGTGCTGGAGGCTGTTTCCAATGGCAGCAGTGTGGTAGGCTTGAAGGCCAGGGAGCTGTGTGCCAGGGCTGCCCAGGAACAGACTCAGAGGAGGGCAGAGGAGGTTGGTGAGTGTGCTTAGCTCACTTCACTGGTTCCATCCTGAGATATAGGCTATATTCCTTTATAAATATATATATATATATATATATATATATATATATATATATATATATATATATATATATATATGTAGTATAAGGTGTGTATATTTTCAGTTCCTAAAATATTTGAATTTAAGCATCATACCTGGAATTTAATACTGTGGCTTGGCTTTGAAGTGTTTGTTTTTTATAAATTACCAATACATATAAGTCTATAAGGACTTAAATGTGTGAAATGCCTTCAGCGTGCTGTGCAGCGTGTCTTGCTTACTGTGAGAAGTGTTTTACACTGTGCTGTTCTGTGTGTGGCCAGCCCAGGCAGCAGCGGAGGCAGCGGGCGGGGTGGCTCCGGGGACAGGCTTCCTCAGCGTGGAGGCTGTGACCAAACACACAGCAGAGGGCAGCCTGAACAGTGAAGCCAGGGCGGTGCCCCAGTCCATTACCTCCGCCCGCAAGGTCAGCACTGTGGCTGGCAAAGGCAAGACCGAGAGTTCCCAGACCCAGAAGCAGCAGTCCTCTGAGCCCACCGTCAACTCACAGGTACGTACGCAACACAGCACCGCTGACTACCTATGCCTAGCTAATCGAAGGCCAGATTTTACTATTTCAAATTAAGCAATATTTACAAATGCTTTTTGCAAACTCTTTTGTGTGAATTTATAATCAGCTAGTATGTTACAGCAACTGCAATACACATAGGCATTGGTCTCACTCATTAGTATGTCATGTAGGACTTCCTGCAGGAATCCAAGTCATGTTCCGTGCCTGCTTTGACAAAATAATTCAGCTTACGTAGATTTTGTTTAATACATAACTACACAAACCTTCTTTCTTTTTAGCAGGTATGTTGTTCCTTTACTGTTGTTGGGAATTCTGTTTTGCAGAGCACGACTGTGCCCGGTTTAGGGTTGCCCCAAAGGCGACTCAGCGTCAGTGCCAGTGTGGCCGGGGAGCTGGGGCTGCTGAGCTGTGTGCTGCCAGAGGAACTGCTGGTGGACATCCTGACTGAGAGGCTGCAGGTACAAGGGGCAGAGTGGTGGGAGGGGAGGGGAGAAGAGGTACTGGTACAGGATGAGGGAGACCAAGTGAGAAGGGAGCAGCAGTAGTATGAAAATTAATGAGGCATACTACTTTCTTTGCACTGACTTTTCTGTTAATTTTGTGCGACTTCTCTTAAGAAGTAAACAATAATAAATAAATAAATAACGGTGGGAGCAGCCCTGAGGTTCCCTTACAGTTTGGGCTCAAGATTACTTCATCATGCCAGCCAACGCAAACGCAGTGGGATCTGCAGAGCAACTGACTTCCTGTCTCCTCTGTCTTGAGATGCATTGCCCCAGTATAGCACAGATGTGTCAGTGTCGTAGTACACTCAGGATTTTCCTGGCTGATTTTGGGCCTTCCTGTTGTATGTGCCTCTTTCTCAGTCCTCTCTGTCTCTGTCTCTTCAGCTGAATGACTGTCACCGAGGAGTGGTGTTCGATGGCTTGGAGACCCTTTACTCTCGCTCTCTGTCCAGTGCGCTCCAGGCCCTCCTCAAGGCTTTTAACAACCGCCACTACATCTATCTGGTCGACCTCAACCAGGACTACAGTGCGCTCAAAACCAAGGAGCAGGCACAGAGAGATGAGGAGGGTAGGCCCCACTTCGCAACAATTCCCCACTGCACAGCTGAGAGATTCAGGATTGAGGGGAGTGAGGGCTTTTGGTTCCTACATTTCTGCTCCTTTTCTTCCCTCCCCCAGAGCGCCTGTGGAAGGAGAGCCTGCAGAGAGAGAGGGTGCGGATGCAGGAGATGGATGAGGAGGAGTATGATGCTCTGTCAAAGGAAGAGAGGGAACACATCGATCTGAAGCGCCTGGAGGAGCTGAGAGAGCGCAAGCGCAGGTCAGTACCTGTGCTGCAGCCCTCAGGTGTGAGCTGCATGAATCCCCACACAGATAAACTTTTTATATGGACAGACCAGACTTAAATATCCGAGCATGTCAGAAAGCACTGTAAAGAGTTCTGCTAACATTGTTACACACAAACACATGACCTGCGTAGATCAGTATTGTGTAACACTGGGCTGCTGCACACTGTCTCTCTTCCTGTCCTCAGGGAGCAGGAGAAACTGGCACGTGAGCTGGAGGAGAAGAGGCTGCAGGAGGAGCTGGAGAGGCAGAGAGAGGAAGAGGAGATGAGGAAGAAGAGTAAGAAGGGGAGGAAGGACCCTGGCAAAGAGGAGGCAGTGCCTGGGAAGAAGAGTCAGCTGGGGGGAAAGCAGGTAGAACTGGCAAAACAAAAGTGTGATTAACTACCAAAAACAGTTTGTGTCAAAACATCAATTTCAGCTATTATTATAAGGATAGTAACCTTGAAAAGGGTATTAGGTTGGATTTAGGTTTTTGAATCACTTTGATTACTCCAATATACCTGCTGCAACCTGATCACTGTACGAACAATTTTCATTTTACTTAGTTCAAAGAAACACCCACATGCAATCACCTTTGTGGCACGTGACTCTCAGAATCTGGGCACGGGTTTGCTCTGCTGACAGTGGTTCCTTGCAGGTGTCCAGCCTGGCTGGAATGCGCTCAGAGACAAAGGTGGAACAGACTCCAGGGGAGAGGAAGATGTCGTACATGGAGCGGTCCGAATCGATGCCCACTGAGCGGAGCGACCTCGAGGACAGGAAGAAGAAAGCAAAGGAGGGCAAAGACATCTCCCCCGCCCCACCCCCCGAGGAGCCGGAGAAGGAACAGGTCAGCGAGGGTGAGAAGCTGCTGCAGCTGCGCTTCCAGCTGTATGAGCAGAGCCAGAGGGTGGTGTCCCAGGTCCTGCGCCACTGGGACCGCGTGCAGGGCCAGCTGGTCCAGGTGCTGACCACGGAGGAGACACCTCAAGAGGCCGAGGAGATCACTGTGCCGCTGGAGCGTCAGGCCCCCTCCGGGAAGAAGGGCCGAAGGGAGCGGGAAAAGGAGAAGGAGAAAGCGGAGAAAGAGCGGCTGGAGCGAGAGAAGATGGACAGGCTGAGGGTGGACGTGGACACCAAGCTGATGCTCTCACCAGCCCCCAGTCAGACGATGGCCAGGGAGAACATAGAGGGGGGAGAGCTGCTGGAGGGCAGCGGAGAGGTGGGGGTGCCTCACATCTCCCTGCAGGTCAGCAACCGGGCGCACCCCAGTGGGGCCGAAATCCTGCATGGGGGAAAACTGCCCTCCCTCAACGAGGTAACTCTCCCAACAGCTCCCCGGTGTGTGTTTGCATTACAACTGGTAAATCTTAAAATCCAGAAAGATAACCACCTTCTCATTGTCTAGGTTTTAGATGGGCTGGGGCTAGGACCCAAAGGCCCTCCCATTCCCCCTCCTACCGTCTTCTCAATAGTGCCGTACCCCAAGCAGAGGCAGCCCCCTAGCTCCCAGGAGAGTCTCAGCCACTTCGCTTTCATTGCACCAACAGCAGAGGATGCAGTGGAGGATAGGAAAGACACTGAGCCAGATCTGGACACCCTGACAACCATCTCATTCATTAAGGTAGGTACTGTATAAGCTGCTTCCAATGAAAAATATCCTTAGAGTGTTTATGTCAACTTCAAAACCTATCTATACCATCAGTATAATTTGCAAAATAATATTTTAATAGAAATTTAAGGGAAACTTCACACAGTTGACTGTGGAACCTTGTGATGATGAAGTTGTGATGTATTTATTTCAGGAGGATCAGGTGACGCCCACCAAAGTGCGAGGAAAGAAGGAGAAGATAGAAACAGGGGGTCGGGAGAGCCAGAAGGACAAGCGCCGGGGCCCGGTGGGGAAGAAGGGCGTCCGCAGCAGTGACTCACGCTCGCCCCCGCCTTGCCCTGTCACTCCGCTGTCTGACGCCGAGCAGAGCAGCCGCACAGCTGAGTCCTTGCAGGATAAGAGCCAGCGGTGAGACCCCCCCAGACGCCTTTCCCCACCACAGTGCCCGGGGCTAACTTCTTCCACTCACCTCTACTGCCCTGGGGGGGAAACAAAATCTAAGAAACTTCCATAGCACAAACCCTTATCCTCTTTGTTAGGGAAAGATGTAACTCATGATCATTGCTGCAATTTAAAAAACATGTTTCAATCACAGAATAAGTATCGAAGAATAAGTATAAATAATATAAGACAAAATGAAGAAAGTAATATATAAGCAATAAAAAAAGTATAATTTAAATATCTTTATGTATGTATGTATTTTTTCAACTGTTTTGAAAAAGGAAAGGTCTTTCTCTCCCTCAGGCTGACTCACTTCCGCTGGATTGTGCCTCCCCACGGAGAGGTGACTCTCAAAGTTTGGTTCACCTCCTCCGTATCTGGACAGTTTGATCAGACGTTCAACTTTGAACTGCTGGGCACTAGGAGGCGCTATCAGTTGTACTGCAGGGGCGTGTGTGCCTTGCCAGCCATAAACAAAGATCCCAAGTGGGTATTCAAATTACAGGTTTTACGTCTTTAATGCAAGAAGAATTTGGAATTTACAGGAATATTGCTATATAAATTAAGAGTACTGCTCAATTAGACCATTACAGTACAGGCCACTGTCACCACTGAAGCAGGACTACAATGCAGTACATGAAACAAGAATTTCATAATATAACAATATCAGTTAGATAGGTTGTTTCCTCCCTCAAAATTTCTTCAGTTTGATACCAGCATGTAAAGTAATACTGACTTCAAACACTTGAGATTCAGAGTTCATCGTTGTCTGTTGGCACGCTGTTTGTCCCATGTACAGACCTGTCCCTGTATAAAAGTGCCGGCCTCTGTGTGCTTTAAGTTCTGCAGGATGAAGTCTGTCTGCAGTGTCTCCAGCCATGCCTGCCCACTTCAGGACCTCGAGATCTTATCACTTGTCTGCCCCTTTGGCTTTGTATTGGGTTCACTGCTCTTTTCTTCTTTCTTTAGTTTTTAATTGGCACTACTGGGCTTCACAAAAAAAAAAAGAAAACAAAAAGGCTAATGAGAAAATCCTAACTGAAACAAGACACGCAATCTCTGTCTATTAGAAGTGAATATTTGGATGTGTGCTTGTTCTCTTTTTTTTCTATTTCTTTCATTTGTTTTCTTTTTCTTTTCCTTTCCACCCTGTTAACTGTGTTCTCCTTGGTTCAGAACTCTGCAATATGCCAAAGGTTAAATTAATTAGGCTTAGAAAATACTGCCTGATAGTGTCAACACTCAGCAGCAGCCTTCATTTATAATTTCTTTGTGTCCTGATTGCTAATGTCGTTCTCTCACTTGCCTCAGATGCATAAACGCAGCAGTGTTGACATCTTTCCTGTGTGTGTTTCAGGGTGGTGTTCTCGCACTGTAAGAAGGCCCTGCAAGGGGAAGAGACTCTCCACAAGACCTACATCCTCAGATCTGAGGTGTTCGAGTTCGGTCCTCTGCTCTGTGGGAAAACCCGAGACAGGTAAATTGTCTGAGCAGAGCACGCAAGCACTTTGTATTCAAGATTAAACTTTGATTAATTTTAATACTTAAAAATATATGTACATATGCATCTGTAAAAGTTAAACGTCTTGACTCTGTGTATCAACCTTTTGCCTAACCATGGATTAATACAGAAAGTGGAAATTGTGTGAATCACCCTCATTGTCCCCCACTCTCCCGTGTTCCCCATGGTCTGTGTGACAGGTACAAGGAGAAGAAGTACCCTGAGAACACAGAGAAGCTGATTGTGCACAACACCTCCCCCCTGGACGCTGAGGTCTTCTTCTGCTTCCAGCATGACATGAAAGCCACCACATTTTTACTGGACCCTCCCACCATGACCCTCAGACCCGATGAGAAACAGGTAACCTGCCTGAGAGAGAAAGAGTGAGACTGTAGACTTACCAGCTCCATCCTTCTCTTCTTCTAGAATAATTGAAATGGCCATGTGTGCTTTGTCAGGAGCTGACCGTGTGGGCCTACCCCACCTCCCCGGGCCTGTTCGAGGACAGTGTGGTGTGCTGCGTCAGGGAGAACCCCGATCCTGTGCTTTTCAGAGTCTCCTGCCGCGGAGTCAGACCAGAGCTGGACATGGACCGCAAGCAGGTGCACTTTGATAAAATCCTGCTGCACAGGTCAGTACTCATCCCTGTTCTCTGTGATGATGATGATGATGATGATGATGATGATGATGATAATTGTTTTTGTCATACCCTTGATTTGAACATGCCTACAGCTGACATTTGTTTTTATCACAGTCTTCTAGCTGTGAGTCATTTAGCTTTGATAAGGGTATGACTCAGCATTTTCAGGCTAAATGATCAAGACCTTGTATTGGGCAAAGGGTGCCAGCTAAGGGCTGAGGGTTCATCCAGGGACCTGCAGTGAAAGGGGGGACAGCTCGGCCCAGCCCCCTGGTTGCACCCCAGATCTGGACTCTCCTCTGGTTGTCTCCCTCTGCTGCTCAGGAAGGACACAAAGAGTCTGTACCTGCGGAACAGCACCCTGCTGCCAGTGGCCTGGCGGCTGAGCGGGCTGGAGGCACTGGGGGACGAGGTGACCGTGTCCCAAGACCAGGGCATCATCCAACCCCAGGCTGAATTCTCCCTGCAGATGCACTTCAGGGCCAAGAAACCCATTAACCTCAAGAGAGTCATCCGCTTGGAGGTACCCCACCCTGCCCCGGCTCATTACATATTACCCATCCAACTGTACCTCACCTGTCAATGCAGTTTATGAGGGGATAAAGCAAACCATTAAATATCAAGTTCCTGCTAAAAATTGCATTTCAAATAAAATACATAAATAATTGTGTGTAACTCCATTTTATGATGTAGTACAAACTTTTTTAACCAGTATTGTTTTCAATAGGCAGCCATAATATCTTAATATGGTTGTTTGGGAAAACAATTTTTATTTTTTCACACAAACGGGTGACAAATTAAAGGAAAAACCTGAATAAATGAGTGGAGGAACATAACAAATGCAGATGCCTCCAAAGAGGTGTACTGCATGATACAATTAAGCAATTAACATCCTATCATGCTCTTTGGCATGTATAAAAATGCTGAGCAGGCCCAGCTGACCTCGATTTTAGATCAAGATGGCAAGAGGAAAGGATCTTTGTGACTTTGAAAGAGGGGTCATTATGGGGGCACGAATGGCAGGAGCTTCAGTCACAAAGACGCTCAACTGGCTAGTGTTCTGGACAAGTGGGCGAGTGCATGTGTGGCAACACCAAGAGAATGGTACAGGCCTGACTGCTTGACCCCTACAGTGAGGGGGTCCAGAGGCTCTGTTATGCTGTGGGGGGCATGAAACATTTCTATCTGGATGGGAGTGGTCTCTTCCAGGATGACAGTACCCTCATCTACAGGGTACGAGGGCTCACTAAATGGTGTGATGAGTATGAAAATTATGTTATGGCCTTCGCAGTCACCAGATCTCAACCCAGTTGAACACCTATGGGAGATTTTGGACTGATGTGTTAGACAGCGCTCTCCACCACCATCATCAAATGAGAGAATATCTTTTGGAAGAATGGTGTTCATCCCTCCAGTAGAGTCCAGAGACTCGTAGAATCTGTGCCAAGAGCATTGAAGCTGCTCTGGCAGCTCGTGGTGCCCAACACCTTACTGAGACACTTTATGTTGGTTTTTCCATTAATTTGTCACCTGTCTGTGTATGTGTGTGTGTGTGTGTGTGTGTGTGTGTGTGTGTTTGTGTGTGTATATATATAGATAAAACAAATACCATTGTTTTCATACTTCCTCGAGTTAGACGAGAATTCCCGGATGTTCCTCTGGGGAATTGAGTTGCTCAAAGTTGCACATTTTTTTTGTGTGGGGTCCAGCTAAAGGTGAAAATTCTGGTACTGATGAGGCTATTTTCCTTTTTTTTGCCATTTACTTTTTCTTTCTTTTAAAAATACTACAGGAAATGAAATTGCATATTTCCTTTAATTTTCTTCATACAATTGAATTTCCAGTTTATATTGAGCAGCATTAACAATATTAATATATATATATATATATATATATATATATATACACCGATCAGCCATAACATTATGACACGTGCCTAATATTGTGTAGGCCCCCCTTTTGCCGCCAAAACAGCCCTGACCCGTCGAGGCATGGACTCCACTAGACCTCTGAAGGTGTGCTATGGTATCTGGAACCAAGTCATTAGCATCAGATCCTTTAAGTCCTGTAAGTTGCGAGGTGGGGCCTCCATGGATCGGACTTGTTTGTCCACCACATCCCACAGATGCTCGATTGGATTGAGATCTGGGGAATTTGGAGGCCGGTTCACCGCTTTTCCTTCCATGGAACACTTTTGATAGGTACTGACCACTGCAGACCGGGAACACCCCACAAGAGCTGCAGTTTTGGAGATGCTCTGACCCAGTCGTCTAGCCATCACAACTTGTCAAAGTCGCTCATTTGCCCATTTTTCCTGATTCTAACACATCAACTTTGAGGACAAAATGTTCACTTGCTGTCTAATATATCAGTGTTATTCACTTCACCTGTCAGTGGTCATAATGTTATGGCTGATCGGTGTATATATATATATATAGATACTTAATATAGACTTAAGGATGTTCCTTATGTAAAGAGAGAACATTTTCCACCTCGTTAAATTATAAGGACTTCATTTTGTAATAAATAAATAAAAAATCCTGTTCCTGAACATTTTCATATGATCTGATGATCTGATATTCTGAAATAGCCTGGACTTGTGTCTCTGCTCTCATTATGAAAATGTGCCTAATTCGCCTCTTTTCCCTCTGATTGCCTGTGACAGGTGTCAGATGTGGAGAACATCTTGGGGATTGTTCACACAGAGAATATTCAGATATTTGCGGAGGCCTACGATGTTGCTCTGGATATGAGCTTTCCCAAAGGTACCCAATTGAAAAAATGCAGAATTCAATTATCCTCTTTAACATTTAAATGAAGATGTAAATTAAACAATTAGTAAAAAGCAAGCTATTTTGTTTAAGATTAATTTGTTAATTTTCCTTTAATGTTTTAGATATATTTTTTATACATTACATGTGGCCAATTTATGTACATTTTCAAAGGATGAAAGAGAGAAACAGCACATTTTTAGATATTTTTTTCACCCATGTCAGCCTGACATTGTGCAAATGTGTGTCTGAGAACAGAGGAGCGATAGGGTCATTAGGCAGTGTCTTATTGATTGGACCTAGTGCTATGTGAAGAAGTGAGCAATGCCTTGTATATTGGCAGTCTATAAGTGGCAGTGAAATGCTTCAGCCAGAATGAAGTGTCACCGTGATGCGTGTTTGTTATGCAGGTGCTGATGGCGGTCTTGACTTCGGGATAATCAAAGTATCGGAAGAAGTCAAGCTGTCAGTGAATTTAAAGAACAAAGGCAAATATGAGATCGCATTCAAGTAAGCTTTTGGTTCTGTTCTTTGAATTGTGAGATCAAACAGAAGATTACAGCCACTATTTACTGTGTTTGATTAATGTAATACAGTAAGCAAACAAATGTGGAGTATATGTGTGTGTATATATATATATAAATACATATATAGTGTGTGTGTGTGTGTTTGGAAAAATCTATATAATTTGCAATCAATCAATCAATCAATCAAACCTTTATTGTCCCCAAAGGGGAAATTAGGTTTGCAATCAGGGTTAAAAGATTCTGCGACCTAATACCACCTAACAACCACTGATACAAAGGAGTCTTTAGATCTCCTAGTTCTTATTTTGGGCACCCTGAAGTAGCGTGCTGAAGGTAGGAGTTCAAAGTCCTCAGCCTTCCATATGACCTGCTTGTTATAAATGTTCGTGAGCTGCGCCTGACTCACCCCAATAACCTTACTGGCCACTCTAATGAGCCTGACAAGTCTGTTTTTGTTAGAGATTGTCAAATTACTAAATCAGACAAGAATACAAAAAGTTAAAACAGATTCAATAAAATGTCTATAAAACATGGTCATCGTAACATTGCACACATGTAATGAGTTCAATTTCCTTAGAAAGAACAAACACTGTTGCACTTTCTTACAAATAACGTCAGTATTGGCATCAAAACTCAATTTGTTGTAAATAACAGTTCCCAGGTACTTTTAACCAGTTCAGTTTCTTTACCACTGATGATGGAGTGGATGTCGCTTGGCTGCATCTTTCTAAAGTCAATGACCATATATTTTGTCTTTAACACATTTAACTGGAGGAAGGACTCCTTACACCAAGACACAAACTCCTCCACCACAGGCCCATGGTTATAGTCCTCCCCTTTCAGAAGCTTGACAATAACACATTTTATAATATGTATGTCTCTGTGCTTGCTACGGCAATCATTTGTGTACAAAATGTATAAGAGAGGAAAGAGTACACATCCTTGGGGAGAGCACGTGGAGTAATTAAGTTTGTTCTGAGAGGACACCATTTATGCTTACTGTGACCTATCAATTAAGAAATCCACTATCCAGCCAGTAAGGTCAGGATCTACTTTAAAATATGTGAGAAACTTCTCTGCAAGTACGTGTGGCTGGATAGTGTTAAACACAGAGCAGAAATCTTAAGGTCCTCAAGATGCTTATCTAAAAAATTAAGAAAGGTCAGGGTAGCATTAGTTACACGTCTTCCTGATCTATAGGCAAACTGAAAGGGATCTAGATAATTTTCCACCTGCCTAAAGATATCCTTTTTGATGAGCTTTTCAAATGTTTTCATTACCCTTTAGGTGTTTTGTTTTTCGCAACAGGAACAACTATGGCATATTTCCAAAGTTTAGGTACCTTTGAAACAGGAGAGTTTTCATAAAAATAAACTGAAAAATGCTGCCTATGCTACATCTTGAGTACTTGGCCACAGGTATTGTCTGGTCATGGGCACTTTCTCACCTTACTTTCTCACCTTACTTACCCGGGGATAAAATCATGAGTCTCAAATCAAAGATAAAAAAAATTATATGCTCTTCTAACTGTTTATCAAAATTGAAGAATCACTTCGTTATTGCCTTTATCCTGGGAACCAGTCATAATTCTAATTACAGATCAAGCTGCTCTTAAATTATTAGTACTCAGTTCACCTTCAATCTTGATCTTATATCTCTTCTTGGCCTTCTTACTTTCTGACCACACCTCCTTTCTGGATTCTCTCACTACTGTATCATCACCTTGAAGCTGAATTATATAAAAGTTGTTTCAGCTCTTTAGATACCCACTGTTTATTATTTGGGTTGATAGTTATATCTTTAGAAGGAATCACAGAGTCTTTAAAAAACTAAATGTAGCTGCACACCACATCTGTAAGTTCATCAATACTGTCGCAAGATTCCTGGAACACTGACCAATCGGTGCAATAAAAACAGCCCTGTAAAGCAAGGGAACTGTCATTTGTCCAAACCTTCACTTGTCGCCAGAGTACCTTTTCCCTCCTCAGCATAGTCCTATAAGTAGGTCGAAGGTATACAGCATTGTGGTCTGAGGAGCCATGCGGGGGTCCTGCGATGGACTCTAACAAAGGTCCAGTGTCTTTTCATGGCGAGTGGGGCAAGGAACATACTGATAAAAACTATTCAGTGTTTTCTTCAGGTTGCAGTGGTTGAAATCTCCCAATATGAAGTTGGGGGTGTAAGGGGAGATTGACTGCATACGCTGAATCACAGTAAAGATTGTGTTGGCAACCCTCTTAGCGTCTGCTTTAGGTCTGGATGTACCCTACTGTGATAAATACTTGAGGGAACTCCCTTGGGAGGTAGAACGGGCAAAGTGACATTGTTGCAATTAAAGTGGTTCACATGATTTCAGGTTAAATATAACTGTCTCTGGGAGGTCCCACAGTTGGTTAGTACAATTCCTAACAAAAACAACATCATGAAGACGAAAGAACATTCAAAGCAAATCTGGAATAAGGTTCTTCAAAAGCACCAATCAGGGCTAGGATATAAGAAAGTTTGTCAAACTGCCTAGATCTTTTGAGAGCCACTGTATCTATACACATACACAATTATATATATATAATTTATTGACAAAGACTTCAGGTCAAAAAGCTCTCCACTCTCCTAGGTTCCTCCTGGAGGCCACAGAGTCAGACATGCCGGACCTTAGCTCACTGTTCACCATCACACCCAGCAAGGGCTCCCTGAACCCCAGTGACCGGCCCACCGCCGTGCAGGTTGCCTTCCGCTCCAGTAGAGAGGTGCGCATCCAGGACAAGTCCATCCTCCGCTGCCAGGTAATCACAGCACCCACAATCCCCTGTCTCTGTAGTTGAATATTTGTACTTGTGATGCAGTTCAGCACCAACGCATCCACACAGGATCACTTCCCACCTGTAATAAAGCAGGTTCATTCTTGGTTTCACGTGAGTAAGTTTTCCAGTTCGGAACAAAAACTCTTTGCCTTTGAGTTGATTGAACTAACATTGGAAGAACATTTTAACTTTGTGAGAACATTTACATTACATTTACTTTAATCACAAGATGTCTGTATTTTCAGTGGTATTATACATGTAGTGAAGTATAATTTTCCATTTAGCTAATTTGTATTGCATATGAAGGAAGCAGTTATTCATGACATTCCACATACATATAAATACATGTTTATTTCACGTATTTAGTGTAGCATTACCAAACATATTGCTCCTCACTGTGCTGATTGTTCCAGGTGATTGAGCCCAACATCACAGAAGGGGGAGAGACCATAGCCAGCATCCCTGTGAAAATATCCATCCAGTCTCTCTTCACCAAGTACTGCATAGTGCCTGCCAACGATATGAACTTTGGTGCCATTGTGTGTGGTAACCGCAAGGTCCGTACTTTCACCGTTGAGAACAAGGGCGAGTTTGAGTTCAGATACACCATCTTCAGGATGCCCAGAGACGTGCCACCACAGACCCAGAGAAAAGGGTAGGCAGAACCCTCCGTTATCTTTGTGTGTTTGTTTTAACTGAATGGGCAACTGAACGAGCACAGAGGCCGATGGATGATCTGAGTATGAAAGGGGCCTTTTTACAGCAAACAGACTGGAACAATGAAAAAGATCTCCAGTCTAATTAATGGTGATAATGCTATAAATATTGCTTCCCCTGGAGGACAGAACAGTCTGTCCAGTTTGTTTAAAGAGTGCAGTTAAGCTCACAGCAGATAAACAGTGGCATAATGCTAGTGAAGCTGTGCATTCAATTATGTTTTCATTGACTTGCTGATTACATTGGCCTGCTGTTATGCCCACGATTTTTCCCACAGTCCAGTGGCTGCTAAGCGCACACGGTCGCGTGAGGGGTCCTGCTCTGGGAAGCCAGTGCCCTTCAACAAACTCCGGCGTAGTGAGTCCATGCAGAGGGAAATGGGCATTTCTGTGCAGGTAGTAATAATAATAACACTTTATTTTATATAGCCAGCATTAAACAGAATTACAGATTACATCACCACAATACATTACAAGACATGAACAACTGATAAGTCAGTGTGCCTCCCCAGACTCGATTCACTGTGGGCCTGTTCACCGTGTACCCGGGCTTTGGATCCCTGGCCCCTGGCGCCCAGCAGGTCATCACAGTGGAGTGCCTGGCTGACCAGGTGGGCAGGTGTGAGGAGTTCCTGGCCATTGACATCTCTGACCGGGACCCCAGTGACCAGCCCAGCGGCATCTCATACAGACTAGTGGCTGAAGGCTGCATACCAGGTAAACCTAAGAATACTAAGATTTTTTTTTTCAAGCAATTATTAACTCAGCTGATGTTCCCTATTTGTGTTTAATCATAAAACAACCCCTTAGTGTCGATGATTACCACTGCAGTAGCGAAACAACTGCCAAATAAAAAGTAAGGAATATATATTTATATACACTCACCTTAAGGATTATTAGGAACACCTGTTCAATTTCTCATTAATGCAATTTTCTAATCAACCAATCACATGGCAGTTGCTTCAATGCATTTAGGGGGTGTGGTCCTGGTCAAGACAATCTCCTGAACTCCAAACTGAATGTCTGAATGGGAAAGAAAGGTGATTTAAGCAATTTTGAGCGTGGCATGGTTGTTGGTGCCAGACGGGCCGGTCTGAGTATTTCACAATCTGCTCAGTTACTGGGATTTTCACGCACAACCATTTCTAGGGTTTACAAAGAATGGTGTGAAAAGGGAAAAACATCCAGTATGCGGCAGTCCTGTGGGCGAAAATGCCTTGTTGATGCTAGAGGTCAGAGGAGAATGGGCCGACTGATTCAAGCTGATAGAAGAGCAACTTTGACTGAAATAACCACTCGTTACAACCGAGGTATGCAGCAAAGCATTTGTGAAGCCACAACACGTACAACCTTGAGGCGGATGGGCTACAACAGCAGAAGACCCCACCGGGTACCACTCATCTCCACTACAAATAGGAAAAAGAGGCTACAATTTGCACAAGCTCACCAAAATTGGACAGTTGAAGACTGGAAAAATGTTGCCTGGTCTGATGAGTCTCGATTTCTGTTGAGACATTCAGATGGTAGAGTCAGAATTTGGTGTAAACAGAATGAGAACATGGATCCATCATGCCTTGTTACCACTGTGCAGGCTGGTGGTGGTGGTGTAATGGTGTAGGGGATGTTTTCTTGGCACACTTTAGGCCCCTTAGTGCCAACTGGGCATCGTTTAAATGCCACGGCCTACCTGAGCATTGTTTCTGACCATGTCCATCCCTTTATGACCACCATGTACCCATCCTCTGATGGCTACTTCCAGCAGGATAATGCACCATGTCACAAAGGTCGAATCATTTCAAATTGGTTTCTTGAACATGACAATGAGTTCACTGTACTAAACTGGCCCCCACAGTCACCAGATCTCAACCCAATAGAGCATCTTTGGGATGTGGTGGAACGGGAGCTTCGTGCCCTGGATGTGCATCCCACAAATCTCCATCAACTGCAAGATGCTATCCTATCAATATGGGCCAACATTTCTAAAGAATGCTTTCAGCACCTTGTTGAATCAATGCCACGTAGAATTAAGGCAGTTCTGAAGGCGAAAGGGGGTCAAACACAATATTAGTATGGTGTTCCTAATAATCCTTTAGGTGAGTGTAGACTTCGATATTTGGATTTAATATATAAATGATTGGATGATATTGACAGTCTTCATTAATCCTCCAGGAGCATAGTATGTGAATTCTAAGAATTGATCCCCATGTTTCCTTTGTCCCCACCCCCGATAGGTATCGTCCTGAATGACATTGCTTCCATATTTGAGGAGCACCGGATCTGTAAGAACAGCAGCCTCTTCCAGTGTCTGCAGATGGTGGACTGCATGGGGGTCTACATCGAAGACGAAAGCAAGTTCCTCTTCAACAACGTCCTGGTGGGGCGACAGGCCAGGGCACGCTTCAAAATCATCAACACTGGCAAGGTGCCCTGTGACCTGAGCCTGGCCATGAAGCCCGTCTCTGCCAAGGTGGGTCTGAACAGATTCAGAGCTCGTCAGTGCGTCAGAGTGTGCCTCTTTATTTGATCCCGCTCTCTTTGTCAACCCCTGGTGTCCGTGTTTACTCTCTCTCACGGCTCCTGCTTTGATTGGACATGATCATTGCTATGGGGGTTCCAGCACAGAAGGTTTCAAAAGAAGGAAGCAGGAATTGAAGATCACTGATCAGCCAGTGCCGGCTGCTGAATGTCTCCACACTTCAGTCTCGGTCATTCATCTCAGAGGAGTTGAAAGTCTGACACTTTTCAGGTTTAAGCGGACCGTACATCCTGAACATAATCAGATTAACGGGATGTTTTTTGTTGTTGTCTTCCCCCTAAGATCCCTGGCCGTGCCAGCGATGTGTTTGAGGTGGAGCCGGCACGCATGTGTGTGCCGAGCCACTCCCACGCCTTCGCCACAGTGACTTTCTCTCCACAGACCATGCAGAGCTACCAGGCTGTGTTTGAGGCAGCTGTGGAGGGCTTGTTAAGGTATCCGATCTTTACATCTGATTAAAACATAGCAGGGGGACCATCTCCCTGACTCCAACTACTGACTTGCACGACAGTGTGCGGCACTGCTTTTTCAGAGCTTGCCATCCTGCAGCGGCTGCTGCCTATGAATCTCATAGCTGCTGTGCTTTAGTTCCAGCCCCAAGACCAAGGCCCTGGTGTTTGACCTTGCCGGCGACGGGAACCTGCCACGTGTGACGGTACTGCGGCCAGTGCTGAGAAACAGCAAAGGCCACCCGCTGCTGCTGTTCCGACGCCTGCTGCTGGGGCGCTCCCAGGCGCTGCCCCTCCTCCTTGCTAATGACAGCAACGTGCCTGCCCAGGTGAGACAGCCCAGGGAGGCGGGCAGGTTAGGTGGGAGAGGAAATGTTACCGAGGCTGTTCGGACACAGAGGTATTTTCAACTTTACTACCATTGCTGAGCTGAGGTTGGATGCCCAGAGTAGCCACAAGTAGATCACTACAGGATCTGTGAGAGGCCAGGTGGATTCTTGAGCCACTGTGCTTTGTCTGAAAAAGTAATTCAAAAACTTGTGTGATTTATTTTCTTGTGTTTTACCCCCATAAATAAGAAATAAAACAGTGTTTGTTTTGGTTTATTATTTTTTGCTGTGAGATGGATCAATGTGGCTTGTAGATTAAGCAATCAGCAAAATCCAATATCTGCATTTCAGAGTTGCTTTCTGTATCTCTTCCCTTAGGTCAATATTGATCTGCTGGACCCAATGGGGGCCTTCACCCTGAAAGCTGCTCCGGACACAAACTGCAGCTGTGTCTCCCAGTCCAGGACAAAGAGCAGCTGGGTGTCAGGTAGGTGACAGACCTGTAGACAGTGCCTGCACTGTCAGTGTCCCTGAGAGCCTCTAGAAAACACCTGTGCAGGAGCTGAAGGGTCTCTATTTTTAACTCAGGATCTGAATCACGTGTGGCACCACGTACAAAGAGTGTGCCAGAATGAGATGATTTGTCAACTTATAGTGAATAGATATATTTTTCCAACATAAAATAGAGACTAGAAGAAACAGAGTGATTAAAGCAGAAAGCTTGACTGATTGATGTTAGAACCCAGGTGTGTCATGCAATGGTTTGGTTTGGTTTCCTCATGCAGAGAGACAGGCTGCACACACGGCCTCCCTGATCCTGACCCCGGGGCAGCAGGCGGACTTCTCCGTGGTGTTCAGCCCTGGCTCGGCACAGAGCTACGACGTGCCCATGCGCCTCCAGGTGGTGGACAACCAGTTCGAGGAGACAGAGGTGCAGCTGGTTGGGGAGGGCTACCAGGACCAGGTCACCCTGGACAACATCCACAGGGCGGGCAGCTCCCAGACCACTCAGGCCCAGCTGGATCAGGATCCTCTGGAAGGTGAGTGGGCAAATCTATCAGGGGGTTACAGATCGTCATGCAAACACACTGCACTGATCGACTCCGCATCTCCCCTGAACACAGTCGCTCGGAGGGAACAACACAGGTACTAACACAGGGGCTCTGACAGGTTATGTTCTCTGTCTCGATGACCTCACTAGAACTTGTTTTGTTGTGTCTAATTAACTGGTTTACTTATGATGGTCATTGAGAAATGGTGTATCCCCAACGCCTGGCATCTCATACTGAACAGCGCTTGTTTCCACCTCCTGGGAGAAGTAGTGTCTGTTTTTACTGCAGCTCAGTTGCTCCAGATGGCTGGCAGCTACAGCTCATAGTCGTCTGTCTCACAGTCGAGCTTCCAAAAGTGTCTCTGAAATCGCTGCCAAAGGAAAACTACACAACCCAGTCAAACACGCTGGGCACTCGTTTGTTTCAGCATGCCGAGCAGACATCCTGCACTTTGGTGACTGCCACGTGGGGCGTCCCTACCAGGAAACTTTCACGATGACCAATCACAGCGGCACTGACGTCCTGCGGTTTGAGTGGCCCGCAGACAGCCCACAGCTGAGGTTCTCTCCCCAGGTAAGTCTTGGCTCCCATTGTGTCCGATGGTCTGTTTCAGTAATTACTGTCCCTGGTATGATTTATGCATTACAACATGAAGTCTTTTTAATCCTAAAAACAGAAATTCGCGCAAGTCCTCAGTCCTCTGAAAATTGAGGGGATTTCAATAAACAAGAGATATTACATTTGACCTAAATAAAATGTCCTGTGTCAACGCCAGTGCAGATGCTCTGTGGTAGCACTACTGTAGTAACTTCCATGATAAAATCCATCTAGCAAGACACCAGCACGTAGGACACATAACATTGAAGTTCTCACTGGGGTTCTTGCTCCGGCCTGTCTGTCCCTCACAGGCTTTGCACTTTGCACATTGGGTTTCAGCTGCACCCATCTGGTAACTACATGCAATCTTCCTCTGCCTGTCACAGGTTGGACACCTCCATGCAGGCTGTGCAAAGGACATCACAGTGACGCTGTACTCAGAGCAGTCCGTCACCCTGAGCTCGCAGGTGGTGAAGTGTAAGCTGTGCAAGATCATTTTCCCGCAGCCAGTGGACCAGGTACCCGACTGGGACGACCGCTTGAGGACGGTGAAGTGGGTTGATGTGGGAAAGCAAGCTGCCATACCACAGCCAGCCAAGCAGAAGGTATCCCTGTGTGGGTTTTTGCACAGCCACCCATCCTGCGGGTTACACTACAACATGAAGCTCAACTGTAGCACAATGCAAATGAAAGGAACAATGAAAGGACGAGTGAATGCGAAGACTGTTGTTGACTCAATAATGCAAGTTTTGGTTGGGCTAAAAGAAGCTGTTAAACAATCATTTCGCATTTTGCCTTTGTCTGCATGAGATTTTATTGCATGTAAGCATCTGTGGTTGAATTAAGGCAAAGACTGACCTTGACTCTCACCCCCTCTGTCTCTCTCTCTGTCATTATCTCTCTCTTCCTCTCATTCTCCTAACTATCCATCTCTCAGGTAATGGAGACTGACCCAGAGCCCGCCCACAGTGTGTTGGAGAACTCGTCCCGCGAGCTGGAGCTGAGAGTCAGTGCCGTATGTGACTACACCCAGTTCAGATGCAAAACGGAGACCATCCGCTTCAAAGACACCCTGCTGTTCCAGACCAGGGTCTTCGAGTGAGTGCAGGCAACATTATCTAGGGCCATGTGCATACGACACCTCTGAAAGACCCACACTGCCACTGTGATATAGACAAAGTTTGGTAGTGGTCAAGCTGGAGAATGTAAAATAGAAATAGGTTTGGGGAAAAAATACACGTTGTGTGGCAGAGCTGAAACTCAGTTCTAGCTCTGATTTATTCTCCCTCTATGTCTCTCCCTTCCAGGATCCAAATGATGAATAATGGCCATGTGGGGCTGCAGTTCTCCTGGCAGGTCCTGATGGAGCAGTTCAGGAGGGGTGTCAGCTGCTCTGAGAGACACACGGATTCGGAAGGTAAAAGGCGTGATAGAGATAGGAAAGATGTGCTTCACCCTTCTCACACATAAACAAATGAGCTGTTAACTTGTGTGTGGAACTGGAGAGTGTTGGTTTTAGTTGCAAGTTTTTGAACAAACTCGTTTGCTGAGCCGCCTGCTAAATTTGTTGCAGCAGAGCGGAATTGTATGCAGTACAGCTCAAGAAAATTACGCGGACTAAAATTTCTCAGATGTGCTTCTTGGGTCCGGTCAGCTGCTGATGCTTGACGAAGCTGCACTTGTGTGTGTTGGTTTGTGTGTCCAGGTGTCCCCTCGCATCAGCCCCCCGGTTCTCACCTGGGCAGCAGCGTGCAGAGCCGACCAGGCAGCGCCCTGGAGAGCGTCTCCTCTCTCCTGGCCGGTGACCCAGAAGTCCCCCCCTTCTCTGTGGAGCCTGGCGCTGGGGTCATCACCCCTGGCAACACCCAGACCTTCCGCATCAAGTTCTCCCCTGTGGAGGTGGCAGAGTGCGAGGGCCGGCTGGTTTGCAGGTCAGCTCAGATGACAGAAAAATTACATCTCCTATACAAACGCTTATCGAGTTTTAAACATAAAACAAACTGGAAATATATATTTTTAAGACCGACATGATGTAATGCAGAATTCAAGGTGAAGCGAAATTGAGGCTCCAGATTTCGTATCTGTCGTTATTGCAGTATCCCCAACCTGAAGGACGAGCAGGGCCCCACTATGGCAGTGAGCGGACGCAGCCTCCTGCCATTTTGCCACTTTGACCTGGAGGACTCGGACTACATCAGCAGCAGCCGGCGCAATCCAGAGTTGCGCGGACCTCATGGGGCCCCCCCCAGGGTCACACTGGACCCCAACACCAGGGTCATCGAGTTTCACTCTGTGGGAATCAACACCATCATCCCCAGGTACGCCCACCCTCCTTACAGAGCAGCCCGGATTGCAGCACGGTATTTTCCTCACCGCCTTTTTTTTTTGTTAAGTCGAAAGAAGACTATGGTGAAGACACTTTTGGCTCTGTTTTAATCGCTCTTATAATTGAGTTGCTCTTTTTAGAATTGTGTGAAATATTGGATAGATGATATTGGTTTTCATAATTAGGGAGAGGGCATTTTTTAATGCTCTTTCAGTGTGAAACTGTCACGTTCTTCATGCAGTATCCACAGCTGATAAGTAAAAACACATAAAACAGAATTTACTAATAAATAAAAATCAGTCATCTTCTCCCACATAACCGCAACCTCTAGTGCGTGAGAACTGCTCTGTCCCAATAACAGGTGTCCGTTCCTGATCCCTGTGAGGAATGTACTGCTGTGAAGCCTCTAGTTTATCTCGCTGACACGCTTTGCACCAGTTGGCTGAAGAGCAGCACCACTAGTACAGTGTTTTTAAAATAACTCACCACTGACACTTCACTCCTCTGCAGGGTCTTCAGCATAATGAACCCAACCAATGCACCCTACTCCTTCCTGTGGAGGTGCGAGGACTCGGAGGAACTGCAGCTGCACAGTCCCTTCCGTTGCCTCACACACAGGGGCCACATCCAGCCAGGAAAAAAAGTAGAGGTGTGTGTGTGTGTATGTATGTGCGTCTAAGCATATTCATTTCAGTTACAGTTATTGTGCATGGTCATCATCACAGCAGTACTGGACCTCTTCTGCCTCACTTTTACATAAAAAAAGTTAACTTTTATTTACTGCAAAATGTGTGTAAAGAAATGTATCTCTCACAAACTCACGCGCTGCTTCCATCCTTTCCCATGGTTTCCTGTCAGGTTTCTTTCCAGTTCCTGCCTCAGCAGCTGGAGACCGTTGAGTCTTTCTGGACCTTCCTGATCCCTGAGCAGAGCATTGCTGTGCCCTTCCTGCTGGTGGGCGCCTCCAGGGAACCAGCCGTCTGTCTGGACCGCTCCTATCTCACATATGGCAGTCTTCTCGTGGGTGAGGCACAGCCCTCCAGCAGCATCTCACTGTGGACCCGCTGAGGGCCACCTCACTGTCCCCAAGCAGAATGGGGTTAGAATGTAGACCCGCATAAAAATCATATCAAAGTCTCAATCTGGATAGCTGAATAATGAGCGATAGCAAATGCGGTACACAGTGAAGTTAAGCTATAAATATGTATAGACAACTGTTAAAACACAGCTCTTCCCTTTCTGTACCCCCCTGTGTCGGGCAGGCCGAGAGGTCCTGGAGACGGTGCACATGGTGAACAGTGAAGACACAGCCTTCCACTTCTCATTCCGGGAGAGCTCCTGCCAGTCAGAGGGGTACCACGACAGACTGCTCTTGCAGCCAATGGATGGGACGGTGCCAGCCAGGGACAGGTACGAAGATGGGGGAGGGCTGTGGCTGGAGTAATGGACATTCCAAAAGTGGCGTGTTTAAAGCGAAGTGACACACCGCTAACAGGGGATTTTGAATCAGGACACATGGGACAGGACCAAGCCAATGTCTCTTGCCTGCAGGTTCCCAGTGGTCATCTCCTTCAACCCCAGCCAGGAGGGCAGCGTGAACTTTAACCTGGTGTGTGACGTGAAGAGGAAGATACAGCCCCTTAGCCTGAACGTGAAGGCCGAGGGCTACAGCATGAGTGCCTGTGTGCAGTGCGAGAGTCCAGAGGGGCTGTCCACCGAGCTCAGCCACAGCACCGCCAACCAGATTGACTTCAAACAGGTAGTCCTTTATTGGTTGTGTTCTTCAACCCGTCTTACTTCAATCACCCAGCAGACCCAGCATAACCAAAACTAAATCAATTTTACAGTGTGCATTTCATTCAGCTGCAGGATTCTTCAGTAAGATTGATTAAGAAGCTCAATAAATAGCTCTCAGAATTCTAGCTGGAAGCTAATAATTTCTGTAGCAAATAATGAGAAGTCACAGTGATTCAATAATGTTTCTGAAGTTAACTTCTAGTATTTTATTTAACAGGGAGAATTGAAAATGTGTTCACTGTAGTTTTATTAATTCAAAAAAAGAAAAAAAATGTAGTAGACCTGATTGCAGGTAACAAAAACAAAAACAAACAAGAACAACATATTATAAATGTTTAGATGATGCAGTCGGTGCTGTTGGTGGTTTATAGTGCCAGAGGCTCTGGCCATGTTTTGCCATGTCTTTCCAGGTGGAGCTGAATGACCCTACGTCATGCCATATCCTGGTGTCCAACCCTGGTCGGTTCACCCTTGATGTGGAGTACGAGCTGCACAGCCCACGGGAGCTGCTGACAAGCCTGAAGGTGGTGCCAGAGAGGGACAGTGTGGCAGTGGGTCAGCAGGGTTGCTGCACCCTGACCTTTCACCCCAAGTCCTGCTGTGTGCTGAAGGAAACTGAGCTCCGGATCAAGGCAGGTCCCAGTGTAACATAGTGCTGTGAGGCCTTAAGACAATATTCTTTGTCTCTTCTTTCTATGTATGACGTTCATCTTTCTCTGCAGATAAAGAATGGCCCTGAGTTTCACTGCTCCCTGTCTGGGTCGGCTGTGGCCCCCGGAGTCCATTTCTCTTTCACCAAACACAACTTCGGCATGAATTTTATCTACCACATCGGCATGGTGCCTTGCACTCAGACTCTCATCCTCACCAACAAGGGGGAGAGAGCAGCCAGGTAAGCTCGATCTCTTCTGAGTCTCATTACTGTACAATGCTTACACACGACACACAGGACCCAGGGCAGTGGGTTGATCGGAGTCAGAGACGCAGCTTTTAGAACTGCCATAAACCAATACTTTATAGTCCCTCCAGAAATCCGCGATTCCGCATTTGTGCAATTTGTTGCAGAATTTGCCTGCTTCTGCAAAATTCTCAACCACATGCAGAAAAAGACACTTATTTGAATGATAGACAAGGAACATTTTTAAAAACTAAAATTTGGTACCATATATAAATATTAATTGTCAGTGACGTTATATAAAGAAAGTAGCACCTATTTTACATTTCACTCACTTGTACCACCTTTTCTTAAGAATCTCCATTGTGTATTTTTGTATTAACAACATAAGAAAGTTAACAAACTAAAGGAGGCCATTTGACCCATTGAGTTTGCTCCAGATTGACAACTCTCTGTGTGAAGAAGTGTCTCCTGTTTTCTATCTTGAATGCCTTGAAGCCCAATTTCCATTTGTGTCCCCGGGTGCGTGTGTCCCTGCTGATCTGGAAAAGCTCCTTTAGTTTGATGTGGTCGATGTCTTTCATGATTTTGAAGACTTGAATCAAGTCCCCAAGTCGTCTCCTCTGTTCCAGGGTGAAAAGGTTCAGTTCCCTCAGTCTCTCAGTAGGACATTCCCTTCAGACCTGGAATAAGTCTGGTTGCTCTCCTCTGAACTGCCTCTAGAGCAGCGATATCTTTCTTGAAGTGTGGAGCCCAGAACCGTACACAGTATCCAGATGAGCTCTAACTAGTGCATTGTACAGTCTGAACATCACTGCCCTTGTTTTAAATTCTACACTTTTGACAATACACCCTGACATTGTGTTTGCCTTTTTTATTGCTTCCCCACATTGTTTGGATGGAGAAAGTGAAAAATTGGTGGAGAAAATTCCTCCCATAGTGTAATTATAGTGGACATTTTTGTTACCTGCATGTAATATCTTGCACTTGTCCACATTGAATTACATCTACCAGGTGTCAGCCCACAACTGAATATTATCTAAGTCCCTTTGAATAGCATGTGCTGCCGAGATTGTGTCTGCTGAGCCACCTATTTTAGTGTCATCTGCAAATTTGACAAGTTTGCTAACTATCCCAGAGTCCAGATCATTAATATAGATTAGAAAAAGCAAAGGCCCTAGTACTGATCCCTGTGGAACTCCACTAACAACCTCACTCTAGTTAGAAGCGACTCCTCTGTTTCCTATACATCAATCAGTTCATAATCCACCTACTTACATTACCCTGAATGCCTACAGCTTCCAATTTGATGATCAGTCTTTGGTGTGGAACCTTATCAAAAGCTTTTTGAAAATCTAAGTATATCATATCATATGCTTTCACATGATCTACAACTGCAGTTGCATGTTCAAAAAATTCTAATAAATTAGTAAGACATGATCTGCCTTGTCTAAACCCATGTTGACTATCCCTCTTTGCTCTCGTGATCCCTTTCTTAAAATCCCTTTGCAGTTCAACATATTCTTTGTATTTTGTCTTGTCTCTATCCCTTTTGTATGCGCTATACAACATTTTCTTTCTCTTGGTATTTTTTTGCATACTTCTATTAAACTATTTAGGCCAATGTTTTTTGGTCTTCAATTTGCTAAGTTTTGGTACAGTAGTATATTCTTAAAATATAACCATCCATTTTCAACTGAATCTGTATCCTGTGTGCTCCAGTCTAACTCTCCTAAGTGCCGCCTCATACCTTCAAGATTTGCTTTTCTAAAATTGTAGACCATTGTTTTAGACTTGGTACTTATTTTTTGAAAGAATGCCTCAAAGCTAAAGTGTCTACACTTAAACCTTGATTGTTTCCTTTCAAATTCATTGTGGTTGGCGTACAGAGCCAAAATGATGTTAACCATATTGTGATCACAGTTTGCCATTGGTTCTCATCCCTCTGACTTTATCTTGGTCATTTGCAAAGATCAAGTCAGTTCAGGCATGCTCTCTCTGGTTGGTTCCCTGACAAATTATGTTGGAAAGCAGTCATTTAACATCTCAACCATTTCTATTTCTACTTCTGTGGTCCCAACTGGGCTTTCCCAGTCTACAGTACATTTTTAGTTAATTGTATGCATTTTAAAATCAGATTATTATTTTATTATTTTTGATTTGCATATTGATTTGTCATGACAAATATCCTAGCATTGACATTCAAATTGGCATGTTCATTTTCAGACATGGAAATTGTTCTGCATCCATCATTGTCCCAGTTAATGCCTTTTGATTGTTCATTTCATTACACAAATCACTTTTTTATGATCTTAATCACTGCCACAAAATTCCACAGAAAACACCTTTTTAAATCACAGAATTTCAGAAAAATGTCAGCAGATTTATGGGGGGAATAACTGTACACTTTGTGAGTACAAGTTTGTTGGTATATGTTGTGATTGCCCCCCTTTGCAGCTTGGAGTGCCTGTTCACCAGCACAGCGGAACTGGAGGTGGGCTTCCAGGCAGGGGTGCTTCCTCCAGGGGGAGAGCTGCAGGTGCCCATTACTTTCTACCCACGGGAGGCTAGGCGCTACCAGGAGAGGGTCACCTTTGAGATCAACGGTCACATGCAGCATAGTGTGGAGATCCTGGGGCAGGGCACCGAGATGAAGGTGAGGACAGAGGGACCTTGGGCCATAGTGCCGTAGGCACCTGTTATGTCCTGTGTAGTGCCTGTCTGTGCCCAAGTTATTTTGCAACTGTTCTTCTTTTATTTTCCTTGAATGCCACAGACTGCTTCACAGTCGTGTATATTTAACTATAACCCTGTCTATATGCTCTTAGGCTAGCATCACGGTGTTGTGCTGTGTATGGTTTATGGTGCTTTAATTGGAAAGGTTGTCTTCCTGAATGCTTCCTACAGTGACCCCATTGCCTGAGAATAAAGTAGCAGAGCAGTGTTCTGTGTTTCTCTCAGATTGAGGTGGAGGACCCCAAACACAGGGTGGTGAACCTCGGGGCTCTGCAGATTGGACAGCTGGTGAAGAGAGTGATCCCATTGGTCAACAAGAGCCACGCCCCCCTGACATTTTCCGTGCTCCTGAGTCCCACTCTCCAGGAACTGCTGAGCCCTAAGGTACAAGCCTCTGAATTGTTTTTCAATGTACATGCTTACATCTTTAGTAAAGAAATCATACTGAGGTGCAGGAATTTTATCAGTTTGCGGGATTATTTGAAACTGCAAAATAAAACTGTTTGCCGGTCAGGAAACACTTGTCTCTGGGTAAATTAATGCAGTTCTTCACTACTGCTACTTCCTGCCTCCCTCTGCCCTGCCCAGGTTCTCAGCATCAACCCCCAGGGAGAGATGACACTGAAAGCCAATGGGGGTCGCTGTTCAGTGGAGGTGCTGTTCAGCCCCAACCATCGCGTGTCCCCCTTTGCCAAGGAGGTGATGCTGGAGTGTGGTGGCGTGTTGCGCTCACTGTTCATGCTGCGTGGGAGCTGCCAGGGCGTGGAGGTCAGCCTGGACCAGGACGACCTGCCCTTCGGAGCCGTGGCCCCACGCTGCCAGGCCACCCGCCGCATCCTGATGCAGAACACAGGAGACATCGGTGCCAGGTACACATGCCCCCCCTCCCCACACAGCCACGCTCCCACCCACCAGCAGGAATAGTGCACATACAATCTGTTCATTTATATATATATATATATATATATATAAAGACAATTTAATTTTGTAGCCGCACTCTTACTTATTAGTTATTTAGACCAGACTTTTATATTATTACAGTTTCATTTTATTGAATAACTCACACTCACAACGCGTTTTGACACTTCTGTGTCTTCATCGGGTAGTCTACATGTATATATAATATACGTCTTTCTTTGTTTTCTTATTCAGTTTTAAGTGGGATTTAAAGAAGTTCGCCCCTGACTTCTCTATCAGCCCTGTGGAGGGGTACATCTCCCCCGGGATGGAAGTGCCCTTTGTGGTGACTTTCGCCCCCCAGCAGCAGAGCCAGGATATCCGCTATGATAGCCTGCCCTGCGCCATTGAGGGGGGACAGCCACTCACACTGACCCTCACAGGGTCCTGCATGTGGGCCCCCACACCTAAGGAGGTAGGCAGGACTGTGATCATCACAGTCAGTAATCGGCACGAAACAATAGTATGACGCAGGATTAGGTTCACTATTCATTTTGATATTCAAATTACATTCTTTGGATTCACCCCAGTTAGTTAGTACGATTATTATCATTAATTGTATTTCTCTTATCATTTAAATTCTTCTGATGATCATTGGCGTCAGTAGCTGTATTAATAGCAGCTGCTGTGGGCGTAGCAACTAACTAACTCATTACAGCGAACATGCTTAACCTTTGCACTTTGTCTCGAAATTCCCACATCACTCTTATTGCCAGTCAAAGCAGAAGATTCATTACGATCCAGGAAAATACTTTTAAAACAGATCTGAGGAGTGCCAGTGTATTTGGTTCGCGTGTTTCAGAGAGTCTGCTCTGTGTCCACTTTACAGCCACAGGTGGTGAATTTCGTGTGCCAGGTGCGCACCCAGCAGACACAGTCCATCATGCTGTCCAACCGCACTAACCAGCGCTGGAGCCTGAAGCCGGTGATCGAGGGAGAGCACTGGAGCGGGTCGCCCACATTTGTTATCGAGCCACAGCAGCAGAACAAGGCGTACGAGGTCACCTACAGGCCCCTGGTCATGACCACGGATGGCAAGAAACACCAGGTACGGGGCATTGTACTGCTGGGGCCTTCATCCCATAATGCTATACTAGTTACAGGATGGAGAGTGGTGATGTGTTCAGTGTTGACTGTGTACTTTCTGAAGGCCTGGTTGTCCAGAGGGCGAGTGTAGTCAGAAATCAGCCTGTTGTGTCATGCAGATTGTGTCATGCGAAGAGCAGCTGCCTTAGACGGGCCGTTGTACAAGCACAAGCGTTGTGTTGCAATTAATCTGCAGTGCTGTTCAGCTGCTGGTGGCTAGAAACAGTGCTTTGACCCTGGGCGGCCCACAATGTCTGCCTGTCTCCCCCAGGGCTCGGTCTTTATCCCGTTCCCGGATGGCACAGGGATGCTCTACACGCTGCAGGGCACCTCGGAACCCCCCAAGGCTGCGGGCACCATCACCCACGAGGTGCCTTGCAAGATCTCCTACACAGAGCTGCTGCCCATCACCAACTGGCTGGCCAAGCCTCAGAGGTACAGTGCCGAGAGGAGGGTCAGTGGGCGTGTCATTTCATACAGGGCTACAGAAAAGAGGGTCAGTGGGCATGTCACTTCATACGTGTTCATGCAGTGCCTCGGCTCAATGGCTTGTATCTGTTATTCGTTGTGTGTCCTCCCTCGTCTCATATGTGGATGGTTCTGAGACTTTAATGACATCCCCCCACCCCAACACAACTTCCCTGCCCTCTCCAGGTTTCGTGCCATAGTGGAGACGCTGAAGTCTGACAAGCCGGACAGTACCACCACCGTGAAGGGGCTTGACTACATTGAAGTTCCGGCCCTGGCCAAGAGGGATTACAAGCTGACCTTCTTCTCTTACAGAGAGGGGATGTTCAACGGCAAGGTGGGTGGAGGGGGCTTGTAAGTCACAATGTAATCAGGCCCTGAATACCTGTACATAGCCTGGGTGATTAACTACAGATTCAGGCTTTCAGAGTAGAGCTGAGGGTGCGTGATTATATAGATTATGGATTTGTTTAGTTTATTTATCTTTTATTTTATTTTGGTCCTCTTCCACGGTCCCCCCCCCTTAAAAAAAACCCAGGTCACATTCCGCAACGAGGTCACCCAGGAGTACCTGTTCTACTTCGTGAACTTCAAGGCCACGGCCCCTGGCATCATCAGGACCATCGAGATGGTGACGCCCGTGCGGCAGAGCGCCTCCGCCACAGTGCAGGTGGAGAACCCCCTGCCCTCTCCGCTCACCTTCGTCACCGAGTGCCGGTCGGCCGACATCAGCCTGCCCGCCCAACTCACGGTGCCCCCGCACTCCGAGGTGCGTCTCCTCCGCCATCACCAGGCTCCTCTATACAGGTGTTCCCAGAATAACCTGATCATTGTCTGAGCAACTTATAGTAGCTTGTGGGAACAAGTAGCTTGTGGGATAACTTAACGTGTGAGTAACATGTTGTATGTGCAGCTGGTACATTTATTCATATATGTGACCAACTGTAGGCACTCACTTTAACATGTGGATGGTGACTCTCATGCAAGGGGGAAATATAATGTAAACCCTTCTGATCCAGAAAACTACTAAAATCCCCCTCTCTCTACAGGGCACTTTGACGTTTGAGTACCAGCCGCTGCGCGTGGGGGAGTCCACAGCCCGGCTCACGCTGCAGAATGCGGAGCTGGGGCACTTCCACTACGAGCTGCTCCTGAAGGCCCTGCCCGCGGGGAAGGAGAAGGCCCTGTTCTTCCGCACCTCGCTGGGCAGCTCGCACTGCGTCTCCACCACCTTCGTCAACTACTCTCGCGTCAAGGTCGAGTACAACTGCAAGGTACCCACTGGGCCTTGGTGCGGTTTATCCCCATTCGATAGCGCACTTCTGATACATGGGCCGGCCGGCTACGTGCAGTTTCATTAAGATGTTAAGACAAAAGAGTGACTGAGTCAGCATGTCAGCATGTCAAAACTATGATAATAAAAACTGTATGCTGTTTGAGAGGTAATGTGGCTTTTATTGTGTGGATCAACCACTGTCAGTGTTGAAATCAGAGCATTCAGTGTATCAGTATCAGGTAGATATTGTAAACTGCAGCCTTTATCCTGTTTATCGCCAGTGCTTCACCAAAATCCTGTCCTTCTTCAGCAGTCTTCTTACAGTATTAGGAAAAAAAACAAGCTACCAAGGAAAAAAAAAAAAACATCTGATACAGTTGGTGTGACCCTCTCTCTACTCTCTGCCCTCTCTTGTACTCAGAGTGACAACCCCGACTTCACCGTGGAGAAGAACATCACTGCGGCGCCTGGTTTCCAGGGTGGCACAGAGATCGGTGTGGAGGTGTGCTTCGAGCCCTGCCAGCTGGGCGAGTCCCGGGGGTTGCTGACTCTATCCTCTGCCCTCGGGGGGGAGTATGTGTTTCCCCTGTTCGGTACCTGCACCCCCCCGAAAGCCCAGGGCCCCTTCACCATCCGGGTCGGCTCTAACGTCTCCATCCCCTTCAAGAACGTCTTCCTGCAGCCCACCTCCTTCTTATTCCAGGTGGACAACCCAGCATTCTCTGTGAAGGGTGTGGACACCATCCGTCCCAAGAAGACACACAACATCCTCGTCTCCTGCGAGGGCAGCCCCTCCGGCAGCCGTGCTCCCATCAACGGCAAGCTGACCATCTCCTGCCCCCGGGCGGAAGGCAACGGACAGACCATCAGCTGGGTCTACTACCTGAAGGGCTTCGTTCCTGAGCTGGGCCAGAGAGACAAGCCCTCCTAGACTGGGCACTGCTGGTGGCTGTAGCCTGTAGCACCGAAATGTTCAGGTCACCATTTTTGTTTCTTTGGCTAAAGAAATCCACAGTTAAATGTTTATCACCGTAGCATTACCCTCTGTGTTTTCCTGATCACTCTGTTCCACCAAGCTGTGACATGAATTAAACTCATGTACAGCTCATGTACAATTTTAAACAAATTAATTTCAAAAGCGTTTTGTGATAAATGTAAAACACTTTAGTTAAGTGATTATATTTAAAAATGTTTATGCAAAATATCTAATTGGATTTGTTTTTATTTTATATGTACATTTCACACAATAAACTGAATTTTAAACCCAATTGATAAAGGGATGAGTAATTTCCCACTGTATATAATTAATAGATAAAGAGTGATGATGAGATGCTTAATTACCTGTAATATATGGAAAGTGAATGCTCTTTAAGGAAATCTATGAAAAAGAGAACTTGAGTGTCTTGGTCAGACAGAGCTGGGTTACTGAAGGATGATGTTCATGTTGGAGATGGCGAGGGGGACACCTGCTGGTCAGAGAGGGGCGGTGCAGCTGACAGCTGCTTGTTATCCACTGTGGGTCACTGTTACTCTTTTGAAACTGGCCTGAGACACTGTCTGCGAGAGAAAGTCAAGGAATGGTAATACAGAGTGGACAGAATTATGCAAGTTGAAGGAATCCAGAATCAAGCTGAGGTTGAGGTGGTATTGAAGGAATACGGAAGAGTAAATACCAAAGAAACTTAAGAGATACTTTTGGCAGTGTGCATATGCTTCAATTGTGGTTTTATTGACATTTATTTTAAAGAGTGTGTTTCTCACCCACCCACTTCCTCTTCCCACTTCAGGTCAATTCCTCATCTTCACTGAGCCTCTGAGTGCCATAACAGTGGACCTGTGTCGAGGTCTTTCTCCAAAACGCCCTGTAACTCAGTTACAGACAGCTCCATCTGAAGGATATTTTTGGTTATGTATTTTAATTTCAACTATAAAAAAGAAGAAATAGCCATCCCTAATTTAGCAGACAATTGTATTCCAATCAGATCATAGAAAACAGGATTACTTGCAATCAGACTCTGGTTTTTAATCTAATTCAAAGGACAGTGTTAAGGTATTGTTCATAGAAAACACAATGAGACACTGACAAACATAGGGCTGGAACTGTTAATTTCCTGCTTCCAGGTGTCTCTATATCACACCCAGAACCCCTTCCCTCTCCCAGGCTTTCACAGTGAGTTGGAACTTCAGTGATGAGCTGCACATCTCAGTGAAGATGTTGCCTTATTGGCTGCTCTGTGTGTTCAGAGAACAGAAATGTATTTTTCTGAGAAATACAAAAAGACAGTTGGCTTGCGTTATTCAGCATAATTACTTTCATCCAGTAAAGGCAAAAGAAAATGGTCTGATTGAGAAAGCAACACATGTGTTTTTGAATTTCATTGATAAGGGGGTTTAATTTGAAATGTGGGATTAATTTTAATGAGAGTTGTAGTGGGCGTCAGAACGCAGTGCCAGCAGAAGTTTTTTTTTTTTTTACTTTAATAGGGCCTCCTGTTTTCCTTTTGAAGCAACAGGAAAGGATAATTAGTACCTGTCTTTGAAGAGCTACATTTTAAAACTCTTTCTGATTATTTACATTATATTTATGGAGTCTGTATGATTCAGGCTTTCCTCACAGTAACAGCAATAATCTCTGTGCTTTAGCTGCGGTGCCTCGTGCTGAATTCTTCACACGATGAGAGTTTGGTGTTCGGTGTTTTATTTGAAAGCAATTAATTAGTTAAGCAAAGTGTTACAATAGAATCAGGGTTCAGACTAGACTTATAATTTGGACAGGGTAAGTCGTAGGGTTAGATTTCCCAGGAACTCAAACAGGGTTGGGGATTGGGATTTAAATGTTTTCGATGGCTGGGGATGGAGTTCTGGATGTTAATAATTGGATAGGTGGGTAGGCATCATACTGCATCCTACCAGAGATGGCAACCCCAAATTGAGGTTGGACATAAACAGTCAAGACAATGGAAAAATATCATCTTTAATTCGATAATGTTATGATGTTTTATTTATTTATTTATTTTGGAGATAACAAAATGTTCTTTTCCTTTTCTGTTACAATTGCTGTTTTTTTTCTTTCCTTCTTGCTGTTTCATTTCTCATTACTTCACCCGAGAGGTGAGGAGCGATTGAACTGCAGAGAAACAAACTGGAAATTGGAGGCACCTGCTCCCCGAGTCTGATCTATTTTCTGTTGTGTCAGTGGACAGATCTGTCTGTCGAGAAGGGGTCTGATGAGCCTGCTGCCACCACAGTGCAAAGTGAGCCCTGCGCTCGTTCAGCTGAGGTCTGCTTCCTTGTTCTCGCATCTGCATGGACAAACAGTGGCAGGCAGAGAAGGCCATTATTCAGACGGCCTCGTCTCAGAGCCTCCAGCTCGGCAGTGGTGAGAAACAGCATTGGTTCATGTTTTTAATCACAAAAGGGTCGGGGTACATTTTCTCCCCCGATGGAGAATTCTTTCAGAGCCTCTGCCAGGAATCAGAAAGTAATTTTGATAAAGGCTTATTCTAGGCCTCATTTGGAGTGGTAAATCCTCCGGCTGTTCAAGTCCTTAATGAACCCGGCGAGTTCTCTTCAAAGGAAACTTCCAGCGTTCTTCCAGCGGAGGGCTTTTGTCTCTGTGAGGGAGTTGCTGATAGGGCAGAGACCCAGAGGGATCTATAGGGCTGTAATAAGCCACTGCTATCTAGAGCCCGCTCCCACAACACAGCATGATTCCCTGGAAAGAAAAAAAGCAAGGCCTATTTTCTCACACAGACCAGGGAAGACTCAGAGCAGAAGTCAGTGTTGACAATATTAGGATCTGTAAGTGTTTAGTTTCTGGGCCTTGCTACTGTCACGGATGCTCTGTGCACATCCTCTGCACACACACTGCCTTGCAAGAGACAAGGAGCACACGATCTACAGGGACTGTCACCTAGTCAGTGTCTATGAAACACGCTCTATTACCTATAATATTGTTTATTTATATGTTTGTTTGTTTAACATAATTAACCCTGGCTTTTCACATGCAAGAAGCAAGTCTCTCAATCCCTGCAAACCTTTACCTTGCAAACAAACGCTAAAAGGAGAAACTGGACAGGGCTCCTGTCTCTGGTACAAATCAAGATTCCCACAATTCCCTCTGTTGAGCTCTGAACTGTGGTGGCTCTTTCTTACGATTCTGTTTAAAGTCAGCCTCTGTGCTTCAGAGGGGGCTTCCTTCTGTTGATTTTCCCCTCTGTTTCCCTGGCCTGCGTCAATCGGTTGAATATTCCAATCACAGTTGGAGTGAGGCAGATAGGGAATCGTTGACTTACTGATAGCGCCTTGTGTCTGCCACCACTTCGCAGCTGCAAGCACTGCCTGCCACTGAGCCAGGCAGGGATGTGGTGCAGGCAGATGTGAGGGAGATGTCATTTGAAAGCCACTGCCCTCTCTACACACCATCAGGCAAACCACGATGAGAGTAGGTCTGGATGGATGTACTAGTAAGTTCATAACTCCTCCATATCTACTCAGAATTGAATACACACTAATAAACCAATAAGAGTTGAGAGCTGCCGGAGCAGATTGAGAAGTTATTACTGCGAGGAGCGAGGAGACATGGCTCACTTCCAGAGGAAGAATAAATTATTCAGCAGTGTCCTGCGGAATCATCCATTAGAGGAGAGGCAGGCCGAGTCGGAGGCGCTACAACCTGTGTCACACTAACCTAAATGGATGGAGCAGTGTGCGCCACGCTGGCTGCCAACGAGGATTCATAAAGTTAAATAACTTCTCCGGCAGTGCAGCATGTGATGACTGCAACACACTAAAGCACTCAACATCCGAATGTAATGTTCTCCAGAAACAAGTGCCTCTTGAGGACTAATACTCCACAGAGCGATGGGCCTCACTCGAGCTCTGGCACCCTACATACATTGTCAGTTCTTACTGCCAATCCACAGCCAGGGGAAAGGGAATCTTGTATTGTTTCTGCTGTATATATTTTTTATTGTATTTTTATCACTTGTGCTGCCTGCTCCCCATTGCTATCAGTGGCTTTATGTCTTTTATAGTCTAAACGATCGGTAATAACCACACTGAAATTACAGCTCAGAACATTTTAGTTGTTTTAGTAGAAAAAGGAAATCTTTGGTTCTGCCTTATATGCCTGAAAAGGTGCAGGGTTTGGGTGGGCACTATTTGAAGGCATAATGTGATGATTTTGCTACCCTCCCATATGCAGGCCCCCGCCCTGCCACCTGGCACACTCTCTCCTGCCCTGTGGCACTACCAAGCTACTGTTGCTGTGGCAAAGTAAATAACTGCGATCCCAGATGACCTGTCGTTGACATTTTCATTCAGGGGCCCATTTTGTGCTGCTCACTAATTTTCATGTCATCTCCCCCAGCCTGCAACCCCAGGGACAGCTCTGGTATTGACTCTGTGATCTCTGTCCTTTTACTGTATCGCACACACACACCTCTGTGGGGGGGAGACCTTCCTAGGAGCAACCCACTTGATGATGACTGCCCACTCTAAACCACTTTAAAGTTCAGGAGTGAAAAATACCCACTGCTCTTTTGGAAGGTGGGAAAGGTCATTCAAAGGAAGGTTTAATGGCGTGTCTATAACAGATGGAAGCGTGTGATTTTGCAGCGAGATCAGAGATAAGTGTGGAGGCGTGTTAAGTTTGTAATTATTTTTTCTCTCACCTCCCTCACCTAAAACAATTAATTTTCTAATAGTTAAATTAGTGAACTGTGAGATCAGACGTATTTTACCACATATGAATAATTTTTGCATCAGGTTGGCCTTGGAATTATTTAGAGTTCAAATCAATAATTTATCTGAAGGTATTATGTAGTCGGGGATCAATACAATTTTTCTACTGTCACTTTAACTGACATCTGACTGTGTGCCATGGGCTTTGAGTAACTATGGCTTGTTTGTTTCAGGAGTGTACTGTAACCAATGCTGAGAGCTGTGTTTCTATTTTTAAAGATCTGTGCAAACACCTTTTGTTAACAGGTTTTCAAAAATCCCCTCCTGAGTGCAAAATGTTTCACTGAACCAAAGACAAAGAGAAATCTATAATTTTCTTCTTGTTCTACTACTTTTATAACTGTCCATAGATGTTTCCCTGTCATGGTAATAACAACTACACCAGGCAGCAGCAACTCAGAAAGAAACATTCCTGGCTTGATAATAGGTCAGTAAACAGGCACAAATTGCGGCTCAGACAGTATTACACATGTCTTACAAATAAATCTAATTATTTGCAGTTTATTATCCTCCTTGGGTGCTTTAATCACTGGTGGCTGTGGCATCTGGGTGATTTACAAGACAAACTGCCCTGCACTCTGGAGGACTGTTCTGATTGGACGGCTCTGGGAATAACGGCTTCAAAAGCAACAAACAGCGGGCAATGGTCTCCCCAGGCAGGCAGCAGGTCAGCACGGGTTTGTCAACATACAGCATTCCTCCACTATGGGCCCCTGCTTTGTTTGGTCGAAAACTCCCCGGGTCCCTGAGCTAGTACAGCCCAGTGAGCTCTGTCCATCAGATGTGTACTGCCACCTGTGGGTCAGCAGAGGTTTGGCAGGACTGAGCGTCACATCCCTGGAAGAGGGTTCAGCCTTCCGCACCAATACGCTGGGGGTCTGATTTGTTTTCTTTTCCTTTTTATGCAAATAGCAGGAAATATGTAATGAGTCGTTTATGTTTGCAATTTAAGCGCCCTAATGATGGCTTTTCTCTTACAGTGGTTAAGCTTTCTGCTTTATGAATTAATTTCAGTCTTTCCTCCTTAAGCCTAATGATAATATGTCTTAATGGGCTGCTGTCTCAGATAACATTGAGAAATGTGCTCATTACTTGCAGACAGATATTAATGCTGCGTGTTTTTATCTTACTATTGGCTGGGGATATGTTGATTTGGTTTTCATTTAAGCATAATTGTTACCTGGAACGCATTTCTTGAAAACATTATTATCAATGTAAAAAACATTCTTATTACTTACTATGCTGGGTGCTGGGGATACAGAGGGATACAGAGGGCCACTAAAAAAGAGGCAAGTTAACAGGATGACCATGTTACTCACACGCAGTGAACAGCACTCCCTCTAGTGTCCTCCTGCATCAGGGTGAGTATTGGTGGCTGTTATTATGGCTGCTGTGGGTTGTAGTGCCCGGTCCTGTGACAGCAGTGTGATTCTCGTACTGTGCTCTCTACTGGGAGTACGGACCTCCAGATGTATGGAAATTAGACCCAGGAATTGGACAGCCATCACAGTGGACATCTCCCAATACCCACACGACAAACAAAACCTGCTGAAACAAGGGATCAGCGGCGCAGCACAGAGCAATACCTAAGGCTTGGAAACCCTGGGCCATGACACCTCCGTAACAGGGCCACATGAACCAATCGTCCCTTTCACGCTGTTTGGTCACTGGGTTGTGATGACCTGCCAGCGAGCTGCGGTCAACTGCCTTTCTGGTCTCACATCAGTGTCTCCTGCCTGTAATTCTATCTGCACCACCTAACTTTAGCCCTAAGGTGCTGGTTGTGAGCGGCATAAAAGCACCAAAATTTTAAGAATTCAGAAAGACTCAAAAGAGTTCTGAAGAAGCCGGTTCTGCACACTGCCTTGTGATCAGATAGTGCTCCGCTCTGATGAAAGATCTGTGCCTGGCTTGGCGCTCTGTGTGGAGCTGGGAGGACTGGCTCCTCACTCTCTGCCTGCTTTCAAAAGCTTGTCCTTCTCCCTGGAATCTTTAACATGTTGAGTCATGTACTATGACCATGACTTCTGTGAAACCAGGTTCTGTGACTTCCAAAGAAAACTAAAATTGCTCCATTTAGGTCTCTGCTCTCACCTTGGAAGTGCACATGGCTCACTCGATTGACTGATGCTGGCTTGCTCATATGTTTTTCTCACCCAGCAGGCTATAGTAGTAAGCATCACTACTGAGGGCTACTTGTTGCTTTCCCTTGCATTATACAGTAAAGCTCCCTGCACAAGTTGAGATTGGTGGTAAAAAGGAATGCGAGTGGCTATAACACTGTAGACATCCACAAAGCAAGGTGCTTACTGAACTGGGATTCTCTGAAGCGAGTCCGCTGATTTGCGCCATGCCTGAGGACCAGGCCCGTTTCAGCTGCGCACCTGTGCTGCAGTGAGGACCCTGCTCCGATGCCCTGTGCAACTCTCTCATAACCCAGCTCCGCAAAAAAAAACATCATCACTTCAGGGTGTAATTGTAACATTCATCCCCATTTTTTTCCTTATACGTTTCATTCTGCGGAATCCATAACAACATAACCAAGAACCAAGTGCAGAAGCGTCCTGACGAGAGCCGAGTGAAGGGGTCTGCTTAGCGACTGGCTGGATTAATCTGCATGCTTCATGTTGCCATTAGGGCTCCGCAGGGGAGCCGTTAATTAGTGTCGTGAAAGGGCAGGGCTGCGGTGCCTTTTAACTCAAATGTCACCTTTGGCTGGTGAGGCAGTTGACGTACTGAGGAGCACACTTGAAAGGAAAGCCCTCTGCCAATGAAATTCGGGTGTTTCCACTGCCCGGCCCTTCTCTCAGGGGGAGAATTCCACTACGTCAGGCCAGTGCCCTCGCTTCTAAAGATGTCAGCAAGTGCTGGAGTATGCACAGCGCTGCGTGCTGCCTGGCCTTCCTCGAAACTGCGGGTGGAACAGCTATGACTTTGGCTCCCATCACAGCAAAGGCCTTTAGGAAGACAACAGCCTGGTGGAAATTCGCAACTGTGTAATCGGCTAATATGCCAGCGTGCACCCACTGCAATGAAGAAAGCATTGTGACAAGAGTCTCTGGCCCTGGTACTAAATTGAACCAAATAATTGGGTTAATTGGTTAATGTCACCTTAATTGATGGAAATGAAGTATAGAAGCTGAGGGAGTGGGGCTGCAGGAGCAGAGCCGGGCAGCGCAGCCCTGAGATGAATGCAATGACAGAGACACATAGACAGTAATCAATCACACCAGGGGGGTGGTCTTCATACTGCACAACAAGGGCTGAAGATGCTTCATACAGGACCCCCAGCACTGCAGAGTGAGGACCACACTTCTGGGTCCCAGCGCTCAGGAAGAAACATTATTATTATTGTTATTGTTATTGTTATTATTATTATTATTATTATTATTATTATTATTATTAACTAAACAATCATCATGAATTACATAAATGCATATATGATCCATATCAATACTATTATAATAGGAACACATTTTAAAACCATTTTACTTAGGACTCACACAAAAGTGAATAATAGCCTAATAATATAAACTGGTTGCACTAATGAAGTGTTAAGACAAGTTTTCTGAAACCTTATTTATCCAATCGTGAAATGTTTAACCCAGTCGGAGGTTGAAAGACGATTAAACAACTCCTAATCAGCAGAGACGACTGCAACCAACTTCTTGTTCTTGTCTTCACCATTTTGAACATGATGCTTTAAAGAATCAATACATACATACATACTTGTGCTTAAATAAACAAATCCACACATACCGCACAATGCATGAGCCCTGTTCGCCGCTGTACCCCGGTGCCTGGTGTAGTGATGTAAAGTGAGAGAGGTGTGTTTCGGGGTGATGTAAGCGATGTGGGAGGGAATACCCCACAGCTCTCAGCATGCATGCTCTGTGGCGAGAGGATGTGTGAGCAGGCAGCGCGCTACTGCAGGGACGGAGTCCACAAACTGCTCCACAAAGAACAACCCCAACTGCGGGCGCAGGACAGCGAGACAGACACGGCTGCGCAGTCAGGCAACAGCGGCGCCCAGCTCGGTGGAATAGACGGGCTCGTCCGCTGGATCGTCACCAAGATGAGCGACAAGAACATCTCCGCCCGGGAGCTGCTGAAGGAGGGGGAGCCGGCGGCCGCCCGGGAGCAGCTCCTCCGCCCGGAGCCGCGGAGAGGCATCTCGGTCATCCTGGATGTAGGTACCTGCGCAGCTCCCTCGGCAGAGAGGTCCTGCCCGACACGGGAGGCTGTGAGAGATGTGTGTGTGCTGCGTTGCCTTAAAACATACAGGATGCATGTTGTAAAATAGTAGTAATAATAATAATAATAATAATAATTATTATTATAGGCTAATACTAATAATGTCTATTTAGATTTCGTTTTGCACTAGTGTTATGTGTTGGTCAGTTGCGCTACTGGACCTGATCATTTACTTGAATCTGACTTTTATTGTATTTCTTATTTGCTTTTATATACAGTATAGGCATTTATACACACAAAACAATAACTACGGATGTGTGATCCTGTTTTTCCAAGTCAAAGGACGGAGTGAAAGGGGAGATCGTGTATAGACGTGTTTTCTGTCGAGCTGTACTTAATGTTGTCCAACCTTTGCAAAGTGTTCAGGATATTTTTGCTCATTTTGCCGATCTTGGGCAGTGCTGAGCTGCGGGCTGCCTCTGGGGGAGAACAGCTGGATCCCGACCTCGGTTTGCAGAAGTGCTTATTTCCAACTTGAACTAGTTAGGGATAAATAAACGCTACATACATATCAAACATCAAACTCTAAACGTATATATTTGAAGAATTATGTCAGTACATTTATAAACTTTAAATGTGTAGGACTCAAAATAATACCATGTTTTATCCTATATGCATTGGCTCCAATAGATCCTCAATGTTTGGTCATTGCGGGGGTCGCCTCAGTTACTTTATGGCACATACATTTCTTCTTCTTCTTCTTCTTCTTCTTCTTCTTCTTCTTCTTCTTCTTCTTCTTCTTCTTCTAGCTATTGTTGTTTAGGAAAATGGAAAGTGAATGATCTGTCCCGCTGGTACTTCTCTCCTGAGATTTAAAAGCAGTTAGCATACATTAAAACATGCAATATTAAAAATGTGCATGGGGATATCAACCAATTTACCGATGCGCACAGCAGGCTTTCATTTCACAGTAGATATTCATTTCGTTAACCTCAGGTGTCAGAAAGATAGTAATATGTGAGTCAATATACAACTTTGAAACTCTAGGTTTATTGGAACAGTGCGCTTCATATGTATTGATGTATGTGTGTATGTATGTATGTATGTGTGCATGTGTTTGTTTATTGTAGCTTTAACGTATGATGGTTTTTAATTGTGGTTGCCTTGTCGAGAGAGAAATTTGCAAAGTTTTCATCATTAGCTATTTACTTTTGCACGCTTCCACCACCGTCACCGTCCTTTTAAACTTTTCTGCTGCGCTGTCTCATTTACCGTGCTGATGGTACCGTCTGTGTCAGCACCCTCCACATCATTAGGGAATTAATGCATTCATTCATTCAGTTACTTACCTATTTGTTTTGGAAATTGTATCAGTGTGTTTTTCTGCACAAAATTGTCCTGTGCTGGTATTAATTGCTGTCATTCTCCAGAAATAGATCTTGTTATGCTTCACCACACGCTCATTAAAACATAAGGAAACATTTATTTCAACTGAGAATTTGTATACATAAATACTCGATACACACAAGAACCAGCCAATTTGAAGATGTGCTAGACTTTTTGTTTATGTGGAGTAGTACTGAGACTCTGATATAAAATCTAAGCACATTAATTATTTTGTCTGCCACTAAATATATATCTCCAGTAGCCCTATTGTCAGAGCAGTCTGTTGTGCCAGCTCATTGATCTGTTTGTTAAAAACAAGCAAGAATGTATTTCAGCTGTAATTTAGTGGATGTAGAAACTCAACATTATTAGCAAGGCAGAGCTTTTTTCCCTTCTCATTCCTGAGTGGGTTGGTGTGTGCATCCTCCCCTCTTCCCACATTTCCCTCTGACTGTGTGTTTGCATCTGCTACCCAGTGTGTTTGTGTATTTCCATGAATGCATGCGAGTTAATGCACTGCATCGCGACGGGAATAGCGCTCCCTTTGATGGCTCCATTTGTGTTCATTCCCCTGTTCATCTCCTTCAACTAGTGGCGCATCTCATTAGAAACAAAGGTGCTTCTCTCCTTAATGAGACAGAAACACACAGGGGGAACAAATACATTTATTCTTGTGAAAAACCTTGTGCTGCTGCAAATACATGAAGTACAACAATGGCAACAGACGAGATGATTCCTGCCCCCTCCCCACACACACGTTTATTGCCTTTCCCTTTGCTTTCGCACTGAAGTGATTTTCTGTCTTCCTGCAGTATTGATTAAAAGTCATTATGATTTAGTCTGTCAGGCTTAGGAAAATGCCAACATAGGATAGCAAAGGATACATCACCTGTCTGCCCGTCATCTTCACAAGATGCGTGAGCCTTAATAGAGAATCCCGTGCCATGACAGCCTAAAAATTCCTGGCATAGAGTGGTGAGTGTGAAGGCAGCGGGCGACTGGGGGGTGATTAACACCTCAAGTGGAAGGCCTTGGTGTCACTGCACTTCAGCTGCTGATATACAGGTGGTCCTGCACAGACGCAGACCTGTGACCATTTGAGCTGTGCTAACATTCCTAAAAAAAATCAATTATAATATCCTGTCCCAAAGAGGGGATAGGAGGTGCTTCAGGGCGGGCTGGCTCTCCTGCTAAGTGGTGTTCGTGTCAATGATCATCAGCCCTGCTCCTCTGCCCCTCTCTGTCTGCATGAGGGTTCAGAATTTAAATATAAATAACATATAATTTAGATAAAATCAGCAGCTAACGGTTTCCCAGGATAAACACAGGGGGGGGCAGACATCACCTCCCCCTCTCTGGCTGTGCAGCGAGGGAGCGCAGGGTGCAGATCAGAGAAGTGTCAAAGGCAGGGGGAAGGAGTTAAATATCAGAGAGCGGGAGGAGAATTTCTACTGAGGCTTTTACACTAAAATGTAACTGACACTGTGTGTAAAAAAAAAAAAAAAAGGAGAAAAGAAAAGAAACAAAAGAAGCCCCCTGAAGGAGAAAAAATCAATTGAATTTGAATGTGATGGAACAGACTGAGTGTTTCAATCGGAGGGCTGCTTCGTGTGGCGGAGCCGTGCTGGCGATTGCCTCCGCGATGTGGAGGGAGGATGGAGTCACGGGAGACCTGCTCTCTCCAATACAGCAAATTACATCTGATCCATTCAGATGCACTTTAAAAAAAATTACAGCTGCAGCTTGGTGGGGGGGAGGGGGGCGTTGAGTAATATAGAGATCACTCCATCACTTACTGCTTCTTTTTTGCTTGCGAAAACACGAGGGATGATAAAATGGGCTGCTGACCCCACACCCCCAGCTTCCCAGTTCCTATTCCTGGATCTGCCCCCTCCTGCTTGCTGCTCCCCTGAATCAATCTCACAGGATTGAGAGAGTGGGGGGGGGGTCTCTCTTCATCCATAATTTATACCTGCACACAGGGAGGGCCATTCAATAAAGATTGCAGATGGCTGATATGATTATGGTGCCATTTTAAACTCCTTGGAATAGATGGAGATAGTGCCACTACTCCTTGTTTGCAGAATGAACAAGTCTCAGTGGGGCTGCGCTGGCTGCTCTAGCTCCTCCGCTCCAGGGGTGGATAAGAGTGGTGCCAGTGATTTGTATGCCACTGTGCCTAAGGAAGTCCTGTAGTTCTGAGAGAGCTTTTTCAAGAACTTGCTCTTACAAAATGATCACTGCAAAGCATGCAGCTGTGGCATTTGAATATGATGCACGGGATCATATGAAATTGAGCTGCAGATGAGCGCACTACATTGCTCTGAATATAATATCCCAAAAAAATATTTGATCTGGGCCAGACCGCGCATCTGCGAGAAGACCACTCCGTCTCCCATAGCGGCTGCACGGCATTAAGAATATCTTGATCTCCTGTCTGTGCAGTTCTCTCTGGCCCCGTTTAGATTCGGCTCCGGCTTTGCGACCCAGCTCCAGGTTTCATCGCCATCTCTCCCTGCACGCTGCCAGCCTCTCGCAGAAGATGTTAATGATCTGCAGGATACGGAGCCAAGACTGTGTCCAAAAACAGAAGGAAAAAAAAAAAGAAAGAAAGATTCTGAAAATAATTTTAAATGAGGGGACCCTCTGCTGACTAGGACACGCAATCACTTATAGTACCTTTCACGTACGGTGTAAAGTAAATTGCGTTATTGATTGTAAGTTGTACTCTCCCACGAGGAACATTTATCTTTCTTTGTTCAAGCTGTCTGGTCACACTTTTAAGGCAATTTTCCACCAAGGTCAGCTCAGTTCCCCGTATTCCTGTGACAGGTGAATAAGCGGTGACAAGAAGAAGTCAAAACTCAATGCACCACCGCTCCCTCCTTTACGTCTGAATTTGACTTGTCATTTCTGTCCCCTGCTTTTGACAAGCCTCCTCTGTGAGAGAGCAGCCTCTTTGTGTTTGGAAATTTATGATACAGAAAGCACATAGGCCTGTCGCTTTGTTTTATTGATTGATTGATTGATTGATTGATTGATTGATTAATTGACTTTCACTCCCGTATAACGAGCAGCAATCGATTGCTCATCTGTACTGATGGAGTTTATGAATGAGAGATCTGAGAGGCTCTTCTCTTGGTGCTCAAATCAAGTCACAGGAGTCGCCGCTCTGTACTCCTTCAACTCACTATATACACACGCCAACACCACCAACTGCTTTTATACAAATGTCATTACAACCTGGGCTTATAAAAAGCATTGACCGCCTCTCAAAATTGTCATTTTCAGATACAAAGTATCGAAAAGACATATCTCCCATGATTTGTACACTGGGTTTAGGAGTGTGCAACAAGAGAAACCAAGTCTTTTAAGTTCACTTCCTCCCTGTAGTCTTGGGACATCTTGGGAGACGCGGAGGCCTGAGTGGCACCGACAGTAGAGGACTCAATCACACTTGGTGTCAAATGCATTTGCAGGGCTCTTCAAATATTTTTACGATTTCGTTCACCCCTGTTCAGCGAGGTGAGCCCTTTTTTGTCACTCCTCTACTGACCCCCCTCAGACCAATATTAGAGATAAATGATCGAGAGGAGATGCGGAGACATTCAGCACTACGTGTGATGTATAAACTGTAATGGGTCAGGCAGTTCTTATCACATAATGCACACCTGCACTGATTGGTTGGTGTCATGGGAACCAGCCTGCAGTGTCAATGAACGCACATGTTTTTTACAAATGAAGTCACATGTGTTAGAAGAAAAGTAATTAAGTAATAATATTAATATAAAAAAAGAAAAATTAAAAACATTACATTTATATTATGTATACATCCAGGCTGAATGCGTTACAGTCCATTTTCTTCCCGCTAGGTCTAATTAGGCCGTGGCACTGTTTTTGATATTGATAAATGGCAGGCGCTGATGGGATTCTGGTACGCTGTGCTGTGGAGTGGCTTTCACAGTGAGCAGCAGCTCATTAGTTTACAGACCATGGTATTGTCTATATACACACAGGTCATGTGATGCATGTAACCAATCAAAGGCCACATTCCGTCCCGGTGCTGTTCAATAAAGGTATTTAATGAAGCAGAGCCCCTGACAAGTGGCACCATGGAAATGACAATATCAGCAGGCAGGCCTGAGCTTGTGACAGTGCTTTTTACTTCTGTGTGTCTTGTAACATGGGCCTCCTGTTTCCATATATATATAATTCTCCTCTCTCCCTCTTGTTTCAGATATTCCGGAGAGCTGATAAGAATGGTAAGTAAATGGAGTTTTAATTATGAGAACACATATCAGTTTCTACAGGTAATGGAGTATTCTTTAAATACATGTTAGAAAGAAGGGACTCTGTTTCAGGAGTTAGGGGTAGCCTCCCCATTAGAATTGCATAGGTCTTCATTCAGAGGTGCTTCAGATATCCTTGATGAAAATAATAGCAGTCAAATCACATGTAAGTGAATAGGTGACACCAGGCCAGATTTGTCCAATCCAGTTTTTATGCTACTTGGCCGGGCTGACTGGAGTGGTTAGTAGACATCCGCTCTCCCAGCTCCACAATAAAGGGTGTACCTTGCTGCTGTGATTGTGTGTAACGATGATATAATAATACCATGTTCCAAAACACCCCATGATGCCACAATGCCAACGATCCAGTTTGGACCTTGGTGCTTGTCTTGCAAGTACTGACATAATGTACTGGCGTACCATATGGCCTGTCACTGACACTCTACAAAATAGTGTTGTGTCCCTTCTAAATTGTCTGTATGCAAATCTTTCTAGTCTCAGTGTTGTCTTAGACCTCTGAGGTAAGGAGGAATAAAGCACCATCTGCAAAGTTAGAGTGGCGTACGAGTCTAAATAGCACGATTGATTTCTGCAGTTAAAGCATTAAATACGTTTGTCTGAAATCTGCTCTACAGTTCCACCTGTGATTCTGGCTGTCCAGAGAGTATTGACATGTTTGTTTTCGTTCATGTAGCCTCCACCCATTAAGAAAGTACAGCAGATCACAAACTCAGAGGTCTGGGTAAATATTTAAATCAATGCCATCATAAAAGAGGATCAGAACACGTGCCCAGTCACATGTCCACTCTCTCTCTCTCTCCCACTCTCATATATATATATATATATATATATGTATGTATACATGTGTTTGTGTGTATGAATAGATAATCACATTTCAGCAATCATAACAGGAGTGTCTTAATCAGGGTCGAGGTTACAGGTCAGCTCTTTATTATGTGTGGATACCGAATAAATAATCCAAGATGCAACTCGCTCTTTTGTTTTTCATTCACCTTCATGAAATGTTGCTCGACTGTATATTGAGTGAACTTGGAGAAATGCCCATTCATTGTATTGATCTTTTTAGATGTATTGTGAGAAGCCCTCCTACTTTGAATTGTGTGCATTTAAAATGAAAGCGCTTCAATAAATATTTCTGGGTTAACGTACATTCAGGAGTAATAATGGCAGCTCTATTCCTGTCCACACTTTCTGTATAGTAACCAGTGCAGTTTCTACTGACCTTATCACAAATGACTTTATTTTAAAGCCCACTCTTGGCTTAAGTGTTTTGGCTTTAATCATGGCAACAGCTAGCGACAGGACTGGTCCAGGGGTTAACAGTTGGCTACGACTCAACGTGGTCGGCAAGAACAGAAGGTCGATATGCATCTAATATATTCTGTAATATATGCTGCTGTAACTCTAATATATGTTCCCATATGTCATTTCTGGATCGCATGTTACTTTTTCCTCCTGTGTGACTCTTTCTAGTCCCGCATGGCATTTTGTTCCAGGATTTATTAACTCTGCTCATTTACAGGAATGCATCTGAAAAGATAAAAGGAGAATAGTAAAGTAAATGGCTTGGGTTTGCAAATCAGCCAGATTGTTTGTCAGTTTTAATGTTTTTGTAAATATAAGTGGAAGGTGCTGGAAGGCCAGGCGATCGATGGCAAGTCAAACATGCAGCGATGGCGATGCCAGTGGTGCAAGAGTAACCGGGGTTTGTGCATCATGCAAATAGTACTTAGCATCCTGCAGCAAGAGGCCTGACTGACACGTCTGCTTCTGATGCTTCCCGTTCTCTTCCTGAAGCTAAGATATGCAGCATGAATCGATCGCCTGAGCATTGATCTCTGCTTCTCTTTCGCAGCTGCAGCTCCTTAACTGCTGGATGTATGTGTGCCTCCTGAAGGAGACAGAGTACAGAATTTAGGGTGTGCTGTGTAAATACCATGCCATTTAAAAATAGTGGGTTATTGCTCATTTATATGTATTTGGTAATTTTCTAATTAATTTTTTGTTGTTCTTGTTGTTGTGAGAATAATGTCCTCCAACAGTTCCCACATAAATTTAATTCAGCCATAGAAGCCCTTCATTTCATTTTCATAATTCAGCAAGACATTGATTTATTAATTTATTCAGCCTATTTTACGCAATGAACATCTTGTTGAGATGCGCTGTTTTGTTCAGCGGAGTGGCGTGGCTGGCAGGAGCAGGCTTACAGTTTTCATTAAATCCAAATTAGCTTTGAAAACAATTACAATTAGCCTTTAACAAACAATAACCCTTCACTTGTCATCAACGCACCCTTGGGTCCTGTGCTTATGTAACAAGAGGGAGATGATTCATTATCCCACAGAGAGGCTGATTTAGGTGGGGGGGGGGGGTTATTTTGGCAAACAACATAAAGTTGTTGCTCTTTTTTGTTTGTCCAAGTACTAGACTCTGCAGCCGAGTGGATATTATGGGTCACTGTGATATTAAGGGAATTAAAAAAAAGTACATATTTATTTTCTTGCATGACTTTACAAAGCGATTGAGACTCCAATCAGTGTCACACAGACACGCTCTAAAACACAGGTAGGACACAGTCAGGCTGTCCCGCTCGTCCCCCCAGCTTACCCTTTTTTAAACATTCAAACCTTGTTTCGATGGTCGAAAGCGACAGTAACAGGTATTGCAATTATAGAACAATGCCTAGTAACACAAATGTAATTAGCTACCAATTTAAATTCTACACACAGTTCGAAAGAAATGTTCCGTTTTAAATGGCTATGGGGGCGAAGGTAATAAATTCTATTAACAGGCAGTGAGAATTGATTAAAGTGTCAACATTATTTAAAACTTGAAGTTCTCTATCAAAATTAGTAAGTACTGTGCTAAAACAGTGTATCTAGAACAAATAACTACTGGGGGAGGAAAAGAAGAATAAGAGGATAAACAGGATAAAAAGAATAAGAGCCACAGTCCTTTAATAGCACTGAAGTGGTTTTTAGCTCACATACTGCTTTTCATTTCCTTTCCTAAGGATGCTCTGTTCCTCTTTTCCTTTTTAACATTGATGTGAGGAGAGCAGTACCAAGTCCCCAGTTTTGGATGCAGGCCTTGTATCGTGTAGATGTTTTATTCATTATAGTAGCTGTACAAATGACTGTATCCAGGCTTAACATTGCTCCTTCGGCAGGACTGCAGTGCTTTCCATCTTATTTTTCTTGTTGCAGTGAGAGGACAGGGATTATTGTTTTTTTTCTGTGGAGAGGCAAAGCAGGGAGGCTCTGGCTGCTCTCATCTCAGAGCCACCTTGTCTTGATCTGTGGTGCAGCGGTGAGGTGCGTTAGTAGTGTAGAGGTACTGTGGGGCTGATACACTGTGTTTCCCTACACCGCCTCAGTCCACAGGGAGTTGGGGAGAGACTTGTGCTCTGCAGGCACAGCACAGCTAGGAGGAGAGATAGGCTCAGTTTTAAAAAGACTCTAAATCAACCCCTTATTTTTCGAAATGGACCACAGCAGCCTTTTTTTTCTCCTCTTCAAAGCATCTTCAGTACATAGGCAACTTAGCTAAGCCCACCATGCTCAGAATGACTCCCGAAGCAGCACTGCTCAAATTAATGCCATGGATAAGCATGACCGGCAGATTTGTTTTAGTCTGTTTTAATCTATCACTTGCTGATTGGGTGATTCAGAATAGGAAAAGGATTGAACCAATGAAGAACTCTGGCGTGAAACATGGCTGGGCTCCTTGTACTTTTGGAGAAAGCTGTTGTACGCCCTCACAGTGCTTTTATTGCATACCTGTGTGGAGCAGGAGGTACATGTACTGGACATGGCACCGTTTAGTTCTGCGGAGTGGGCAGTGAAGTGATGGACAGAAGCAGTTTCTAGCCCACAGTAGAGGGCTAGAGATGAGCTGTGATGCTGTAATTTAATTGAGTTGATTTCATGCAGTGGGTGGGGAGAGAAAACAAGAGAGATGGAGAGAATGAAAGAGTGTGCGGTGCACCGCAGTATGTAGGTAGTGTGGCTAATTTTCTTCCTACAGACGCTTCTTGGAAGGCATGGGCTTTCAAGGCAGATTTAAGTGGTAACATACCCAAACCTGGTGCATGTTGGGTAGTGATGGGTTTTAGGGGATGGTGGCACTTATTATTATTATTTTTTATATAAAGACCATTGTGCCATTCACGTATATGTTATTTTTCCTCCTGGGTACTTCAAATAAAAGTTGCACTGCAGCGGTTGGGGTTCATCAGTCTGATAGGCACAAGTGACGTGCTCAGGGATGTGAGTGGGCCATTGACGTAGCTGCACACGTTGACTAAGTGTCGATCACACTGCAGATAATTTAGAAATGACAGCCCCGGATACATCACAGTAACATAGAGTGATGGAATCCCCCTACCTCTGAGAAAGCAAATTCCATCTTGTGTTTACAATCCTGTATGGGTTTTAGCGCTTTTTTGAGTTTGAAATGGTGAGTGATATGGTAATGTAATGGTCTATTTAAGAACACTATTATTTTTCTTTTACAGAATTGCATGTGCTGTAATGCGGGAAACCTTTTCCACAATGTATTGATTTATATTGAGGCCATTCAGCCCTTTTCTGTCAATTTAGGTAATGTGGGCGTTGGGGGCTATTATTTTCTTCCTTGGCTGTTGAGTTTCTCGACAAATGTTTTTTTTTTTCAACTTTGCTAAAAACAAAAGTGAGGTAGTTTTGTCTTGTCTTGACAGTATTTTAAAACTCTTCTACAGTCCTAAAGAGAGGCTTGTTCAGAAGAGCAGCTGGGGATTCCTAATTAAAAGCAAACCACATTCGAAAACTTGTTACTGGTGTTCCAAGTAGAAAGCTAAAGTCTGGCTATTAAAACACAGAGATGCTGGTTCAAAGTGAAACGATGAAAACAGTTCTTTGTGTTTCCTTTCTGGTCGTTCTTATATCTACCAAAATCCCCATCATGCATCTCTAAGGCACAGACACAAAATACTTTTAATGTTTATTTCCACAAACAGCAGATGGCAAATGAGCTTCAATAGTTGTTCATTTGGCCTGTGTCAGTGTCACAGTCGCATACGCAGAGAGTTGCTCCTTAATTAAAATCTTAGCTGGAACCTAAGGCAGTTTTCTGGTTTAATGTATGACTATTTTATCTTATTTCTCTATCCAAATTAATTAAATTTTCCAGCAATATTGTTACAAGGAAGAAGGAAAAAATGTTTCTCTCCAACAGCTATTTTTTTATTATTTCAAATGAAAAATGTATTTTAAATGCAAATTATCTTACAGAAATATATATATATACACACACACACACACACACACACACACACACACATTTGTATTTTAAAGCCACTGAGATACAGACTCCAAAAGAATAATGACAGTTGCTTTCAGGTGAAAGAATGAAGGCCATCAATGGTACATTTGAAACATTCCCAATTACCTTCTGCAGAGCTGGACTGCTCTGAGAGGAAAGCAGAACTGCAGCTATGGGCCGACATCTGTAATATTAAGAGAAGATGGAAAACAAGCTACTTTGTTCTTCCATTGACTGCTATAGGTGGATTCGCAGCAATAAGCACTGGACAAATTAATACCACAGGGGAACGAGTGAGTGGGCAATCTGTGGCCTCAGACAGACGGGGAGTATTTTTAGCTGTGGAGATGGAGATGCTTAGAGTCAGTCGTTAGAGAATATGGGAATATGTATATGTATCTGTGCTAACTAGCCAGTTAAAAAAGCTTGTGCACCCCCCACCCCACTTTTTTCCTATTTATGCCGTTTCTGAAATGTCGACATCAATCAGCAAGCCTGTTATGAAGTTGGTGTTCGATAGCACTGACCTGGGCTTCAGATCATGGGAGATCGGGAAGGGGGCAGTGGAGGGGTGTGCATGCCTGTGTGTGTGTCTGTACGTCTGTGTTAAAGGAGGGGGGGTAGTTCTGATTTGTCCTTTAAATGTCTTGGTCTTTGAGAATTTCACTCAAAGGCTACGATTAAGACGCCTTCAGATGTGGTGCGCTCTTTCTGCCATTGATAATATCAGCCTTCTGAAGTCCGCTCGCAGCACAATGCAGTGTCCTTTACCGGCAGGCCAGAGCTGCACCTGAGAGATCAAGGGGAAGACGCAAAACACAGAGCCAGCAGGTCGCTTCTGTATGGTTTCTCTGACATAACGTTCCGGCTTTTGTTCTCTAACGTTCTAATACCGCTTGTGTTCCTTCTCTAAGTGTTCCTTCATTGCCCATTGTGCACAGATACTCTATCACAAAACCTTCCCGGGACTGTGATACAGGGCCTGCACCTCACAGGGTTTTACTTCCCTCTGTACGTTTTAATCAATGTCAACCTCACCGTGAATAGGCGTGATGCCATCTTGCATAAACAAGGTGTTTATTTTTGTACCTCAAGGCTGTTTATGTATGCAGCTCACAGCACAATTATTTGTGTGTGTGTGTGTGTGGGGGGGTTAATTTATATATCTAAGAACCCTAAAAGCCTGATGAATCTGCCATGAATAAATAATTAAGATGCACCAGATGGAATTTGTTCAGAACGCTGTCTCTCATTATGACACGTCTTGTAAAAGGTTGGCGTTGTCACTGTGGAGCCTCTGTCAGGCGTCCTGTTAAGTGTGGCTTCCTCTCAGCTCCCGACATTAAAATACCCTCTTTCCAAGTGGACTGACAGCCAACTCGCATCATGTCTCCTTAATAAAAATAAAAACACAGATGTGGGTCCCCTCAGTGCCGAGTGTCTGCGGCTCTGAGGCAGGGAGAGATGAGAGTTTCCCTCTCCTTTCCACTCCGCTGATTTCCTGACAGAAGGAGGGAGTAGAGAGACTTGCCGGCCGTGCCCGTGAGACACAGCGAGGGCTGTCATTACTCAGGGCTGGGGCGGTCAGTGCTACCCTGTCCAGGACAGTGTGGGCACCTTGTGAACACTGGCTCTCCGCAGTCCCACCAGGAGACATGTTTCTGTAAGTATTCTTCACAAACACAGACCATAACCCAATACTTTGTGACATTTTCGAAGATCTTTTCCCATGCAGCTGAAAGGTGCAATGGCAAAAGCTGGTCCCTGTCAGTCTGGAAATGTAACGCACAGCAGCGCCACATCAAGACATGGACCACAAAGCTCAGGGGATTCATGCACTCCTGAAAGATATAGAGGAGTGTTGTCATAGTAACAGGCTCCCATCCACATTGACCCTGGTCACATGGGTACAGGAAAAAACATGCAATGAGCATTGAAACCCAGGCAGGGTTTTGTTAATGCGTCAACCATTCATGTGGTTGCTGAACTCTCATCAAAGTGTGGTGCAAACCGCCTGTTGCCAGTCAGACTAAGTGTCCACCGTATGACCATTCTAATGGAATATCACTGACACCTCCTGAGGATTCAATAATTACCCCCCCCCCCCCACACACACACACACACATTCCTTTAATAACCCCAACCTATGGAGTTGCTTCTCTGGTTGCCCAGGCTAACAAGCCTTTATATTTGAGTGAACATGGCATGTTGGAGATCCGATGGGGAAAGAAAATAGCATTGTGTTTGGGCCAAGTACACTGTCTCCAATTGCTCTCCTCAACACTAAGATGCCAGTCCCCTCTCAGACAAGAGCCCAGACTGACACTGCTGTGCATCAGCCTGAATTAATTACTTTTCTGGAAAAACAAAACCCAGCAGAGTGAGACAAGGAAAACTCCTTGAAGACTGCTTTATTCATTCAAACAGAACAGCGCAATATTGTAGGGCAAGTTCACCTGTTCCCCGCCTAGCACTCCCCACCTTATGAAGGAGCAAGGCTATTCTGTACAGAGAGTTTAAAACTACAGACATTGTACCGGGTGATCGACTTGACTTCATTGTGTACAGCGTCCATATGCCTGCTTAATCATTCATGTGGTTTGCTGCAGTGTTTGCAGGGATAAAACCACAGCTTAGAGCACATGTTAAGACCATAATGCAATAGATCAAAGTGAATCTGTAAAGCACAGATAAAACAAAAAACACAGTGTCTGCTTTCCAAAACAATCTTTGGTTTCCTTCTGTGCATTGTAACTCTTGTGTAAACCCAGCTTGTGTGACTTGACTCATCTCTTTTTTTTTTTCATCACCTGCTTTTAAGGACAGGATTAAGCGTTGATTATGTACATTGCTTACATTAGTGAGCATGACATTACAAAGAAATCTCAAGATGACACAGGTAGCTAGATTTCAGACAGGCAGGTAAATAAGTACACATCTAGGCGTTGTTTCAGCTTGCATTTATCAGGCAGGGAAAACTTTCAATCTGTGCGTTATTTACCGCAGATAAACTGTGCTGACACGTCGGCGTGTTCCGTCTGTTTGCAATATGTTATCTGTCACCAGCTGTTTGTGTTGTACCGGAGGAACTGGATGCCAATGTTGTCAAGAGAAACGCAAAATGTCAAGGAATTGACATGGCAGAAATAAACACAGACAGCGTCAGATAGACTTCTGAGAAAATAAAGGCTGAAAAAATAAGAAAAGAAAGTTAAGATCCTCGCTTACATGCAAAGCGAAAGCAAAGGTGAGTGGCTGGTTTTCATTTTTTTGTTGAGTTCCCGAATACCGAGTAGGATGCCAGGATGCTGTCACTAGTGCTCTCTTTTCTAGGATCACTTTATTGACCAGCTGAAGAAAAAAACACCTGCATAGCCTTCTGACAGAAAGCAGCATGGACAACAGTTAGGATTTCAACAGTTTAGGGGATAAACCCAGGATCCCACGCCAGCCTTCATGTGTTTCATTGAAGTGCGCAATGATGATGGGGAAAGCCGACGAGCTCTGAGGGGAACGAATGGGAAGGCCGCTCAGAGACGCCCCTGACATGAATAGCACACCACGGATCATGATTCTTCATTCAACTCCTTTGCTTATATAAGGAGAAAATCAAAGGCTTGGTCATTTGCACCCATGAGTGCCTGTATAAGTATGGAAATGATACCCAGAACAATTAGATATTAGGAGTGATAGGGAAGGTGTGACAAAGAATAATTGCTAAGAATAATCAGTCACCAAACCCAAAAGATAATGGTTCCCTCGGCAACTACTCAAACCTTGTTTCTTCAGATCACTTTCACTTTCAATAAAAGGCTGGATGAAGAAATATATGGAAACCAAACCGGCAACATGAGCTGAGTGGCCTCTTGTTTATTGCTTTTTTGTGTTTTTGCAATTCTGTAGAGGAACAAACTAAATAATGTCAGGATTGGTTTCTTAGCAGATGCACATTCTTACAGGATGAGATGAGCCCATGCTGAGCTATTTTTTCCAGCCATCACATATTGCACTTGTCACTGGCCAATTTTCCTGAGCTCGGCTGTGCCAGCACTGTTAACCAAACTAGTGAGGTGTAAATATGAAAAACGATTCAATTACTCATGTGGATGAGAGGTGTAGAAGAAGGCCGACCACAGATGAGATAAAGTGCACAACATGTGGCATGTTTATTGAGGTGCAGAGTGAATGACCCAGCTGAAGAAAAAAATAAAATAAAATGACAAGAACAATGATCATATACTTATATTTTTTTCTTCAGAAACGTAAACCTTGTAGTTCAAATCCACTAAGCTGGAAAAACTAAATATAGGCACAATAATCAACCTTAAAAATATCACTCTGCACTGTTGAAAATTGTTCCACCCACATCGCTTTGTTCCTGTATCTCTCCAAGCAATGGGCCCTGTCCAACTTTTATAGCTTTTGGCCAATAGCTCCTCCCATGAGTGAAACCATTGATTAGTGAGACAGAAAGAAATAAAAAAACTATACCTCCTTACGGCCTTTAACAAACACATTCTTTAGTATAGGATAAGCATTCTCTATTTGAATTAGTTTCCTTGAAATAAAAACTGTATATCGAATTGTGTGGCTTATTCCCACATAGACGTCAACAGGCAGTGTTCACATTACTGCAAGGCTGTGTCATCCTCGCACGCTCATTGTATTTCCCTTTTCTCATCTCTACAAATGGATGGCATCAGAACATTTTACTGCTGCACTGAGCAATCTGTTCAGACCCCACAATGGAGAGATTGCTTGGCCAAGTGCCATTTTGCCTATGTAAAGCAGGGCCTTTTATGTTCTAACCCTCAGCAGTAGGATGGCAGTTCCTGTGCTGTTAATGTACTCCAGCAGCTGGGGAGCTACAGCTGACAACCCAGCGAGGTGTAGGGTAGAGCTGTGTTGAACGGGGGGAGGGGGGGGTTGGGGGTCCTGCAGTGCTCCTCACTGCCCTGAAGGAGTGAGTGGGAGTGAGGCGAATGGGGAAAGGCTCTGTAAGTTTCATGTCAATTTACTGGTTAGATAAGGTCTGAGTATTCGCATCTTCTTATGCACAATCATATCTGTGGGCCCTTTATTCATTGGAGGGCTTTGGGTTGATTGCTCTTTTGATTGGTTTTGTGTTTTCTTCCAGTGGGACTACTTTGAGTTGCTTTTTCACTTTCGACACCCCAGTTTGAAGTTGAACCTTTCCATTCTGAAAAGAGTAGAAAAGGAGATTACTGTAGATAGTTGATGACTGTGTGCTCTACCTTTTCAATTGTAAGCACACTGACATAATTAATCTGTTAAAAATACTACACTACACCACACTCATGCCTTACTTTTGGATTAGCATTACATCTTTGACTAGTGGGGAGCTCATTTATAAATTCTTTGTATAGCAAATAATTAAATGTTTTGTTCAGCACTTCTTCTTCCAAAAAGCTATGTGTCTGTTTTTGAGCAGTTGCTACTATAGTACAACTATTTTATTTTATGCATGAATTTATGTTGTGTTGTGGTTTGTGGAAGTACAGTGCTTTGCATCAACTGAGGATTCAACTGATGTCTCCTGCAGCTCTTTCATTTAACAAGACATGGCTAGTTTGTATAGAGGATTAAAAAAAAAAAAAAAACGTAATCTCTGAAAGCAATCCCTTGCCTCTGGATTATAATTACAGGAAGGTGTTGTTGTTGTTGCAGTTTTTCTGTCTGATGAGAAATGTGTGAAAATGTCGCTGCACGGCATAATAGACTGAGTTTCCTGTCAGGGTGACATTTAGGTGCGAGGTAATTAGTGTTTGGATGTGTGCATGTTTTCAGCGACCTTATTCTGATTTTCTCCATGGATTTTTAATGTGCAAAAACTCCCTGTTGTTACCGTGCCTGTGGAATAACAGATTATTATAAATCTATATCTGTATATATCCATATATGTGGATATCTATGTGCTTTTTGAAAAGCATAGGAGAAAACCTGGTTTGTTGAAAAGATGAAATACAAAAAGCCCATTTCAAAACACTGGACCTGCCTGGAACAATGCAGTGCGAGAGCTGGTTTTCAGTCCTCATTACTCATACATTGCAAGCCTATTTGGAATATATTCAAGTGTAGCTGTCCTTGTATAAACAAACTGTCTAGCATTGGCGGGCCTTTAATTAAAGTACATAGTGCTCAATTAAACAGAGCTCTGAGGGGCAACTGACAGGCTGCAAACTGCTCCTATGATGAATATATAAGATACAAATAGCATTGTGTTCAACCAGAAGATGTAACAATGAAGAGCAGTTCATATGTTTGGAGCAATTCTCACTTCTTAAGTACAGATCAGACTTTTCTTGACTGAATCAGCATTTTCAAAGCACAGATCTTGATCAGCATTGGGGATATTTAGTCAGTCGTTCACTTGGTTAGTCCGCTTGTTTGTTGATAGTTTGGATACCTCAGAAATATGTTCTCCTCTCTCATTTGGATACTCACACTCCTTTCAGTAGCTGCCATTGATTTGGAAGTCCAATGTGGCCTTCCACACGGTGAGTCACTTGTATATAAAACCCTTGTCTGTGCCTGATTGAGGTCATTAGACTGCCAAGCTTCATTTGTGTCCTGTGTGTGGCTCAGGTCCACACAGCGTCATTCCACAGGATATCTGGCCTATATTGTTTTTATGTAAATGGGTGATAAGCCGTATCTGGGAGTGGTGCAGTATCACAGACGAATCTCCCTCTTAGCCTCTCCTCAGTTCTTCAGCAATGTGATCTACTCCCATTCTCCCCCTCTCTCTTTATCTCTCTCTCTGTCTGTCTTGTTGCCCTTGGTTACTTACTTTGATCTCCTTTGCAAAAAAATAATATTAAAAGTTGAATGTAGCAGTTGGATAATTTCTCTAAATGTATCCAGCCATAGAATTGCTGTAATAAGCTGTAATAAAATAAAAATACATATATATTGGCAGTTGGATGACATTTTCTTTGTGTTGTTTTATCTGTTAGCTGCATGAGATTCTACTTGGCTCCCTTAGAAAGCTCATTAAGCCCCTATACAAGTGTGCTGTTGAATGACCTAAAATGCCTCAAAATGTCAGTGCACAGCGCTAAGAGATTTTGAAACAATAGTAGTTGTTTCCATGTCAATGGAAAGATTAGTTTCTGTTCATTAAAGCTTAATCTCTTCCACGTTTTTTTCCCATGCGGTCTGTAGTTATTACTTAAGTACACTCAGAAGTCTAGTTTCTTCCCCTGTTTCTCTCTGTTCCAGTTTTATACATTCAGTACAAATAAAGCAGGTTGGAGGGAATTTAAAATTTTGCACAGTGCCTTCTTTATAAAGCACTGCAACATGTTCTCGCTGAAAATAATAATTTTAATAATAATTTAATAATAATTAGAGTCAATAAAAACATTCATGCATTTCACTGATTTATTTATTTCCAATGCCTGTAAGCAGCTATAGAGAGTGGAATGTGATTGTGTCACCGTTCAGAGTTTGCTTCCGCAGTCCGTCCAAGCAATCCAGCCCAACAGCAGTCTACCCTGTAATGGGCGTTTGCAGCGGTTGACTGGCTCCATTTTAATGCTTCATATCCATGCTAGGGGCAGCGAGAATAAAAAAAACTGTGAACTCAGCACTGAGAGCTGACCATTAAATAAAATTAATCTCGTGTGGAGTGAGTTCCAGACAGCTCAGCAGCAATGTTGCAGAGAGCTAGTGCTAATGTTTAGAGCAGGAGGAGAGTGGTGATTACCTGTCCTGCTTCCATTTTGAACAAGCGCTCCTCAGAAATTACTAACTACATTTATCTCGCTGTCTCTTTAAGCACGGGGGCTGTTTAACAATGAAGCCTGGTGCACGTTCAAATCTGGATGCCTCTCAGTGCTTTTGAAATGTCTGAATCAGTTCCAATGCACTCTTTTTTGTTTTTATTAATTTTTGTTTTTATTTTTTCAGACACATCTAGTGCTATCTGTTTGTAGAGGTGCAATGTAACTCCGACCATGCAGCCTAAAGCATTAAATGATCAGGACAGAGAAAAGGCCCAGTTTGGGATGGGCAGTGAGGAGCTGGAGGAGCATTGTGCGTGTGTGCATGTGTGTTGGTGCCTGTGTGTGAGGAGTAACGAGATGCAAGAAATCTCTCAACATGGAGGGAATGGGTTGTGACGTTTTCACCCCCCGGCTGAGAGCAGTGATTTTTGTCCATAAGACCCTGTCTCTCCAGGACGTGCCAATCCAAACTCCCACCCTCCTCAGCTCCAAGTACAAGGAATTGTATCGCCGAGGGAGGGATCTTAAAGAGGAGATGGATTCACACACTGCTGGCACCTGTCAGTGCTGATAATCAAGGCCCTCAGTAGGACAGTGGAGTGATAACCCTGAGGTCAGTTCAGGACTCCTCCAGTCCACTAGGGGTCCACCTGCAGCCTCGCAGAGAAGCCCTCTGCTCCCATTGAAAAACTTGTGTTATCCATTTGCTTCCCTTCTGTTTCTCTTGTATTCTCTGTTTTGCACAACGAGGAAGAGGGTTTCCTTCTGGTTTTTAAATAATTCATGCAGTGTTTTCAGGATTCGGTGCCACTGGTTAATTTCGCTAGTCCTTAACAGCTGAGCTCTGTCCCAGCGTGGCTGCTTCTTTGCTCTGTCTTAATTGGCGTGTGTCCTGAATCACTTGGGAAGACTGGGGGTTTATTTTTGGGGTGGGGTGGGGGTTCAAAGCGGTGCTCTGGGTTCTTCTGTTGAAGAGGGATCCTATTTATAACTTAGTGATTCATTGTGTAATTTCATTGATTGCCTTATTTCTTTTTAATAAAATCTGTCTGTGAAGCAAATATATTATCCTTTAAATCAGCCTTCTGTTAATTTATGTTTAGAAACTGGTTTCTGAAAAATTGATGGAAAGGGTAACATTAGCATTTATTTCTCTGTGGAGACGAGTGGGTTTTGTTTCTGAATTCATCATTTGTGTGTCACTTATCTCTTCAGTTTCTTCAGGGACTGATCTGAGCCTTTATTTCCATAATATGTTATGAGGTGAGAGCGTGAGATGAAAGAACCCAGTAGAAGAGATAAACAGTCTTATTTATTTCTTCATTTGCCGATATTAAATCACTCATTACTTCTGATAAATCTTCATTGCATTATATAGCATTATACCTCAGCCATGAATTGCTTTCCTTTTTTTTGCTGTTATTTAATTTCCTTTTTTTATTATAAATAAGCTCACACTGATGGGGTGCTGACAGTTGCTGTGTCAAAAACCATTGGTTTTTGCTGATAGCATCACCATCTCCCGCACTTGAAGAGATCGCCTCTGGGGGAAATCAGATTTACATTCAATAGCAAGTTCATGTCTCCGTGTTCAACATAAGATTGGCTGTCACTGTCTAGTGCAGGATTTCAATACACTTAAGTGCAGTAGCTGAGCGTCTGTGAAAGTATTATGAATATTATCTTTTTAATTGGACTGCTGAGAAGTTTGTCTTACCCTTCTGTTCTACCCAGATAAACGTTCATATTTATTTTTCATGATTCCTGTTCAATGATTCCTAATTAATCCACACTGCTGGAGCTAAATACTCCAGGAGGTAATCAGCCCCGATACTTATTTTCACCCCATAATAATTTTCATCAGCAAGGACTGCTTGGCTGCTGACCTCCCATACTGCAGTGCCTTGCGTGGACCTTTCAGACACAAACCGGTTCCTAGGTTTGCGTTCTTCATGGGTTTGCTGTCGATTTTGTGACTTTATTTCATTTTTTATTAAGCATGGACGGCAGCTACTGCTTCACAACACCAACAAAAACTTCTTGTATATGATCTTAGGGTTCTGCCCTGGGAAGAGGAGGAGTTTGGAGCTTTTCTTTCCTTCCTGTGTATTTAATACGCCCTTTCTGTTCCGGACCAGCACGAAGGAGCCCAAAAAAGGGCTTCTGTGGTTGAGGTGACGAGGAAGGAGACTCCCCCTGAGCTCAGGTTCAGAAGGATCATGAGCTCTGTGTTTTCAGTGAAAGAGCAACATTTTCAGCCACTGTTGTTTTCTACCTGGGAGCTCGTTTGTAGATTAGTTTAGATATTACAACAAGGAGAAGGATTGGTAGTGTTACGTGTACTGTACAAAATATGCAACTGTGTGGTAGTGCACCCTTCACCGGCTGGTTCTTGGATGCTGAGGTGATTGCTGGGATCTTTTGGAGAGATGTGTCAATCACAAGCCACAGAGTCTGACTCCTCAGGCGTGCAGGAGGTTTATGGAGCTAAACTCCTCCATCACATACTAATGTATGAAACATATTAACTTTTCAAGGACAGAATTGTGCCTGCATTTGCCATTGTCCCCCCAGTGATGAGAGCTCTTCTCTCACTCCGAGCCTCGTATTTTTAAGATATAAGCCTAATACCTGTATTTGGAGATACGGGGGTGGGTGGGGGAGAATCCATTACGGTTTAAGAGGAAAAAATAAAATAAATGTTTTGAGAGTAGGGAAACGAAGCGTCTTTTAATGTTTCCTTTCAAAGACATGCGGGTCAGCTGATTGAAGAGTACAGGGAATAGGAGAGTGGAGGGAGGTGGGGTGTAATATGTGGGTTGTGGGGGGAGGGGGTGCGAAATTAAAGCATGATGGCAATTAGGAGCGACAGATATGCTATCCAACTTGAGAGTGAAACTAATATGTAGACATTCTGAAGGGGGTCAGTTCTTTTCTCAGGTTTCTATGACAACAACATTTTTGCCAGCAAAAAACGGGAAAGGAAATTTACAGTTATTACAGTTTCAAGGCAGAGATCTGAGAGGATCCAGCCCTCGGCTCGACAAGAAGTGTTAACTGCAAGGCTTTCGTGTGCAGCCACGGGTTCTGAGAGGCAGTTTTGGGTGACAGGTTCTGCTCTGCCCACTCACCCTATTAAAACCGCTGTTCCCATCTCACTGCTATGACTGAAGTCCTAAGCTTCAAATATCTTGGCAACATCGGAATAATTAGAAGGGCACACTGGGTATCACACCAGCCCTTGCCAGAGGGACTTTAATGCTCTGTACTGTGGACTGTGGTAGAATATGTAGTCAGTTTGGTGGCAACAGGTTCAAATTCACTGTGAAATCATTAACCTCTGGCATGACCTCCCTGCACTGGTGTTTGCGAGATGTGCAGGTTTAAGTTGTTTGAAGCACACACGCACACACACACACACATGCACACGCACACGCACATGCACACACACACACACACACACACACACACACACACATGCACACAGCTTTCTTCCCTGATTTCCACTGCTGTAACTGGGTCAGATCCCAGCTAACCAGACCTCTCGCTGCTCACCTCACACACTGAGCCCTAGATTGCAATGAAGAGAAGGGAACACAAGATTTTTTTTTTTGCCTAATCCTGATATTGCTCCTCTGTGGTATCTGACTTAACCAGGAACTTACCAAGACACCCTGAGCCCCCACGTGTATTGTGGCACCCACACATTCTTCAGATGACATTTTTGGATTCTGGTACTGTAAATTTAGTTCTTTACTCCTAAATTGGTGGCTGAAATTTCTGATCTTCATGCTGCCTGTTTATGTTACAATGCCTGGAAGTTAGGTGACCTTTAGGCCTAGGCCTTATGCCGTGGACCCCAGGAGATTTTCTCCTAAAACAATCTGTCATCCTACACTCCTGTAGGTCCTTTTAGGTTTTCTCTCTTCTGTGCGCAATGGTTTACTTTAACATTTTGTGTATTTTTCTTTTAATCTGTGAAGCGCTTTGTGGCAAACTTGGGAAGGGTGCTTTACCAAATAAAACTGATTGATTGATTGACTGATAATTAGGCCAAATATGAGAAAACTAGTAAAGATGAACATTTTGCTGCTTCATATGTTTTTTCTTTAGTCAAACACTAAAAATGAAAGTTCCTATAATCTCCCCATCCCCTCCAGGCTTGGAAACTGGGCCTGTGACTGAGGGGATGAAAGAGCAAAGAGAGTAACATCATTAAATGTACAGCACCTGTCAGCACAGCCCTGGACCCTCCAAGATTTAAAAATTAAAGTGAGGGGATATTTTGTTGAGATGATTGCTGTGGTGAAAACTGCTTTGAGCGCAACAGAAGAAGGACATGATGTGGATATCTGAATGCAATCAGCATGCATAGCACAACCACAAAAATAACATGTTCTCCACTATGCACTCCCCACACGCTTGGACCTCTAGTCTTGATCTCTCTCATCACAGCTGGGAAAGGGTTACTCTCCGTCTGTGAGAACATGCTGCTATGGTCTCCTGGCGGCCCACTATCAAGCTATTGCTCCTCACAAGACATCTCTCTGTAAATTATTCACAGGACATAAAAAAAGAAGAGACAACTTCATACGAACCCTTCGCCCTTGAATGTGCAGTGCTTGGAAGACCTGTTTTATTTATTTGAACTAGCAGTGGCTTTAAGTGTGATGTAATAGAGGTGCATGAGCTTAGACATCATTCAGTAAAAAAAAAAAAACCCACCCTCGACACAAGAATTATCCTTGCTGGAATGTGATTTGTGAAAGGATAGTCTCTGCTGGTGCATTAGTAGTCAACAGCTCATCTATAACTACAGACCGCTCACCTCCGAAATATGTATGAAGAAAAACTATATGGGCTGGGTTTGCGAAGGTGGACGTGGAGAGAACAAAACAAGCCCGTCACAAGAATGACAAATGCAAACTGCAGGGTAATTGACACCCCGAGTCAGGCTCTCAGACGGGATCGTTTCCCTGCCAGATGTAAAAGTACTCCACTTCAGTGATGCCGAACGTCGAAAGCTACCTTCAGAGATTAAGTGAGCACAAACAGATGTGAGACAGACTGGCAAACTGCACGGTTTGCAATGCCTTCATCCAACAATGGGAAATAAGATAATGAACTACTTTGTGCTTTTGCTGTGAAAATCAAACAAACAACCCGTGAATTAATTAATGTCCAAGGAAATGAACACTTTTGAGAAAGTTGGCTTCTCTAAGACAAATATCCAGCACTAACAGATTCCATTTAAATGTAGTAGGATAAGCAGAAGAGGATTATGTCTGAATTGAATTATATGAAGAAGAGTGTAGTGTGTGATGTGTTTGTGGACAGAGAGAGGATGAGTCCTCTTGCATAATGTCTCCTGGTTTTCGTTCCAGACCACCTCCTTAATTGGTCTAATTAAACAATTAACTGGATGAATGTAACACTTCTTTCCAGACTCCAGAATGTTTTGTGGGTTACAGTATCTTGGAAAATCACCGATTTAATGTTGTCAGCAGTAAAAATATAACGCAAAAATCTTAAATAAGGCTAAACTGAGAAAATTATTAACCAATTGATTAATTGTTGGAACAATAATCAGCAAACACTGTGGCCCCTCGGGGACTGGAGTCTGACCCCCATGCCCTGTTAGGGAAGCTCCCTGTGCTGCTGTTTTTAAAATTAGATTAAATATGTGTTTTTATAGCAAAGTTAAACATTGTAAAGTAAGGTATTATACTGTATTTTAATACTTTTAAAATAAAATATATTTATGGCATCCTTCTCACCTTGCGCTTAGCAATGGACACCGCTCCATGCCGTGCCCCACAGAGAGATCTCCAACCCGACCCGCCACAGTGTAAACACAGGGCTGCATGCCAGCAGGGGATGCGGGGGATGGACTGACTGACTGTGGGGCCACGCTGTGTGGTGGTGGTAACTCTGAAATCGTCTGCAATTATCTAGCAGCAGAGCCTGATTGCAGTGTGCAGCAATCATCAGGAAACAATAAGGAAGTAAGCAAACAATCAAACCTTTGCTGGGGATAAAAAAAGAAAAGGAAAAAAAGCTCTTGCTTAACGAGGCTCCAATTAGAGTGTGTTATGTGGTTCATACAGGGTTTCCGCACTTGCATAATTGAGGTCTGTTCTAAAGGCGGTAAACCAGGCAAGTAGAGAAAGCAGAATCCTGCATTTCTCTTACATACATCACTAAATTGTTCCTGTATTCAGTTCCACACCTTCCCCTTGTAGTGAACGTTGCCTCAAGAACGTCACCAGCCTTGCTATAAACAGGCTGACTTTTTCAACATAGAAGTAGTGTGTGTGTGCGTGTGTGTGTTTCAAGAAGGCCCAGGTTCATGTCCCAACCATGACTCGGGGCAGCATCATCATTGTGAGTATCACCTGTATGCATTTAGTGCACCTCCACTGAGTTCAGTTGTGCTGGTATGTGTGCCAGCTGCAGCGGGCAGTCTCTATTGGTACAGAGCATCTGGTCATCTAGTGCAGAGACTCAGTGTGGCAGAATAAAAAAGAATGAGAAGAATGAACTATGACCAGAGGAGTGAAAAAAAAGTACCCTTCCCAGCTTTTTATATGAAAAAAACTCACCGTGGCCTCCATGGCTATCATGCAAATCGGGGCCACTATAACTGTCACAGTTGCAGCCTGGAATTAGAGCAGTGGTGTTCATTCACTAGCTGCGGGCCTCGGAACACCTGCAGATCAGCTGGTAATTAAAGTGAATCATCTCATTCGTCATTTCAGACTTGGCCTTTCAACCCTTCATCTCTCGTCCACCCTGTCTCCTTGGCTCGTGCAGCAGGCTGCAGTGTAAATGTTGTCCTGTCCACTCAGGTCCCTTTGCCAGGGATAATTAGGGTGTCCCTGGTGACCCGCACCATCCACAGGGAAACGGTTCAGGTGATGGTAACAGTGACGATCTTCTCTCTGCAGACGACGGGAAGCTCTCCCTTGATGAGTTCCAGGCGTTCTTCTCTGATGGGACACTCAATGAAGAGGAGCTGGAGAAGCTCTTCCACACCATCGACTCTGACAACACCAGGTAACGCCCCCCTCTGCCACCCAGTGCATGTAACGGTTGTTTCCGGCATGTTCCTTTTCCCAGTGTGTTGCTTGTGCAGAAACAGGCTGACCAGACAGCGCTCAGTGTGTCCTTTTCTCATTATTGCACCATGCCCTTATGTAATGTTAACTGTTTTCCCGTATATTCCCCCCTCAAAACCTAAAAAAAACTGTTTACTTCTATTTCACTTCTCCAGAACTATCCCTGTAGGGAAAGCTGTTTCAGCTGTAGGAGGTTAAATTATCTGTGATTATTTATTTATTTATTAATATTTATTCCAAATTAAAGCAGTAGGCACAGAGCAATGCTTGTGATGAAATTTAACTTGATAGCCTTGCGCTTAAGACAAACACTTGCAGCAGAAATGTTTTCAGACTATTTTATATCTCGACTTATTATTATGTCTTAAAAGTGGTCTCCTGTGTGATGTTATTTCATATTATCATTATAATATTCCCAGTTATTTGAATTGTCTGCAAGCCCTGCAGAGCCCTGAAAGTACATCTTCTCTCTGCCATTAGCAGAGGAGAAGAGAGAGAGAGAGAGAGAGAGAGAGAGAGAGAGAGAGGCCCTCTCCCAATCCACTAAAGACTGACACTGAAATATGTCATGCTCTTCAGACCGCTTCAGACAATTGTGCTGATTTGCTGTAGCTTATTCTTTGTAACCCTTGAGTCCACACTTTAGCCTTGTAGCATGCTGAAAGATACAATATTTGCCTGAAATAAACTGAAATTGCATGCTTTCTGCAGAGAACGCTTTATTGGAGCAGGACGCAGGCCGTACAGTGTGATTTCAATACACAAGTGTGCTGAGGACTGACCTGTATTTCTCGGATGAGCTGTGAGACCTGCCTTTATGAGGGTGTTTTATTGTGTTTTCGTCCGCTTTAGTAAATGCCGTTAACAACCACTGCAGTCTTGCTAGGCCGTGTTTCATTAGGGCAGCAGTTCCAGGAGGTTAACTGTGCTGTATTTTCTTTCACTATCCTTCTCTCTTACCTCACAGCATGTCATTAAACCCAGCAGCACGCACAGCTAATGCACTTCCAGAGACCTCCCCACTCTCAATGCTCTTGATTTCTGCCTCTTCTGTGTTCATTAAACGATCATTTCTTAAGACCTTTTAATTGTGTATGGCTGACCCCATTGCCTGTCTGAAGTGTTCCTCTGCGTAAATTGTTGAATACAATTATATCATAAATTAATAAATTGATTAATTAATTAATTAATCACCTGTAAATTATTATTATTTCTGCGCTTACCTGAGAGGTTTCAGCTGAGATGACTTACCTCCAATAACATGGCACCACTAGCAGAGAAATGTGCAACATGACAAAGTGGGAAAAAAAGTGTTTTCACATTAATAACGTGCAGTAAAATAAAATCAAGTAAAACATTCAGCGACCACAGCAAATGAGTTGAAGGATTAAATTACTATATTATATTCCAATATAGCATTGGTTTAATGGAACCAAGAATTAACTGAGGGGTTCTTCTGACCAGATCTTCTGTTGTGGGTAACCGGTGATGCAACGTTGCAGAAGCTGAAAGATGGATCATCAGGAGACCGGGCATGAGGATCAATCTGTAGAGCTCAATCTCAGATCTTTATGTGCTGAATACCACCACAGTGACTGAATACTTTATTAGAAAAACCTTTGCATCTATGCATTAAAAGCTTAACAGTCAGAACCTGTTGCTTTGCATATTGGTCCTGATCCTGGCACCTTTCCAAGGCTTGGAATAGAAAACTGTTCAATATTTAAGAAGGCTTTGGAATGTCCTTGAAAATTGCTTTGAAGACTATGAAAAAATATATACCTCCTATCTCTGGGCATTAATCCCAGGTACTCTAGTCTGATGGGGGTGCTTTAGCTCCCTGCTCCTCTGCTCCAGCCCGGTGAGGCTTGTGGTTATATCATTTCACTGTGTTGTAAATGGCATTGATACGCTGACACAAACTACATTACACAAAGAGTTTGATATTCAGGATTGTTGTCACTGGATGTGATTGTGACATTTTTTTAAATTGAGGAAGCGGCTGTAAAATAAAACACTTGGGAATACTCTGACACCTCTGAAGGCGTTTGGGAAATTCTCACTCACAGTGTTAGAGCAGTCAAAGATCCTTTTCATTTTCCTTGTTAATTCGTGACAAATTACAACATACAACATGCTTTGAAAATGGACCCTTGGCTGCACAGTATGTGAAGGAAGAGGCCAAGAGCAGAACTCTCTGAGCTTTGTTCTGGATCCAGATCACTGAAATCCAGGCCAACCAAAGACAGAAGCATCTATATCCCTCGCCCATTTCCTTGCCAATGGAGGTGTCATCCTGAGAAAGTGTAGCACAGCCATTCAAGGGAGAAGCAGGTAGAAGTCAGAGGGGTTGTCAATGGGAGAAAGAATAATACACTAAAATAAATAAACTAAAAACAAAATGAGTATTGATGCCTGTGCATGTTGCGCTGGTCTACACCACAAATACAGTGCCAGTGAGTGCTGTCAGGCAGCTATTGTCTTTACAGGTATCTTATTTATACTGCATTTTTGTTAGTTTTTTTAGCTTTTTATTTAATAATTTTTTCAGTTAATTATTTTAAAGAAATGTGAGCTGCTTAGTAGAGATCCCTTTGAGCATTGCCCTGCGCCTCTCACTGCTTAAATAATTGATGTCTTCAATAAAATAACCACAGTTATGTTGCTACTGGAAATATCAGAAAAGAGGTCGGCAGCTATCGCACGCTCCCCTGGCTCCCTCGCATACTGAGAAGCCTCTGTACAAATTAACACTGCAGACGCTACACTACAGAGTCAGTGGGTCCGGATCAAGTGGGTTAAATTCACATACAGTAGTGAAATTCAAGTACAGTACGGCATAGAAAAGCAGAAAAACTTTGAAGTTAAGGTTTTACAGTGGAGAATTTTAAATTGCTGTCGTGTTGCCCTTGAGTGACAGGAGACACACGTTTTGAAGTGCTCCAAAAATAGTGCAGATGCACAAGGTGCTGGGATTGTTTTGATACGCCTGCCGTCTGTAAGTTGCAGACATCAAATCTGAGAACCCTGCATGAGCAGTTGACTCCTGTTTAAGATCAAATACTAATTATATTTATATATATATTTATATTAGGCCTATATATATATCACAGTTCAGAGAAGAGCATCTTGAATATTATGTAGGAGTTAGGCTAATAATTTGGATTTGGATGTTTAAAGGAAATTTCACACTTAAAAACACTTTTTAGATTTTAGATTTTAATTAGGGATACAAACAAAAGGTAAACATGGTCTGACAGTTACACTTAGGTTATAATATTGTATTGAGTAATTTAGCAACATTTTCCACTCAAATTAAGTGTAGTGAAGGAACTAGGGTTATGGTATGGTCTGGGCTATGGTTAGGGTTATGTACACCTCCGTAAAGGTCAGGATTGCGGTTCTACTGAGTACACTGATTCGGGCATAGATTTGTATGGGCCCCACTTCAAACTTTAGCGTTGGCTACTTTGGTTTGGCCAGTGCCCACTTCCATCAGCGATATGCAGATCCTCCTCACAGCTTTATGTTACGTGTGTGTTTGCCTGCATTTCGGGCACATCAGAGTTTGAATGACGCCTACACGCCTGTCCCAGGGAAAACCATGAAAGACATGTTCAGTTTGTTTTCTCCCTTGGAAAAAGCGTCTGCAAATGATCAAAAACTGTAACTTCACAGGCCTCAGAAATGTCACTTTCCCTGCAAAGAGAAAAGCTGGATGAAAGGCAGCCTCTGGGGAGAAGAAGGTAGTTAGCGGCTGATGAACGCCAGACAGAGGTGATCGAGTGCCGACGGGCTCAGTGGGGCTGCTTTTCATTTGTGCATTTGGCACATTGACCCTTTCGTTCATGCGCTGCGGCAGACCGTTCTCGGGATTAGCGCATTATTGTCAAAGCTGTCCCTTTATGTTCAAAAAGTTTTCACATTTTTTGTATTATTACAAAAGCTAAAGTTTCTGTTTGTTTTTCATTTGAGCAGCAAGTATTGTTGTATTATTCAGTATTGTATTACTATTGTATTATTCAGTAAAAAGCATGCCTTATTTTTTCCCTTCAGTTGTTGTTTGATTGTGGACAGTGTTTTTCATAAGCCTTTTTTATTTATTTATTTATTTATTTATTTATTTATTATAACTAGAATACAGATGGTGTAGATTGCAGTCGCCAAAAGTACCTGTAGATCAGAATCAGATTATCCTCAGTATATTCTGTAGAATCAAACATGCAATTTCTATTGTGTAAGTTTTTAGTGCAGCTGCTGTGATGAGACAATTTGGGACTGTGTGAAGCCTCTGATGCCACACCGCCAGGGGCCACACTTTGATCGCCGTATTGGAGGATGGTGGAGGGGGGATTTTCCTGATGCTCAGTACCTGTGTTTCCTGAGGTATTGCTTTGATTGGACATTGCGCATCATTCCACTTCTGGAAAGGTGGCTTAGGCCAGCACTGAGTATTTTTCAGTGATAATGTATACAGTACAAGGCGTAACAGCAGATGGCTTAATTCACTCGACAAATGCGTCAAAGTGAGATTTGTTTTCACACTGAGGGGTTTTCTCTCCAAGAACGTATTGCCAACCTTGTGTTGAAGAATGGCGTCAGTTCTGCACTGGAAAGACCTGAGGCGTTCTCTGATAGATTATTTTCCAGTTGCTAACAGGAAGCTGTCATGGTGCAGGGATCTTGCAGAATTGTTGTTACACTGGGCATGCTTTCAGAAATAATGTGAGCAGTGGACCTCCATGCACAAGAAGACGGCCAGGAATAGGTCTTCCAGCTTACCAAATAATTATGGTGCAATTATCAAACCGTGTCTCAAATGTCCACTGTACACTGCTAACATGATCCAAAACCCCCTCGTCACAACCTTAAACTCAGAAGCTAAACCTTGTTTATTCTAAACCAAAACATCATCCTTCATCTAACCCTTTCCTTAGCAAAAGGCCCAACAATTATCTTGCAATTTGGCGATTGTATTTCTGGCCGACAGATAGTCTGTCCCAGTCTGTACCTGTTTTTGATGTTTGGTTACTGTTCCTTTGTCAAGCCCTGCAGCATAGCCAGGGCTAGGCAGTACAGAGCAAAGTTCGAATTGTATTGAACGGACAGCTCCCCAGAGGAGACGCAACCAGATGCTGGGGTGTATTGACCTATTTGCTGGCAGGCTGTGCTATAGAGAGATTCCTACAGGCTAAATAATGTATATGTTCTGAAGGGTTGAGCAGTGCTTCCATGCCAATTGATATCTTCATTTCACAGGACCACATTGCTCCTCTGTTGAGTTTCTCCCTGCAGCAGTCTTCACTAACTGTAACACATTTGTGATTTTAGTTGCATTAAGACTGGGTCTTACATGGTGGGTGCTACGACAGAAATTATTACATAGATAGGTGTCCAAGGATGCTCATTAGTCCTGCTTTATATGTGTTAATGTATTCACTTAAGCCTCTCTCTCTCTCTCTCTCTCTCTCTCTGCTGTTTCCTGCTGTTTGCCTTGAGGTGGAGAGGAGGACCTGGCAGATAACATGATAGCATCGTTTTTAAAATGGTTTCATTTAGCTGTTTCTGAGATTAAGATTAAGGTGTTATAGTAGTATTTGTTGGACTAACAACAATAAGTTACCTGCAGAAAAAACACAGTTTAAGATCTGGTCGGACCCAAAGATAAATTATTCTATTAACCTCACAATATATGCAGAATATTCCTGAGTGCCAGATACATAACCAAGACTAATGAACGCACCTCATGATGAACAGAATGAGAAGGAACTGTGAAGTGGGAGGGGGTGTGATGCATGGTTTTTGAGGAGCTCATTGAAACTGCATGAGCTCATCAGGAATGACATGACTAGCCCAGTTTATGTGCCCTTCTTTAAAAATATTGGCTCATCAATTATACCTCCCTACCGATCCACCATCAAAACTGCGCATGTTTGCTCAAGGTAATTGGTTCATCAGCCCTTTGGAGTTTTAACCACTGCGAGGAGAGGTCATTGTACAGCTGCCGAGTCACACCTTAACACCACCAGCAAACGGCAGTTTGTCTTTGATTCATCTCAGTCGTGTCAGGACTGGAGCTGTTGGTGGGCGGTGAACCCAACGTTGCCTGTTTGTCAAAATATTAAAGCATACATTATTTACGGCACGGTGTGCAGTCAGAGGTTAATAGAAACTCTTTGTTCGTAATGTGACCACAGTCTGTTTTTTGTTGGTGACACAAAATGGAACAAGATTACTGCAGCCACATCTCCGGCCTTATGTAAACAGAAGGACCAGGGAAGAAAGACGCCTCCAAGGGTAGTTTTGGGACAGCCTCTTGATTGGAAACCATTTGTAAATGTGAGGGGGTTTTAAAAGGAAGTATTTTCTGTACTGTATCTTACTCTTTTTTCCTCATTCTGTCTTTCTCTCTTTTCTCCTCCACTGCTTTCCTACCTGCGGCATCACAGTAATGTTGACACTAAGGAGCTCTGTGGTAAGTACAGCTAATGAGCAGCTCTTCTCTCAGTGGTTAAATCACTGGCCTGTTCTGGGCTGCCACCCCACCTGAGCTGGACGTTTGGTCCTGAGGGGAAGGGCACATGTGCTCTTGCCTGAGGGGAGCTGTGGTGGAAAACTGTTGTGGAATCCAGCAGGGTGCCAGGGCCATGCGAGACTCATTCCTTCCCTGCACTTTCCATATGCCACAGTCTTCATTGGCACCTTTCTAGGAATTAGACTCCCAATGCACAGCAGATGAAGCCATGCCGGGTCTTCCAAGCTGCTGGATCTTGTCTGTCAGCTAGGGAGTGGATATCTCATGTAATTTACCTTCTCCTTCCTTTGTAATTGTGTGTGTATAAATGTGTACCAATATAGATGGATATATGAATATGTACAGGTATATTCAACTCTCTAAATTAAGGAGTTGTTCTGCTGGTGAGATTTGTAGAAGTGGCAGAAGGCTGCAAAACCCCCAATAAGGTTATAGCTGCAGTTCAACTGGAGTCTGACTCTATAAGGAGGAGTGAGAGCCTGGGTGTCTTAATTTAAACAGCCCCTATATTTAGTATGTGAAAAGACACAGGTATTTGTTAGTGTGCAGTGATAGTGAGTTATCATGGCAGCAGCTTTACCTGTGTAGTGAAGCTCCTGTAGGTGGAGTGCCTGTCTTGTGTTTTTTGTTTATCTCTGGCTCTCTTTTCGGGCAGTCTTTCACTCAGCCTGACTCCTGCCTTGCTTCCCTCAGATTACTTTGCCTCTCACATGGGTGACTACGAGGACGTGCTGGCCTCCCTGGAGACTCTCAACCTGTCCATCCTGAAAGCCATGGACTACACCAAGCGGGTGAGTGTCGGCGAGGCTGTGCATCTGTGCATTGGTGAGTCTGTGTGCAGGGCCACAAAGCAGAGTATCAACCCCTGTCACAGACAGCACATCTGTCTGTTTGAAAACAAACCCTTTTCTCTGTTTGCTTGTTGCTCAGCTCTAACTCTCCCCTCTATCTGCTGTATAAAGCTAGGCCCCACACGCCAGGCCCACTGAGTCTTTAGCGCTGCTCTCTGGCTGTTTTAATATCACCGCTTGCTTCTGGTAAAAGCTGTCACCAAGCAGAGCAGGGAGCAGGGTTTACCTTTACTGTCCTGGCCCACAAGAGCAGGAGCCCTCCCACCCAAGTCGCTAACATCACCTTGCTGCTCGACAGTCTAGTTAAATCAGGGCTGTCAGAGCATGTGTGTCCACCCTGAAGTTGCTGATCTTGTAATTCCTGCTGACAACACGCACTGCTGTGTGGTTTTATATCTGCAGCTTTCATCGCATTAATTCTTCTCTCTAGCAGAGCAGATCATCAATTTTGGTCAGCTTCCCTACTGTTGGGAAATCATTTCACTTTAAAGGCAGTTTAACACACAAGAGGGTGGTCGTACTACAGGATTGTGTGTCCTTCCCTTTTTATTTACAGGCATTGAAATCTGATGAAAGAGTGTAGGAGCTATTGGAAAATAAGCAGTTTGGCACCTGAACACAAAACAGTGTTTGCATATTTGCCAGGGCACACAGCTTTGCATATGAATTTGATGTTATTTTAAGTCCCCATTACTCACTGCACTACATATCCATAACATTTCACATCTATAGGGAGAGGGAGAAAAAATAAAATAAAACTGGGATACTAAAACACTAGACCTTTGAAGTCTCTATACTTTTGTAAATGTTTTGGGGAGTTTTCCAATCAATGGAAAATGGAGCAGTTTTTTGGAGACACAGCAAAAAGGCTTTTAGCCTGGTAGCGGTCCAGTGTGCTTCAGAGGGCTCGGGCACAGGCAGATGTGCATGTTAACCCTCCTTGTAAATGGATGGTCGAGTCGCGGATAGCTTGTGTGGAAGGACAGCTGGTCTTCCATTAGGACAGGCCTGGGAGAATCTCGAAGAACCCATTAGTGCATCAAAACTGTTGCATCAAACCTGCGTGCCATCACACCCTGTTACACATGACAGCAGCTTCTTGCACACGTAGCCCAGCCCTGCAGGCCAGCAGCAGAGACACAGGTTGTGAAGGCAGCAGCGCTCGCTCTTACAGCGGCTCCAGCGGCGTTAAATATAGGCTGCCCTGGGTTTCGTTTTTTTCCTTGTTTTGTTCTATTCTCTTTGTATCTCATTAGCTTCTGTTTTGAGTCACCTGTCTTTCACTTTACCGTCTGGGAGCCCTTGATTTGAAGAGTGTGTGAGATGCTGCCAACTTTGTTTTTTGCCAGCTTTTTTTTTCTTTCACGATATACATGTGCTCAGATGGGTTTTGAAGTCAAACCTTTGTTCATATTCAGGGATGGGATGAACTGCCCACCTGTGGGATGGTACTGCACTCTGGACAGTCTGAGCCCTGATGCTGCTTCTGTTTTCAGTTTTTTCTGTTGCTCCGATAGCTAGATTTCCCGCAACAAAGCCCAAACACACCAGATTAATGTATTTATGAATTTAAAACACATAGAGGACACAACAGTCCCTCACCACAGATCGGTTATATGACATAGTTTTGAAATAGAACTGTACTGATATATTTTAATAGCCTACAGACCTTGGAGTTCTTGGTGGAGATTACTAAATACCTCAGGATAAGACCTGAAAGCCTTCTTTAATTATTAATAATCAACTTAGTACATTGCATTCTGTATCTTGCTGCACTGTAAACTTCTATAACCAACTTTAACAGATTTTTTTTCTTACTTTGAACATGACATTGTAATCTCTGTGAAACTGACTGAGAGCTGTGTTTGTTGTGGTAGCAAACTGACTAAAAGCAGGCATATCTTTGAAGTGAATGAGTATAGCTATTTTTCACAGCTGTTTTGAGTAGTTTTGTCTTCTCTCTTATCCTGCACCACCCATATTGAATTTAAACTCATTTCATATTTGCTTCTGGAGGCACTGAGACAATTGTTCTCTTCTGTGATGTCTGGCACTTAAAGATTTCTAAAATCCTCCCAGAGGGAGAAATGAGAATGGCAGGACTGAGCTCTCCTGCTTAAAATCTTCCTCTCGCTTCTGCATAATTTCACTTCCTCCGTTCCTGGTTTTGACAAATTGTTGGACTTTTGGATGTAGTGAATGCAGACACAGGGCTCTTAGGGCTTTCTGTGTGTTGGAAATGACTCCTCTCAATAGTAGGTATGAGATATGTCAGAAGGACCCTTTTAAATTGTGCTATTTGAATCCAGAACAGGTCATTGGTCCTTAAAAAGACCACTAAAATAAAAATTCTGAATGTCCTGCAGAAGAAATGCACAGGCGTTAGCTGTGAAGGCTTTGCATTGTATCTCTCTCCCCAGCCACTGGCCGTGCGTTTCTCTGTGTTTCATTTAAGAAGCATAGACAGAACCATAAATAATGTGATTTCTGGGATTGTACAACTCGTGATTACTGACTGTTTCATTAAACATGTTACTTCCTCTCGGATTAGGTCTCACTCAGGATGGGAATGGAAATGAATGGATTGCTGATTGATTGTCATTTAGTGTTTTTCATTTTCTTTTCTTTTTTTTTTAATATAAAAAACAAACCTCCAGGAAACCACCGATCCATAAAAAACCCTGTTAGCCTCTCAGTTTGTGGAAATAAATGAATGAGAAGGCGAGGGAGATCGTTTATAGTCAATAATGTAAATGTGATATTTTAGACAAGGCAATATATACATATGTATATATTGTTTTTACTGCAGAGAATCAATATATTAGACGGTGGGCGCCATTGATTTCTGTATGATGTGTATTATTAATTAATTTGTGAATATTTTTCTGAGTATCGGCAGTAAGCAAATAAGCAATTAACTGCATAGGAATGCAGATGAAGTCATAATGGGATTCTGGGATTGGACAGGGAATGTAATAGACAATGTGTATGTCATTGAAAAGAGGCTTTTTTTTACTAACAGTCAATTGCTTTGTATGTGTGTTTAACAATGCAGTGTAGGGTCACTGAAAGTGTTTGTGGATGTTGCTGTCTATGTTTGTTTTGTCCACAGTAGCAGTATTTCTGCAACATGAGAGGCTAAGTGCAGTGTGTGTGTGAGTGTGTTTTCAGTAGCTGACAAGAGATCGACAGATTGGTTCTGCTGCAAAGATATGGCCCAAAATACTTCTTGTCTTTTCTTCCTTGACTGAAAATATTGCCCTGTGTCAGCCTGACATTGCGAACACTGCTGAGCAGTGTGTGGGCTAACTGTGGTGGTGGTGGAGGTGGTGTAGGGGAGGCGGGGGTGGGGGGTGTTACTTGAGTGAGATTATTTTCTCTTTTATTTTTTAATAATAGTAATAATAATCATAAAAGAAAAGGCAAAAAAGACTTTTGTTTGCCATGGTTCCCAGTAATAGAAAGTGGCCAGATGAAGGCTGTCAAGAAATGCTCTCGTCAGGACTGACAGCTGTGTTCCTGCTCTCTGCTGTCACTGCCGCAGATCCTGTATGGCAAAGTGTTATACCAACTCTCCATACACTTGGTTATACAATTCTCTTTTAAATATAATGTTACTTCTCTGTGTTTAGCATCCAGCTCCTATTTGCTGTACAGTATATAGAAGCTTTCAGTTTGAGCTCGTCAGCTGTACATTAGATGAACACAACATTAGATGTCTATAAAACAGCTGCTTCCGAGAGCCTTTCAAGCTGTGCAGCTCTGAGGACGTTCCTCACTCTCTCTCTCTGGAGTGCCTGATGTTGTGTATTTCCGCTGGTCCCGGGTGGGTGTCTCTGATGGGCGTCCTTATTCAGTCACTGCCACTCTTAACATGGTCCATTTGAAACACGGCCTTTGGACCAAACGCATCCACTGCGAGCTGTTTGAAGGCCAGAGGATGGGTCACATTGGCTGATACCAGCACTGTAAAATTCAGGGTTCCTCTCTGATGAGGTGCTAGTGAAGTAAAAATATGCATGGCTGTTTTATGCAGCAAATAGTTTTAGTTTAACTTCCCAGATAAAATCTTCCATCAGATAACCCAGCAATATAGTATAGAACACCCCGTTGTGACTTACTTAGTTGTGCCCAGGGGGTGCTGTCAGTTATGGGTAAATGGTAGTAAACTCTCTCTCTCTCTCTGCTCAAGCACCACATAAAACATGCTCAGTTCTCTTTGCTTACTAGTTAAAGCATCCGAAAGACAGGCTTTTAAGAGATAAATTGAACTAGCTAGTCGATTTATAGTCACTGAAAAATAAATTCATTTTATATTGAAATTTACTGTAGAATGGCAGTATAACCCATGTAAGAAGTTTGTCCAGTAGACTGACTGATTGTTTTCTGTTGTTGGGTGCTGTTTTTCATGCCTGATCAGAAGACCATTTGATTATGTGCTTGCCCTGAAGAGCCGGAGTACGTTCTGATTTCTGTCCCAACGGAGCTCTTAATAAAATACTTGAATCAATTACTGACTTCATTGGACCAAATTACTGTTGTTTCCACATCCACAGCCTTTTGAGGATTTTGCAGTTGCCTGTTAACCCCTCAGGGCTTTGGTTTGCTGTGCCAGGGGTGAGGAAGCCTCCTCTACCTGCTCCTGTTCTGACATGTAAAGTTAATCCAAGAGGTGTAATTAGTGGCCAAGTGAGAGTGTGTCTGGAGCATCTGCTATCCACTGCTCAGATGTCATCAGTTTTCCTGACTGCATTTATTTATTTATTTATTTATTTATTTATTTATTTTTAAATTTATTTTAAGTTTCTTATCCATTGACATGTGCTCCACAGGAGAGGTATAGCTGTTATGTCTGTGCATAGCCAGTTCCCACAGTGCCCACTTCAGTGAGGTACTACTTTACGGAAGAAACAGTGCGACTCTTTTAAGGCCTTGGGTTATTGCTGTGAGAGTTGTGGGATAGGTAAGTAAGGAGCAGACATGTTGAGCATATGTTATTGTTATGTTGAGTTACATGTTATTACCTCTTTTATTAACACAACAATAGGATGGCTTGCAGAGTCTCTGGTTGTTTGAGTTCTGCATCATTGCATTTCCCTTTGACCATAGGACCTGCCATGTGGTCATCGATCTGCCATCATCATGGCCATAGTGCACAAGCTGATGGCTTAATTACGCCGAAACCAAAGTGCCACCTTATTAGGTATTGTGTGTTGTTGGTCTGTGACTTTGTTTTGCTTATGTCAGAGAGCTACAGAAGATCATGGAGGACGCATGCACTCTCACACCTTCCCTAACGCACGTTCAGCCATTAGCCAAACAAAATCTAACAACTGGCCAAATGCTTGCTCTCACCCACACACACACACACACACACATGAACAGGAACACTTGGCTTTCTCTTCACAATGCTTTTTATTTGATGTTCAAAAAGCTGACTGTTGCATTTCTGTTCCTCAGCCCTGGAAATCTCCCAGACCCTGCAGCAGCAATTAGGAATTCACTGCTGGGAACTGCAGCCTGGGAAGATGAATGCTGATCTGTTTTCTTTCCTTCATTTTTCTGAACATGTGTAATGAGAAGCAGAGAGACAACAGTAGCAAAGTCTGAGCACAGGTCAGCAGAGGCTCATCTGGGCAACCGTGGAGCCTCTCTCTTCTCACTTAGAAAGGAAATTCGTCCTTAGATATTTCTCTTGCCATTGAGGGCGTCTATCTGCACATTGAGTCATATACTGTATACAGTATGCGTGAGTCTGATAAGTTAAATGTGATGGTTCAAGTTTGGTTGAACATCACCATTTGCTGCACTAAAGCCATGAGCCTGTGCCATGCATTGTCCAAGGACTGAATTCCCCATGCATGCATACGTTTCTGATTTGACTAAAATGACCTTTTGCCTAGGTCTAATGTGTGAGAAGTCAGCCACTCACCTAACCCACAATGCATGTGCCGATGTGAGCGTCTCCTCTGACAATACCACTTCTCTCAGCCTGGGTTTAATTCCTACTGAGAAGACAACCAGGAAACAGGGTTGGGGTCTATGCATGGTCAGCACTCCATACCACTCCCAGACACACGTTTTACAGGCTGCTTCTTACATGTGCATAAAGGGCACTGCTGATTCGGCCTTGTTTTATTGAAAAGCTGTCCGTTCAGTTTAGCACATACTGCAGCGTTTGACTACATTTCTGAAAATGTTGATATTTCTGAAGGGTTGTGTGACTTATGGTGTTTTAATGTGATTTTGACAGGCAAATTGATAGATAGAGACCAGTTTCTGGAGTGTGAGGATGTTGCTAGACTGCCTTGTAGTGTTGCCAGTGTGTGGACAGCATTGCTGTCCCTCACCTGTCACAAGCTCCTAATTCACATTCACACCTTTATTTTATTATTATTATATAGATATGTGCATATATATATATATATATATATATATATATATATATATATATACCTATAATTGTATAATTTCCACAAAGTGTCAGCTGTGTAATTGACAACACCAGTGGTCCCTTCAAATTAGACCCCTTAAAGCATGTCTTACAAATTAGAGAGTGTCCCTTGAATGATCCGTATTTGCCACTTAACAGGCCAGGCAGTTGGGGCAATATCATTTTCATCACCTGGGACAAGAGATGTGAATGACAGACACCTTGTCTCCACATCACACATTTTGAGAGAGCTCTATTAAAGAAGGATGTTTTAAGGACAACAATGTACAGAAGATAAATGGCAATCTCTAAGAAGCAATTCCTCGGCCTTCAGAATGCCAACATCTCTGTCCATCACTGAGAAGTAATTTCCTGTCCTTTCTCTGTAATGAACCCCTTCATTCCCAAGACCGCCCCACTCAAAGTGCTCCTGAGAAGTGAGATTACCACAAGTTTTCCCAGAAATCGGGGCCAGACTGAAAGTCTGTTCGCTGCAGTTCACATTTCACTGCTTTTTCTAACTCCAAATAAACAGCAGCTCCTTGTCCTAAGTTATGTACTGTTGCTGTCTTTCTAACTTTGCACATTAGCACTCTTGCAATCACTTTCAGAAGATTCATGCAGTAGATTATTATGCCAAGGAATAGGCATTCAAAGTTGCTGGGGGAAGAAAGCACAGCTATTGAGTGTCTTCAAATCCAGGATAGCTATTTCTCCAGCTTTGCTGAAGTGGTCACCGGCATTGTTTTGTCTGAATGCATTACATTTTCAATTGTGGAAAAAGATAAAAGAAAGTGAGGAAAAATACATGAATAACATGTTTGACTACTGTAAATATAATTATGCAAATGTGAAGATAATGTTCCAGAACCCTTTTTAATTGCCTCTTTAACAGGTGGAAAAGACTCTTTAGCCTCAAGGGACCCAAGACAGGAGAGAGGACCTCCCCCCTCCTTTCTCCAAGTCCATTTCATTAAAGCAGATTTCAGTTCCCTCTGACTGTTCCCAGACATGAAGGAGCTTTGGGCCCAAACTGTTTTAATGAGCTTCTCTCATTAGTCTCCTCTAGTGAACCCGTCCAATCCAGATTCCTCCCCAGCTACGATTTGCACAGCTTTAGCATGGAAAGTGAATATATATATGTATGTGTGTGTGTGTGTGTGTGAGAGAGAGAGATTGTGTATATATAGGCTATATATAATATATGTGTGTGTGTGTATATATCTTGGTGTGTGTGTGTGTGTGTATATATATATTTTGCATGCTTCTTTTACAGGCGGTTACCCCCCTCAGCATAATTCTCCAATTGACTAATGAATCTGGGATTGATGCGTTAAATAAATAATCGGGGATTTTGCACAGCTGTGTGAGTGCTGCATTATTCAGGTCATCACCCTTTCCCTCTTCTCTCATCTCTTGTCTTCACTGCCGCGGGAGGCAGGTCATTCTGAGCATGCACCCGCCGCTTAGCCGCTGTTGTTCGAAGCCGGTGTGTCAAATGGAGGAGCAGGGCTTTAAAGTTTAATGCATATAAACAGCATCCTGTCTGCTGCTGAAAGTGCGGGTCACGGTGCTCTGAGAGAGCCCGACAGAAGTGCGGGCATGGCAGCGATCCGGTTCTCCACGCCTCTTTGCATGTAGTTGGGTTGTGGCAGCTTATGCTTTCAATAGTTTGATAGCCACGTAATGTGAAACACTCTATGCTTGTGTTTCATGTTCAGGATTTTGGGGAATGGTTACATGTAGATGTAAAAAATACTTGAAAGAGTTAAAAATTTGGCATAAGAATTACAACACAATTCAATAATCTTTTATTTAGATGTTATGTGTATGAATATCGAGACCCCCTCTGTGGATCACGGTTTACAAACATCACTCAATCCATTGACATACTCAATCACATTTCATTTATTGTCCAAAGCCATTTATATATAACAATACTTGGTAGGGTACTGTGTGTTGTGCAAACACTTTGCTTCTGATAACATTCAGAGCAGAAGAATGCATTCAGATGGAGTTTAATTTCCTTCTTCTGGACAGTGACAGCACTTCACAGGTTGTCCACCTGTCTCAGTCTCCCAGAACACTTAAATTAACCTAGACTTTTACCACGTGAACAAAAGTCATTACTGCACCCTTTTCGATCAGTTCATCCCAAGCTTATGCAGAGTATCTCTAAGGTTGAATCTCCCTCTTCCCTCCAGGGCCTGTGGATATACACCGATCAGCCATAACATTATGACCACCTGCCTAATATTGTGTAGGTCCCAAAACAGCCCTGACCCGTCGAGGTATGGACTCCACTAGACCTCTGAAGGTGTGCTGTGGTATCTGGCACCAAGATGTTAGCAGCAAATCCTTTAAGTCCTGTAAGTTGCGAGGTGGGGCCTCCATGGATGAGACTTGTTTGTCCAGCACATCCCACAGATGCTCGATTGGATTGAGATCTGGGGAATTGGGAGGCCAAGTCAACACCTTGAACTCGTGATTCATCAGACCAGGCCACCTTCTTCCATTGCTCCATGGTCCAGTTCTGAAGCTCACGTGCCCATTGTAGGGGCTTTCGGCTGTGGACAGTGGTCAGCATGGATACCCTGACTGGTCTGTGGCTACGCAGCCCCATACACAACAAACTGCGATGCACTGTGTGTTCTGACAACTTTCTAGCAGAACCAGCATTAACTTGTTCAGCAATTTGAGCTACAGTGACTCGTCTGTTGGATCGGACCACACGGGCCAGCCTTCGCTCCCCACGTGCATCAATGAGCCTTGGCCGCCAATGACCCTGTCGCCGGTTCACCGCTTCTCCTTGCTTGGACCACTTTTGATAGGTACTGACCACTGCAGACCGGGAACACCCCACAAGAGCTGTAGTTTTGGAGATGCTCTGACCCAGTCGTCTAGCCATCACAATTTGGCCCTTGTCAAAGTTGCTCAGATCCTTACGCTTGCCCATTTTTCCTGCTTCTAACACATCAACTTTGAGGACAAAATGTTCACTTGCTGCCTAATACCCATAATCCCACCCACTGACAGGTGCCAAAATAATGAGATTATCAGTGTTATTCACTTCACCTGTCAGTGGCCATAATGTTATGGCTGATCGGTGTATAGTGGAAATGAGGTGTAACAAGAATCTCATTGCACCTCCTTTTAAGATTAGATATGACTTTTAAAGGTTCAAAACAAGGTTAATTTTTTAATAAGAACATAAGAACATAAGAAAGTTTACAAACAAGAGGAGGCCATTCGACCCATCGTGCTCGTTTGATTAATCTCTATGTTCTCCCTGATGTCAAGTAGAAATATCCTCCTAGATGTTTTAAAAACACTTGCCCCCACCTAAGTCCTCATCAACCCTCATGACCTGGGTTATACACTCACCTAAAGGATTATTAGGAACACCTGTTCAGTTTCTCATTAATGCAATTATCTAACCAACCAATCACATGGCAGTTGCTTCAATGCATTTAGGGGTGTGGTCCTGGTCAAGACAATCTCCTGAACTCCAAACTGAATGTCTGAATGGGAAAGAAAGGTGATTTAAGAAATTTTGAGCGTGGCATGGTTGTTGGTGCCAGACGGGCCGGTCTGAGTATTTCACAATCTGCTCAGTTACTGGGATTTTCACGCACAACCATTTCTAGGGTTTACAAAGAATGGTGTGAAAAGGGAAAAACATCCAGTATGCAGCAGTCCTGTGGGCGAAAATGCCTTGTTGATGCTAGAGGTCAGAGGAGAATGGGCCGACTGATTCAAGCTGATAGAAGAGCAACTTTGACTGAAATAACCACTCGTTACAACCGAGGTGTGCAGCAAAGCATTTGTGAAGCCACACCACGTACAACCTTGAGGCGGATGGGCTACAACAGCAGAAGACCCCACCGGGTACCACTCATCTCCACTACAAATAGGAAAAAGAGGCTACAATTTGCACAAGCTCACCAAAATTGGACAGTTGAAGACTGGAAAAATGTTGCCTGGTCTGATGAGTCTCGATTTCTGTTGAGACATTCAGATGGTAGAGTCAGAATTTGGCGTAAACAGAATGAGAACATGGATCCATCATGCCTTGTTACCACTGTGCAGGCTGGTGGTGGTAGTGTAATGGTGTGGGGGATGTTTTCTTGGCACACTTTAGGCCCCTTAGTGCCAATTGGGCATCGTTTAAATGCCACGGCCTACCTGAGCATTGTTTCTGACCATGTCCATCCCTTTATGACCACCATGTACCCATCCTCTGATGGCTACTTCCAGCAGGATAATGCACCATGTCACAAAGGTCGAATCATTTCAAATTGGTTTCTTGAACATGACAGTGAGTTCACTGTACTAAACTGGCCCCCACAGTCACCAGATCTCAATCCAATAGAGCATCTTTGGGATGTGGTGGAACGGGAGCTTCGTGCCCTGGATGTGCATCCCACAAATCTCCATCAACTGCAAGATGCTATCCTATCAATATGGGCCAACATTTCTAAAGAATGCTTTCAGCACCTTGTTGAATCAATGCCACGTAGAATTAAGGCAGTTCTGAAGGCGAAAGGGGGTCAAACACAGTATTAGTATGGTGTTCCTAATAATCCTTTAGGTGAGTGTAGCATTCCTTAGCAACAGCACAGCAGAGAACAGTCCCTGCAGGATACCTGGAAGACACAGGGCTGGCTCACTGACTTAAAGATATCAGGGAGGATGCTGAGCTGGCTTCATCAATACAGTCCCTCTAGACATCAACACCCACAGAAAACAGGGTCCTGCAAGTCTGGAACTAACTACCCAGTCAAGGGGTTGGGGCGGATTCTCTGAGTTCCTCCAGGAAAAGCGCAGCATTAAATTTCTCTAATGGATTGCTTCCTGGCAGACAGATTATCTTTTCATCTTCATAAGATTGTAAAGATAGCCAACCTCCCTTGGTTACTGGGCAGGGCGACATGGTGCCACACAACACAGCTACCTGCTGTTCCCAGGACAGAGGTAAGGAAACAGGACCCTCGTTGGACCTGTATTCTGTTCTAGTCTCTAGTCTCTAGTACCCTGCACTGAGTAAAGTGCTAGAATGCCATTGCTGGCAGTGTGGATTCCATTCTGAAAGCTGATATCTCAAGGCCAACTGTTTTCAGGCAGGCACACTGTTTAAACCAGCTGATATAAGATTTTAAGGGTTTCATTTTCCAGAAAAGGGAATCTGGGCACCACAGTGAAAAAGTCTGAAATGCTGCATGCTGTAAACTATGAAATTGGATGGAAATGATTTTGGGACAGAAGCAGTCTCAGTATATACATTTGCCAAGTGTGCTGGTATTTACTGACACTTGTGAGCTTTATAAAGTGGGGAAGTGGCCAGCAGAATATATTTAAACAAAAAGGTTCAAGAGCAATCTTTGGGAGATTACCAGTCAACGTATCATAGTCTTCTCACCTGCTGAGATGTTTCCATGTGAACTGGCTGTTCTCTTTCCATTTGCCTTCTTTAGATTATAAGCCGCTTATGAGAAAAGCCTTCCAAGGCTGCAGTCCAGAGCTTCCATGGTTTGAATCAGGCTGCATAGATTTATATTATATATATATATACACTCACCTAAAGGATTATTAGGAACACCTGTTCAATTTCTCATTAATGCAATTATCTAACCAACCAATCACATGGCAGTTGCTTCAATGCATTTAGGGGTGTGGTCCTGGTCAAGACAATCTCCTGAACTCCAAACTGAATGTCTGAATGGGTAAGAAAGGTGATTTAAGCAATTTTGAGCGTGGCATGGTTGTTGGTGCCAGATGGGCCGGTCTGAGTATTTCACAATCTGCTCAGTTACTGGGATTTTCACGCACAACCATTTCTAGGGTTTACAAAGAATGGTGTGAAAAGGGAAAAACATCCAGTATGCGGCAGTCCTGTGGGCGAAAATGCCTTGTTGATGCTAGAGGTCAGAGGAGAATGGGCCGACTGATTCAAGCTGATAGAAGAGCAACTTTGACTGAAATAACCACTCGTTACAACCTAGGTATGCAGCAAAGCATTTGTGAAGCCACAACACGTACAACCTTGAGGCGGATGCGCTACAACAGCAGAAGACCCCACCGGGTACCACTCATCTCCACTACAAATAGGAAAAAGAGGCTACAATTTGCACAAGCTCACCAAAATTGGACAGTTGAAGACTGGAAAAATGTTGCCTGGTCTGATGAGTCTCGATTTCTGTTGAGACATTCAGATGGTAGAGTCAGAATTTGGCGTAAACAGAATGAGAACATGGATCCATCATGCCTTGTTACCACTGTGCGGGCTGGTGGTGGTGGTGTAATGGTGTGGGGGATGTTTTCTTGGCACACTTAGTGCCAATTGGGCATCGTTTAAATGCCACGGCCTACCTGAGCATTGTTTCTGACCATGTCCATCCCTTTATGACCACCATGTACCCATCCTCTGATGGCTACTTCCAGCAGGATAATGCACCATATCACAAAGGTCGAATCATTTCAAATTGGTTTCTTGAACATGACAATGAGTTCACTGTACTAAACTGGCCCCCACAGTCACCAGATCTCAACCCAATAGAGCATCTTTGGGATGTGGTGGAACGGGAGCTTCGTGGCCTGGATGTGCATCCCACAAATCTCCATCAACTGCAAGATGCTATCCTATCAATATGGGCCAACATTTCTAAAGAATGCTTTCAGCACCTTGTTGAATCAATGCCATGTAGAATTAAGGCAGTTCTGAAGGCGAAAGGGGGTCAAATACAGTATTAGTATGGTGTTCCTAATAATCCTTTAGGTGAGTGTATATATAATAACTCCAGAAGAGCCAGAAAGACTGATCTTGACATATCATAGCCTTGATAAGTCAATAAGCACTGCAGCTCCATCTCTGCTTCCCAACACAGCTGGTTCTGAGAGGTATTACTGAATCACAAACCAAAAACTAAATGAACTAAACAAATAAATCAATACATAAAAAGGCAACAGAATCCTTGTAACTGGAGACTCTAGAGGGAGTGCTTAGGATCAAAGAGAATTCTTATTCTGCTTGGGACTAATAATCGTTCTTTTTTTGTGCAATATGAACCTAATTTCTCTCAAATCCAGACTGGTGGTGTCAGGGGAATGGGGGAGGGGAAGGAGGAGGGGGCCTGAGACTGAGGACAGTGTGCTTTGATTATCTACACTTCAAGTAACTGTTTCAGAAGCCAAGTGTGCTGGTGCGGCGTGGTGGGTAAAACAAATACAATCACAGGCAAACAGGAAGTGCACAGAACTTTGGTTCTGTGGATTGAATTGCACAGTATTATGTAAATTGGAATTTGTAATGTTTTATGCCTTGAACTGCACTGTATTTGTGCACTTTGTATTGTGCTTTCATTTTGAAAGTCACCCTGGATAAGGGCGTCTGCTAAGAAATAAATAATAATAATAATAACTTTCTTCCATTCAATGAGGAACATTCCTTCAGGCTAGGATTCAAGCTCCTGTTGAGCCCCTCTGACAAGCCATCTCTGCCCTCTCCCTCCTGCCTGTGTTTCTTCAGGCCTGGATGTGCCCCGAAATCGCTGAGTTCGGCAGCACTTACACTGTACTCACTCCTCTGTATCCTTGTGTTAAGCATCAACACCCACCCCTCAGAGGGCAGTTTTAAACTCAATTTAGGTAAAGACAAAAATATATATATAGTAAGGGGGTAGTTTAGCTCTTCTGGCTCCAAACTTTGATTGTAAGTCTGGTTATTCAGAGTACTCATGAAGGCTGTAATGAGCAGAACTTTTCTGATGTAGAATACTTCCCTTTATATTCATATAGACGCACATGGACACACACACATACACAAAATGATAGCCACAGCTCATGTGTTTCTTGTACATGGTTAAATTAGTAACACCAAATTATGATTCCTATGTAAAGCATGAGTAACTAAGTGTCTGAAGATGAATAATCAACGTAAATGCAGATGTTAAAGTCAGTATTGGAAGTGAATTCCTGACTACAGCTGAATTGCTCATTGTGATTTATTGGGTAATTAAAAGAAAAGAAAAATTAGCGCCTAATTGGCATAAGATTGTGTTTGCACTGTAGTCATATGGTAGGAATAAATGAAGGGCCTGTTGAATAAAAAAATTAAATTTCAATTAGACAGTTGTTTAAGATTAATTGAAGGTTACAACACACATTTGAAAAAGTATTAAGCACTGTGTTCAGCTCTGCTGGCAAACGTTTTATTATCTTTTTTCTTCTGTCGCTCTGAGCAGTGTTTTCTTGTCATTAATTTTTTTTAAGCACAGATATTTAATTTTTTTTAAATGTGAGGTGAAGCTTTCTTTGGAAGTAATCTGGGCTGTCACTCGTGGCTACTTTTTCTTCCCATGATTGCCCATATAACACCAAGGAAATTTCCTGTATCTAAGATGAAAGGATAAAGGAAGCAAACAGTGCTCCAGTATGGACAGGCAGGTGTGTTAAAAATAAGAATCTTTAAGGATTACTTTAATGTCCAAGGTGTCAAACTGTCATGTTTTCAGTCTTTACAGCTGTCAGTGCAACCGTTCAATTCTTGTGTGGAGCGAAGTAGAGAGACTATTAGTCTTGGGAGTGATGCTGCTGCCCCCTTCCCTGTACTGTGGAAATGAGAAGACAGGTCCCACAGGAGCCTCCTCGCCGGTCTTCAGACTCCATTCCCCCGTCTCTCCGGGCGACTGTGTTAAAGAGGTGCACATTGCAGCCTCTTCCTGTCGTTGTCGTGGTTACCATCATCCTGATGGAAAGCTTCTAAACGGCCTCCGTATTCCGAGCTTTGGCATTTTAACAGACAGATTCTCAAAGGAACCAGCGGAAGGGAGGAATTCAGTGCATCTCTTCATCATCTCTCTATATCTCCATCTCTGCCAGTCTGCCCATGTAAGGCATTACCCTACTTTACCCACACATCAGTGCTATGTAGCCTGCCAAACTACATATCTACTTAGTTTAAAATATTTTAAAAATCCATACACTACCAGCCAAAATTGTGGAAGCAACATACAGAGATCTCTGAATCCCAGGTAGTCGAGAGAAGAAGGACAAACGATATCAGTGCTTTGTGTTGCTTCCAGAATTTTTGGCCTGTAGTCTCTATTGCTCCATTTCTCAAATTGATGGATTTGGATGTTTGTCTGAACTGAAAAAACTGAATCCCCTTTTTCTGCCTTCATGCCTGGTCTGTCCTAAAGCAGGGTCAAGTCAAAACAGCAGTCAAGCGCTTTGTGCAAGTTCCCTGCCAGGGCCCGGGTCTCTACTTCGGCACTGAAAATCCAGGGCCTTCAGGTGACATGGCTAGAAATGCTGCAGATACAGATAGGATGTTTCCCAGTTTTCCCGCAGTCTATGTAAAGAACCAGTCTCTGCTTCTGGCTGTTTAATGCCTGCAAACTAATTAGGAGCCTTCTTTCAATATGGCAACCTGTGACTAATTTCCATACCTAGTGCCTGAGATGCTGCAATTATGGAAATACGGAAGAGGAAAAAAGTGATTTGCGTCATTAGTCCCCGGCTGGGCTCTCCACAGAGCAAGGGCTGGGAGATGACTTTCAAATCCACAGAAGACACAGCTGGGCCTCAGTATCTCTCAGTATATTTCTCTCTCTCGCTCTGGTGTTTTGTTTAAGACAACAAAGAGCCAAGAGTTGAGAGACACCCCCGTGCCCTTTGGTTCTTTAATTTTGTTGATATTACAGGTCTGAATTGGTGTGATTAGGTATTATTCCTACATTAAGACTGAGAACTGCCTGAAATAGCACCAGTGACATTTCCTTCAGCCTTATTGAAGGTTTTTTTAAGGAGACTTCCAAAGGAGTGGGAAGATGAGACTGTAATTAAATAATTACAAACAATTATACTAATAAAATATCTGAGATGTCATGCAGTTTCTAGATTTTGTGGCAGTGTGTTACACCCTTACAAAGGGGCTTCATAACTGAACAGCAACAAATAAAATACTAAAACCGCTATTAAATGCAACTTCCAACTCCTCAGCTGTCCTGAAAACTGTGCTTGACCCAGCTCCTTATGTAACCTCAGCAGGAACTAATAGAAGTTCCCACAAGAATTAGGTCACCTACCCCAGCATTTGTCATGGGCTGCTACGGCTCCTCACCACACAACTCCACCACAGTAGAGCAATAAACCCGCCATGCCAAAAGACCAGGTCTCCTACACTCTGCTCATTTCACAGAGGGGTTGTGTCACGTACACAATGAGCCACGTTACAACTGCAAGAAAAGATTCTGAAAGACTCTGCTATCAAATAATGCACTTAAATGTTCACAAATTATCTAGAATTCCCAGCAAAAAGGCTAGCGTACATGAAGGAAATCCACAAAGGTTCGTCTGCATCAGAGAAGGAACACTATGAAAGCAGAGGGGGAAAAAAAGGCACAGATTTTAAGTAGAAAAATACATGCAAAATAGGTAAAGGTTGTTAGAGGTTATATAATATCAAATATATATCACATAGTGCTGGGCAGGGGGGAACCTGGAGTGCACTGCTGTGCAAACGTACCTTGGTAAATCTTAATTAGATTGAGCGTGTGTGTGTTTGTGAGTCAGTTAAACTTACGGATGAACACTTTCGCAGATACAAAAGGGCCATAATGATGATGTCACAGTGGGGGTATTGAAATGTTTTTTCTGACGGTTCAGTAAGTAAGAATTAATGAGGCGCTGAGTAATCTGACCAAGATTAAATTAATTTTCCAGCAGCTGCTTCAAAGGATATTTCTTTTCATATCAAAGGTGTGCGTCTGCAGAAATAATTACACTTTCATACAGCAGTATGGCAGTTGGTGACTTTACTGGGGTGCTCAGCAGCAGATGCTTCTCAATTCAAAAATGATCAAACAGAAGCATCATTCGCACTTAACTTTTCAGTCTAAACTGGCTGTGATCCTGCATATGCTCCTTTATACTTTATTTATTTTGTCATTTGGTCTGTTGCTGTTGCTATTCTTTTTAATTATAAAATGGCTTTAATTGATTGATGGTGTCAATTAGGTTGGTAATGCACACCAGTAAGGGACTATAGAAATAAGCACACTATAACATTGAAAGTGGCATACAGAGAAAAAAAGTCTGCAAGCTTAAATTAGTTTAACTTGATCATCAAATTTTTGTATTGTATTTATTTTATAACAGGGTATATCTCAATGGAGAGAAATACAGTTGACTGCTATTGATGCCTTTTCCATTCAGGCACAGAGAAGAACAAAAAGTCGTATTTATGCTTACTAAAGGATTGAGATGGAAATAAATATTGTACTGACGGAAAAAAAAAATCACTGTATAACTCACATGGCAGTCCTGATTATATTTTAGTAGCAAGTAACTATGCTAAAAGTCTTTCACTAACATTATAATGTATTTCGGAATAAGTGTACAATTAAATGGAGTTTGTACCTATGCAATTATATCAGTTAAAATAATTGTTCAGCCAGAGAAGTTAATTTTACTGCAGTAATTTGTTGGAGTGGGAATTTTTGTTGTTGTTTAATCTCCATTAAATAATAGATTGTCCTGATAAAGGATGTATAAGTTAATTTGTGAAGTATTTACCATGCTTTAGCATTGTAAAACAGCATAAATCCAAAGCAAGGAAGAAAGGAGGAAACTGCAGAAAGGGGGCTATTGTAGGTTCATATCAGTATAATTTTGTATAGAGGATCCAGGCAGCAAAAGAAGAGGCTGCTTTTCACTTTACTGCTGCTTCCATTCTGTGGTCCCTTTCCTGTCTCTTGTGCTGCTGTTGTTATGCTCACTCATAAAGTCCAAGTGTGGCATCGATTAAATTGTGTCAGGCATTGTAAACGGTCCTAATGCTCCAAGGCAAGCACTTTATTAGGGGCTGGATTTAGTGCAGACAGTAAACCTGTTTGCATTTCATTGATTATCTCCCTAAAACATATTTGTGGAAAAAGCTATTTCATGCCACTTGTTGTCACCTGGACCGGGAGGAAACCACTTCTCTGTGTTTAGTGTAACCCCTTCCTGATGGTGTCCATTAATCGCCATGGAAAAGTGCCGGTCTCAGCTCCTGCCACTGCGTGAGCACTCCTCCGAGCCACTTAATTCCCGCCTTGAATCTTCTGCTCTTATCAGTGGCTTTTGCCTCCAGCCAGTAATAATCCATAATTATATTTTACGTCTTGGAGTTGGAAAGCTCAGTGGTGAAAGTGCAATGCAGGTTTGATTGTGGTCTAGCTCTGCAGTGGGTGAAGCTCTCACATTGGCATCTAAATGTTCCTTCAGGAAAGCGGTGTGGTGTTTGGACCCAGGGTCAGAGTCATTAACATTCCCTTGTTTTTTCTTTATACAGCCATCCATGAAATTATTAACCCTGTCTGATTCTGCATAATTCACTGATAATTTCTGCAGCACGTTGTCATTTTGATTGCATGATGTGTAGATAAAAGGGACAGGCTTCGTGGCTCAGTCAAGGGGAATACAAAAGACTTCAGAAATAGATTGTCCTCTGCATCCCCTGCCACCTAAAGCAATTGCTCGGCACAAAGCCGGCTAATTCAGATGATTAAAATTGCTATGGAAAACGGTGGCAGTGATTGTAATTAAGATTTTGTTCTTCATTGTTCTTAGCATTTATTAAGCCCAGTTATTGTTCACTGCCAACCACCCCCCATTTCCCTGACATCATAAACTCCTCGCACCGAGATCGGCTTTGGCCGCAGGACCTTGGGGGTGATCTCAGAGGGCATGTTTGGTTCCAGCTGGCAACTTCTAAGTTAGGAGGCCACTGCAGATTTCAATTATCTCGACAGAAGGGACTTCATGCTATGGATATCATAGTCTTCCCAGTACATGTTTGAAAATTCAGAGCGGGGACAGAGGCTGACCCCAAGCCTCTAGCCATTTGGCATTTAGTGTCTGCAACATATGTGACAGTGCAGGTCACTACTGATAAAAAGCCCAGAAAAAGCCTGTTCAATGACTGAGAAAATCACAGGACTGTGAAGGTGGGCGACTCCTTGCATTTGCCAACTATGGCCTTAACAATCATCCAAAAGAACATTTTCCTGGAGCTGCGCTGGATGGCTTATCACTAATAGCTTCTATTTTTAAGCATTCTGATGCAGCTGTGAGCTTTAATATGGGAGACCTAGACTTCTCAGGCATGTTAGTGTGGAGTGCTCCATACAGTGACTAAATGTATTGTTCTCTTCTTGATACTTAAACTCCCTTTCTTTTTCAAACTTTAATTAACATCTGAAACCCTCTATATATATATATATATATATATATATATATATATATATATATATATATATATATACACACACACAGATAGTTTTTTAAACTAGGTTACCTTGCAGTAAAACACTGACAGATTAAAATTAGACATTGCTACATGAAGAGTAGCCCATATCAAGTTGGTTTAAGCAGTATAAAACCTGCATGAAAGAAAGATAGTTTTCTTTTTTTACATATTTTTTTTTCTGCATTCTTTAAGTAATTATAATACTACAAAAAAAAACATGTATTTTGTTAGTCACATTCTCTACTCTCAGTTCTCATTCTAGAGATCCAAGCTGATGCTAAAAAAAACAATATTGACAATGATTCTCCCTGAGGGTGAATTAGGATAACGTTGTGTCTTTTGTAGGAAAAAGTCTCTCTCCGAGTCTCTGGTGGTATTTTGTGTTTGTTCGGTTTCCTCCAAATGAATCACACCTCTCTCGTGTTCCCACCCTGGTCTCTCTGTGGGCTGCGGTGGGTTTGTTTCTATCTGTAGCGGCAGTGTGGGCTCGCAGTTCCAGCACGTAGGCTCTACTTTTGTTTGACAAACTCAGGAAATTACTTTCAGTCTCCATGGTGCTTGAGAGAAATAGGCAGACCTGGGCTAGAAACATCTGACTGACACTGAAATAAAAGACTGCAGTAACATGAACAGACAGCAGCTGTTTGACACCGGGCAGTGTAGAATGATATCAAGGTGCAGATCAAGGAGGTACAGTGGGAGGATAATTGAACAGATGCCTGCAAGTTTGGAAAGGAAGGCAACACCCACATTTCACCATATTTCTAAACACCAGCCCAGGTATGATTGCAGGTACGCAGACAAATCAGAGATGTAAGTGTCCCCCTGGTCTACATGGTCAGTCTGTTGTTCCTCAGCCACATGGGTCTGAACCAACTAATCCCTGTAAGTATTTATGATCACCACGCATTCATGTATTATGTGGTGGACAGTTGTCTGAATCCCCAGACTATACAGTGCACAAAACTTGGTGCAATGGGGTACCCCCTTCCTGTAGTATAAATGAATCCTAAAATCTGTGTGTGTGTTTGAAGAGCTGCACATTCATCCCCAGCATGTCCCCCGAGTCTTGATTCAAAACCCTTTAATGCCATTCCTTTGGGAGTCCTTTTCTTCATCATTCATGGTGGGGGGGTCAACACCCGCCATCTCTGTCCCTCATCTCACACAATGTTCCATTTCAAAAGTTTGCGGTGGCTTGGTGTTAACTGGACTGGTGTGAAAAGAATTTAACAGAATTAACCTCCAGTAATCTTGTGATCATAGCCGACTAGACTTACATTTCACTTAATCCTGCTTATGAAAATGTTTTGCTTTTCTGTTCACGTAATGCCAGTCCCCTTTTTAAGACTAGATAAGTACAGAAGGGTGAACGCATGGCGGTATTATCTGCAGTTATTGCAATCCTGGAGGGAAGGCACAAAGTCAGCTTTCATTTGCTGGGGCTTCATTCGCACCTCTTTCAGTTTGCCTGCAACAGCTGGAAACAAAGCAGAAGTTACAGCATTGAATTTTGTTCAGTTTTATGGGCAGTGAAATTACCAACAACAAAAATATGTATAACAGAAAGATGGAGGGAGAGATAGGAGACATCTTTGCATAGAATTGATTATGTTAGATCATTCCAAAAACCCATCTACAATCAATCCCCGGACTTGATCTTTATTTTTAATGTTCTTTACAAACACACAGAGCCCTTTATCTGTCCGCCATGGACGCAGACATCATATCTACTGACTGCAGATACTTAGCAGAGTATGGTAAAAAGTCAGTCTGATCATTTCCCAAAATCAGGGGACTCTCTGATCGATAAAGGCTTACAGTAATCTGGAGGCATGTCTTGCCTGCTTCTGTTATATTGAACAGAAGTCAGACTATTTAAGACAATATTCAACCTACATACATTGTTAATACCTTCCCAGCGCAATTGATTTGGGCTAAAATTAAGAGGTTGATAACTTTAAGATGACATTTTATAAACAGGATATTTTTTTAAACATGCTTTACAGAAACAAAGATTGAAGAGGGGAGCTGACAGAGCGAGCAAATGACATTTAATTGTATCCTAGCAACAGCATTGGATATGAAGCAATCTCGCAACATCATTTTAACTGTAAACAGAACAAATGTAGCAATAAAACCAAGACTAGAATTCTAAGTTTGGAAACAGTTCACTTACGGAACGGAATTAAGGTTTTATAATGTTGCTGACATAAGAAAGGTTACAAATCAGATAAGATTTATTTCAAATTGTCTTGTTTTTTCTTTTTTTTTATATTCAGTCCACAAATTGAAAAACTGGGTGTAAGTAGGTTTTCTGGGTGTAACATATGGTGACTGTTCATTATATACATTCTTTTAGTTTCTTGTCAATGGACTTGTATTCCAAGGCTGTGAACCAGAGATCCGATTACTTTCCATCTTCAAAGAACCTCTCTGCCTTTTTCTGCTGAAAGCACAGTTCTGTTTGCATGGCCATTTTGTGCCACTGCCAATGCCTATGAGGATTTAATGAGGTCCTGAGCTGAACTTTGTTTGACCTGAAAAAGTTGTGTTTTCTTAGAAAAAAGCAACACTTACCTAACAAAAAAAACCACAGCACCTGTGCCCAGTCACTGTACAGCTCCTCTCCATGAGATTAAAATAGATCTAATCAAAGTAAAGAAACTACCAGGTTCCAAAAAAAACTGCTTATCTTAATAAATTCTCTCACAGTATCACACACTCAACTGTTCCCAGTGGAGCTTTAGCAGCTGCTTGAAGTCAATGAGACAGAAGGCAAGGCCAGATAAAGCACATTAATGAGATTGATTATCCATAGACATTAATAGGACCGGCTCACTGAAACTGTGCTCCATATTGTGGAGTGGATGAAAAGGCACTGCCAATTCTCTGACCAGCAGTATGCGCTCTTTCCCCACAGCGAGACAGGCGCTTGGTTGAGAAGTGGGCGCCAGCAGGAGAGTCGTAGTCATGGAAAGTCACAAGTCTTCCTGGACTCCACCACCGATCTGTACTTTCATTTTGTAACCTTTTGTTTTATTTTATTAAAACCATCCTTTTCTTGTAGAAAAAGTGGATTCCTCAGTAAATTAAAAATGAGAGGGGGGTGGAGGCCATTAATATGCTCTCTGATGCTAAAATAGAATCAAGTAAAATAAAGGTCAAGACCCATTAGCATACCTGTCTGCATTAATTAATTCTCCACACAAACGCAATTATAAGCCCTTGTCTCCCAACTGCTTTGTGGTTGTCCCGATAATGGATTTGACTGGCCAGGAAAATTAGGTTGTTTTTTTCCAATGCCAGCTTATCTTGCGGGAGCAGTAAATGTGAGTGTGTTTGTTTGGATTCAACTCCCTCTGAAAACGCACAAAGCCCACTGACACTGCCCAAGGCCAGTGAAAGACCATGCTGAAGGCTCAGAGTTATCGGTTTCATTAAATGGACAATTGAGAGCTGCCTGGTTTTGCTGTAATGACCGTGCCTGCCTAGTCCCTCAGTGGAAGCTGATTAACTGACATTCTGGGCCTGCCACTGTTAATACCAAGAACCAGACTGCTATTTATCATTAGACTTTTAATCTAACAAAGTGCATCAATTATGTGCAATTACTTCTGGTCATTCTAAATTATCTAGGGAAATTGCTGCGCTGTTTTTTTTTTTTTTTTTTTTTTTTTTAGAGTGACTGAAGATTTTTTTTTTTTAATGTTTTATACCCATGCAAACATTTAATCAGAGGAGTGCTGTCTTGCTGACGCATTTCCACAGGTGTCTTGAGATGCATTCGCTAGATTGGCAGTTCTGAAGGATTCGCAATGCATTTCGCTCCACATTGGTGCTGTAATCAAACCACTTCTTCTGTGGCCTAGACTAACAACTCACAGCTTAACTGTACTAATGCGAGTTCTACCATAAGGCACATAAGGTCTTTCAAAAAACGGTGCTAAAGGCACTACAGAAGAATAGATGTTTTGAACTCCCATATGCTTTTCTTTCAGTGTCTCTGTTATCATTTGAATAATAGCTTACTTTTACCTGTCTAAGAGAAGACTTCAGGGTTTCGTGAAGCACTGCTATAAATGTATCTAAAAAAAGATCCAACCCCTAATTTCAGATGGTGAGAGATAAGTAGGAAGCAAACTAGGTGAAAGAGGGAAGCTGCACCTTTTTCTTCTTCTTGGCATATTGTGTACATTATTACAATGCCAATGAGATTTACATAGTGCCTGTAGAGCAGAACTGGCCTCAGGGCCCCGTCATGAAGCAAGAAAGCAGCTCACAGCGACGTGTCCGGAGCAGAGATTTAAAAACCTGTACAGGTGCAGGACTTACTGGGGAGGGGTTTCCCAAAAGCAGGAATCTCAGATATCTGCAGCCCACCAGTTTTCAGTTGGACAGTGCACTCGTTGTATCTTTGGAAAAGAATGGTCAAAAGCCGCAAACTCTTACAGGCAGTCCAGCTCGGTCAGTCACATGAAATGGGGCCAGACCATGTAATGGTTCCCAGTTCATCTCTTCAATGACCTCACAGCTCCATTGCTCTTAGGAGGGAGTTGATTGTATACATATTGCATACATATTTTTTTTCACTATAATTATTTTATTGCTTTCACTTAGCCATGAATACATTCAACTGCATTGACCTTGCCTCTTACAGGAACGTAGTGCTCTCATACACAGCTCCCTTTTCTCCAGCTTTAGTGGATAGATGGCTATATATATACAGCTCTGGAAAAAATTAAGAGACCACTGCAAAATTATCAGTTTCTCTGGTTTTACTATTTATAGGTATGTGTTTGGGTAAAATTAACATTTTTATTTTATTCCACAAACTACTAACATTTCTCCCAAATTCCAAATAAAAATATTGTCATTTAAGAGCATTTATTTGCAAAAAATTACAACTGGTCAAAATAACAAAAAATATGCAGTGTTGCATCTTTTGCATATTCATTTTTAAATAACACAATACTAATGTTTTAACTTAGGAAGAGTTCAGAAATCAATATTTGGTGGAATAACCCTGATCTTCAATCACAGCTTACATGCGTCTTGGCACCAGTCTTTCACACTGATGTTTGCTGACTTTATGCCACTCCTGGCTCAAAAATTCAAGCAGCTCGGCTTTGTTTGATGGCTTGTGACCATCCTTCTTCCTCTTGATCACATTCCAGAGGTTTTCAATGGGGTTCAGGTCTGGAGATTGGGCTGGGTCTGGTGGTGGAAAAAACAATCCTCAGAGTTGGGGAACATTGTCAGAGCAGAAGGAAGCAAGTTTTCTTCCAGGACAACCTTTATATGTGGCTTGATTCATGTGTCCTTCACAAACACAAATCTGCCTGATTCCAGCCTTGCTGAAGCACCCCCAGATCATCACTGATCCTTCACCAAATTTCACAGTGGGTGCAAGAGATTGTGGCTTGTAGGCCTCTATAGGTCTCCGTCTAACCATTAGATGACCAGGTGTTGGGCAAAGCTGAAAATTGGACTCATCAGAGAAGATGACCAATCCTTGCAATCTTTTGCAAACCTCTGCCTGGCTCTTCTTTGCTTCTCATTGATGAAGGGCTTTTTTCCAGCTTTGCATGACTTCAGCCCTGCCCCTAGGAGCCTGTTTTGAACTGTCCTCACTGTGCACTTCACCCCAGTTGCCGTTTGCCATTCTTTTTGTAGGTCACTTGATGTCATCCTACAGTTGTTGAGTGACATTCAAATGAGTTGGTGGTCATCCCGGTCAGTGGAGAGTCATTTTCGTCCTCTGCCGGTCTGTAGCTTTGTTGTCCCCAATGTCTGCTGCTTGACCTTATGAACTATCATCTTTGAAATTTTAAGGATGGAAGCAACCCGACACTCACTGTATCCCTCTGCCAGTAAAGCTAGAATTGAACCCATCTTTTCCTCACTCAAAACTCTCCTTTTCAACTCTTTTGGCATGGTCAATAGTTATTTTTTGATTCCAATAACTTTTGAGGTACTAGCACTGTTTTTGCCATCCAGCTGTTCCTATTGCAAAGAGATAGTCATGACCACAGCAGTGGTTTTTATACTTTTCCTCGTTAAATAAGATTTGGTTCAGGTGATCACCTAATCAGTAACTCATTCAGTAGAATGAGGTGTGCCTGTGTTGGAATTCAACAGACACTGCAATGGAATGGCTGCCATACATGTAGAGATGCTGATTTAAGAAAAATGTGCAGTGGTCTCTTAATTTTGTCCAGAGCTGTATATGTATTTTCAGGTCTACTTATCATAATATATTCCAATATTTACCTCCACCAAGACCCAACTGTCCACAACCACTTACACAGAAATATCTGAAGAGCCCTGACCAGGAGAGCTGAAGCATCCAGACCGTCAGCTCTATCAGACATATAAGAAGAGAAATACAAGAAACAGACACAGCTCAGACCAGAACATTTAGCAAGGAATATATGCTGCCATACAGGGAGGAATCAAAGTACCACAGGCATTATCCACATTCCTGTCAATGCAAAATCGATACAAAATCACAGGAGAAAATAAAAAATGAAAAAGAATGAAGTGTCTGTGAACTGCAAAACACAACATGAACACAAAACAAAAAATTATATTTATATATGCATATATATGCAACAATATATACAATACAGATGAAAATATGAAACGTGTGCATACCTTTAAAGTAAGCTCAGTGGATAAAAAAATACTTGGCTCACCTCTAATAAACCATTGCTGGTTTTATAAAAGCATTAAAAATTTGCAGGCGTGAATAAAATTCAGGTTAATATCCATATATTGATCCATGCCTCGTATAATTCCAAGTCAGTTTCCCACTTTCTGCGGAAGGTGCTCTTTCACAGCTTCGCAGTTCTCTAGCGGCTGGCTCTGCACAACTGCACACACCACTCAATTTTAATCACTTCCCAGCTCAGTGGACCTTTCAGCTTAGGAAATATCTTTATAATCTTCTCCTTAGGGCTTAATACTAATGCTGAAATTGTCATTAATTAAAAAGTCCTTTTTTTTTTTGGCTAGTCTTTTTAATATCAGCGAAATAAGGAATGGAGGCTGTTATTAGCCAAGGTAGGTAGAGCAGCTCAGCTTGCCTACAATGGCTGTGCACTACTGACATCCAGTGCTTCCCACCGTATATCAGTATCCAATGAACGCATACAGGGATGACCCAAGAGTGTGAAAATCCACTGGGTTCACTGTTCTGTCGAGGAGCTGAGGAACATCACTAATGCTTTATGTGAAAGCAGCCACTGCACAGATTTCTAATGCTGAAGATTTTATGGAAGGCCCTGTGCTTCCCTCCCCTTGTTAACACTTCTCTCCTGTTTCATTGTGCAGTAGCAAAACAAAGGGTGCTGTCGTAGATTTCTCTCCATTTGAAACCAAGACTAAGGATGATGTGTATCGTACTGCACAGATCCTGTTCATTTTATTTTATCACAGTAGTTATCACGAGTGTTTGTAATAATACGATTCAGTGAGACGCAGATTCCACACATTTTCTGAAACAATGGCATGGGCTACAAGCTGTTGGAGGATTTGTTGTTACAGATTGAGCTGTCTTGTACAAAGTATCTTCTGGTCTTTGGTGGATTCTCAGAAGTAGTCCTATGATAATTCTGTGTGCAGTAAATGTGATACAACTAATGAGAACATTGCGAGTTGGGATCTAAAGCAGACAGCCAGAAGGACAGATAGGCCCAGTATTGAAATGTCAGAATAATAACATCAAATAAAATGTTTTGTTTCCTTAAAATACCAATCTTGCCTCAGGCCTGTGTCTGAAATATGGTGGGTGGTTAGACATAGTTATATGTAGATTTCAGTATGAATATTATTGTAATTGTAGTTTGTAACAAGAGTTGTTATAGGGAGTAGGGTTAGAGGTAGGCTAGGATTAAGTGCTACAGTTAAGAGCAGGTCTAAGGCTAGAATTAGGAGTAGACTGGAGGTTAGCATTAAGTCTAGGGTTTCTAGAGCACAGATATCTCCCTGTTGCCTTCAATCTTGTACATCAAAAAATGTGCAGAAATATGTGATAAGAATAAAACCTTACAGAAGTAATTCTTACAGAACAGCTGAATTGCTAATGTACAAGATGAAGCCCTCCGACTGTGTAGTGCAGTGCATTATGGATGTGACACAGACACAGAAACCGAACTGACAAGGTGCATGTACTGAACTCCATACCACACATGATAACTTTGCATTACAGCGTGTAAAAAACAAAAAAAAAGAAAACCTTCAGACCTGTTTCACTATTGACATGGTGATAGCAGGGCTTTAATCAAAAACAAACCTGGTAGACACACTCGGGAAATTACAACTGGAGTGTGACGGTGGAATTACCTAAAAAAAGCAAACCTGATGAGCCTTTTGTGGGTTTGTGGTACTGTAAAGTCCTCTTAATGGGCATGAGAAAATCAATTGATATGCCTCTGAGTTATGAGGACAGTCCATTAGCCCCTTGCCCTCTCCCCATATGTCTGCCTGCTTGTAATTGCTTCACCTGCCAAAAGCCATTCTTTTCCCAAAAGCTGCCTCTTCAGTGACGAAACTGTTATTTTGCAGATAAGGAACGGTTAAGGCATCGGGGTTTCGCTGAGCCGCCCGCAGTGAAGACAATGCACTTTCAGCACTTTTCCATTTTTCTGCTTGTCTTCCCTGGTAAATGTATCAGACACTGGCTAGTCTGCTGCAAGGTAATGAACTGTGAGTTCACTTGCCGGCAATAAAAATAATTGATGCCGTGATTTTTAGCACCAGGCAGGCTGGTGTGTTTCTCCAGGGGCACTGGGAGGGCAGCAGGTAGAAGACGCTGGGGGCTGATTTGTTAACAAAACCACTGCCCCCCTCTTACTTATGTACACTTACAGAAGGGAAGAGGTTTTGCCCCTCAAGGCTGATCTTTTGGTGTTTTGTTTCATCATCATTTACTGTCCACTGGCAGCCCAGCCACTGTGAAAGTATAGGCTGATTGTGTTTAAATTGGGGGCTTTGCCTCAACCAAAAAAACACACAATTGTAGCCTATTAACAACTTCAGAATGTGTCGGTAGGATGGGGGGTCGTCCTCCCCTGTCCCTGGATTATTACTGTTCTTGTCAGTAAAACAGCCTGATTAAGGAACTGTGCCTGACACAGAGAGTCGTGCTGTTTAATTACGGATTTTGCTTTTGCTTATTATAATTGCCAAAGGTCTGAGTATCATCTCAAGCAATTTTCATAACTGTGTCTTACTGCACTTAACAATCTCTCTTTAGATCTGTAGTTCATGTATAATTGAAGCCTATTAATACAAGTTTGTTTAAGCCTGTGCTTATTTTCTCCAGCGTTTTTGACATCTATTTTTTTATTTACCATCTTCCATGTGCTCATAGGTGTATGAGAGAGGCACCAACGTGGACCAGTTCGTGACCCGCTTCCTGTTGAAGGAGTCAGCCAATCAGATTCAGTCCCTGCTGAACTCGGTGGAGAGCGCTGTGGATGCCATCGAAGAGCAGAGCGCCCAATCAGGGTGAGCCATACGTCAAGGGAGGATGTGGGGGTCAGCCTTTCTAGATTAAACAAAATTGCTCATGTGTTTTATTATTCAAATATTTAAGCTTAGCCGTGTCAACTGTGACATGTTGTCATGAACATAGAGGAAATGTTTGTGCTGCTGTTTGCTGGTTACTTATAAGCATGACAGTCATTGTGTCCAGCTTCCCATTATTCTTGTAAAAAGACAGCATCTGTGATACATGAGAGATGATGATGATGATGATGATGATGATAATTATAATATAACAATAATTGTTTCCCCACACAGACAATACACCAGCAAGGGGAGTCACCGTGTGTCAGACACCTATTACGAGAACCCTGTGCCTGAGTATCCGCCTAACAACCGAGTGACCGCCAAGGAGGCCAAGAGAAACATTCCCACTGGTAAAGGTGGAGCTCCTCTCTCTCTCTCTCTCTCTCTCTCTCTCTCTCTCTCTCTCTCTCTCTCTCTCTCTCTCTCTGTTTTTAGTTTTGTTTTTAATATGAATGCTGTAATAAACATGTCCCTTGTATATTTCCTGACTACTTGTTGCGGCACAGAAAATTGTTGATCGAGTTTCCCTGGGTTCTCTCGTTTTATGAGACTGGAATCATCAATTAAAACAAATCGGGCTCTTAGCTAATTACTCACATAGCCCCAGGGAGCCAGCAGGAGATAACAGAAAGAAAGGTTCTATCAGAGCGTCTCTATTAAGATAGAGTAATATTTCATTTATGCGATAGTACATTTATAGGTAGATATTACAACAACAACAACAACAACAACAACAATGAAGACATCTCTATCCAAATACACCTAAGGTTTCCTGAGCTCTTTTGCCCCCTTTGCTTAGATAGGGTGAGTATCCCAGTTGACTACAGCGACCTATCATTAAGATATATCTGTTTACGAATTAATAAGAAGATCTGCGTATTCTTTACAGGTAGCGTCACCCTTTATAGGATCATGTGGGCTTTGAAACACATTTCTGTCGCATAAAACACTTAAGCAAAAGGAAACTAATCTCATGGATTTAAATGAGATTCCTTCTCCAGCATGCAGGAGGAAGGGCCTCCTGGCTACAATTTCACAAACGAAACTGTTTTAGTCACAGAGACGGTGGCCAACGAATCCCTTTGAAGTTGGGCGGTTCTTCTCCTTCCCGTTTCTTCTTCTCCTCTTCTGTCTCTTTTTGCACCTAATTTAGGGAGCGCAGTGCGTCTTTCCCCTGAGTGACACCAATTTTTAGGGATGCTTTGATATTTATTTATTTATTTTTCCCCCAGAACATCAATTTATTTTTAATGTCACTTTCAAGGCTGGTAGAGATAGTCGCTTACTGTTCCAACTCTGCTTATTAAATTAAAGCGCTGCAGACTGAAAGCACTGGTTTAATCTTTCTCCCCGGCTTTCTGCTGCATTTGCCCCTAGCAAAGTGCACTATTAAGCTGATCAATTCCTGTTGATACAGAGACCAGAATCATTGTGCTGTGTTGTAGTATTGTAATGTAATGTAGTCTTCCAGTCCTGTATTTATGAGCTATCATTAGTGCTAACATAGACAACTCTAAAAAGTCAGAACTGTAGCCAAGTCTCCAGTATCAATCTCCACGTGTTGGTATATGTGTCTCTATACTAACAAACATGGTGACAGAAGCAAAGTGGGAAGCATTTACATCTTTTGCTCTTTAAAGGGAGAACATATCTACTAATACAAGAAGCACAGGAAATCAACATGGTAGTATGATGCCACATTTTTCAGAAACCGACTTCTAAATGCAGGCAGTATAGCTGAGTGTATATACTTCATATCTTATTCTGTCCCTCACCGTCTAAATTAAATTAGCAATGTGCGAATTTTCAAATGAGGCTTGTTTATAGGTGACATATGCCTAAGGTCATGTGAGCCAAAGCCCCTGTTGGCGTCCCCTCACTGCCGTGGCATGTGTGGCTCCGGACCCTGAACTGATGGGATCAGCACTTCCTGACACAGGGCTCGTAAATCACACAGGGCCCGCGGAGAGCCCCACACCATTTATCTCACATTCACTCGTCTCCATGAAGAAGATGGATGGGGATATGAAAGCTATCCACTTGGGTGTCGTCCAACTGATATCCATCATGCCATTGTCCACAGTCCAGTACATCTATTGCAGGGCTATTCATCTGTGTTAACCTGCCTGATACATCAGGTACGTGCATTGACAGCTCCCGGTGAGAGGGGCTGTGCTCTACACTACTGTGAGCAGTGTGCTGAGCAGTGTGCTGTGCACCCCCCCTCTTTTTCCCTTTCCCTTGCTGCCTGTTCTCACACAATTAGTGTGCCTGATCTGTCATCATCAGCCAGTGGCTACAGAGATCTCGAAACATGCCCATGTCCCGCTTCTGTCCGCCTTAAAGGGATCTTTGACCTTTTAAAGAGGCATTGATTGTCAGGGTCAACTTACTACATCCCAGGTTATTTACATTTGTCAATACCTATGTACAGCATATCATTCACTCCTCAACATGAACAAAAGTGACCCCCTTCAGTACAGTGATAAGGCTTCCACGTCAGGAGACCCGGTTTTGTGGCGTAGCAGCCTTATCACTCTACTGGGTGGAGCTACTGCGGTGCGGAACGCCCGGAGGAGCGTCTGTGCGGCGAGGATTGAATACTGAGAGGGCAGCTCTGACTGTACTGGCTACACGGCCTCCCGTCACAAACAAATTGTCCTCCAGCCTTGTGTCACACTACTTCCCTTCCAGAACTACAGCTCAGAGTCCTAGAATTCTGTCTCTCTCTTGTATTAGGCTTGGGTCCCACAGATGTGTGTGACTTAAAGATGGTTCTTTAGCATCAGCAATGAATGACTTGAGCTTTAAAGAGAGATAGTGGCAAGGAAAAGGAAGTTCCTGGTCTGATATCTGGCATATAGAGTATGTACAGTACTCTGTGCAGCTCTGTCCCGGAATCCCATCTGCATGCTCTTTGCTTGGCAAGGCAGTCATTCCGTGTGTACCAGGGAGTGTCCGTATGCTCTGCAATATGGTGATGAGCTGCAGATGGAGACTGTTCCAGTTGGGCTGGAACTCGCCAGTGAAACCCAAGTGCACAGCACTACCTGTTTGTGGTCTAAATTGTCAAGAGTCTTATAATTAGAGGATACATGAATGACATATCTCATCAGTTTCCTCTGATACAAGGCCAGTGATACATGCAGATGTTAACTAGTGTCACAGTGTTTTTTTCTACTCTATAGCCCAGGCTTCTATCATGGTAATTGCCAATTTCCATAGCAGCTGTCTTTTGTGGCTCTTTCAAACATGATCTTTTTGTACTCTGTTAGTTTCATTTGCACTGTAAAAAAAAATATATATATATATATATATATTCTCTTAATTGGCCTAGCACTGTAAGTCTTAATGATGATATAGAGTAGAAAGTCCTTTTTTGTCACTAATTAAGTAGCTGCTATCGGTGCGGAGAGAGGTTTAAGTAGCACTCAGTTCGAGATGTTCTTCCAGGATATGTTTTTCATTATGGCTTTGAAACCCTTTGTAATTTTAATTTTCTTGTGTGCTGCAACTTGACAGGCTCATGGTCAACTACATTAGTCTGAAGCCTGCCTTCAAATCTTCAGATTATGCTCAACTACACATGCATTTCTTTCTAGGTGTATTATATATATATATAACTTTTGTAATAAGTAATCCAACAAGGCCCAGCCAACGACATGCATGTTTATCTCAGGGAGAAGGTCTCAGGGAGTCACTCCTTATTCTGATGCGTGGTGTTGTCCTGCTGTCCCCCACAGGTGCTGAGGAGGAGAGAGGAGAGGGGCTAGAGGCCCAGATCAACAGGCTGGCTGAGCTCATCGGGCGCCTGGAGAACAAGGTATGCCTCCCAAAACCCCCCACACCTCCTCCAGGTCTTTAGAGAAAACGCCTGTTCCACTCCAGGTAAGGCCAATCCAGGATGCGGGGTTCCTGTCTTAGACTCCAAAAAACACAGTGCTGATATTTTTCGATTCTTACCTTATCATTTAATATACTTCCACAGCCTGCAGCGTTGGTCTGAGACCGTACAGCTCATAAATATAATAAATGGATCGATCACTCTGCAATGCTCTGGGTGTCTTATGTCTCACTGCGGTCGAATCGAACATGAGGAAGGCCTGTGTGGGGGGTATCTTTTGGTTTCAAAGACCCCTGCAAAAAGAAAACCTAAAGATGTACTCCAGAACAATGTAGTACAAAATGTTTAGTACAATTGCTGCTACATTTTCAGTACCACCAGCTGCAGGAAATCAATGTTACATGGTGTAAAAGCACAGCCCTTTACCCTGCTTTCCTTTCCTTTTGTTTCATGGAAAGCTTATTTGTGCACCATTTAGTTTTTTTATGTGTTTGATGCACATTCTACATTTAAAAAGACATTTAAGTCTGATTGGATGTACAGGGTCTTTAAATGGCTGGGCTGTTTAATGCAGTTTACCTTCTCAATTGTTTCAACAGGCCAGTACTTACAACAGTTCCCTAGTCCCAGGCATGGTCATCCACTCAGTCATGATTGCCTTATGTACTGGACATGCAGAGAGCCCTGGACTGGTTTGTCTCACCTCTTTCCTTCACAGTAACAGCAGGTCTTCAACAACGACTGTGGCTGAATGTGAAGCATCAATAATTCCACTGTCTGTTTAAGGAATCTTTTAGCAGCTTATTATCATTTCTCAGGACCTCTTTCTATTGGATCTTTACTAGAGCGAAAAATTAAAAAAAGAAATTCACACAATTAAAAAAAAATGGCTAGTCCTCCGGTCTTTAGCACTGTGACTGTGATGAACCCTTGACACACAATGCCAGCGTCTTGTAGCTCAGGATAATTATTCTCAGTACATTTACAGCCAGATAATCAGATTCCCCATCTTGCTGGTGTTTGTAATGCCCCATGGTAACACAGCAATTTACTGCCTGGTTCTTATTGTTTTGCCTCCGAATGGGCAGAGAGAGAGTAATTATAGCAGCCTGACACCCAGTTGCCGTGAATACCGGCAGCAATATCTCCAGCGCGCACCAACACTGTGCTACCTCTCTCTCTCTCTCTCTCTCTCTCCCTCGGACTACCGGTTTCTACAACTGCAGAACATCACCTAATTGAGGTCCCCAGTTAATATTGCCTTTTCTGGGCGGCAACAGTTTATTGTAGATTCTAATAATAACCTTGCCCAGCTTATTCCATGATAGAGGAGGCAGGCTTTTGAATACTGTGCTCTCCTTAATGCTTTACTGATTTTCTCATGAAGCTGAAATGAATGAGAGGGGGGAGAGAAGCAGCCGTTCCATGTCGGTGCCCACACTGTAAAGTGTGCGGCAGCTATTCCTGATGGAATTCCCAGTTTTGTACAAGCTTTAATGGGATCCACCATCCATCAATTGCAGGCAGTGTGCGTCAATTAGCATAATGGCCTAAAATAAACAAATTCTGCTTCTGGGCCCTAATATTAGATAAGGGTTCTGGGACCTGCATTATGTTCCAACACTCAACAAGTTTTTTATGTTCACTCTTCCCTTCTTTTCCTTTCTTAATCTACCTATACATTTTAATTTATTTATATTTTCTCCCCCTAAGTATTGGAATCGCCAGTTGTGCTACTGCATCTTGGCTTGCCGCGTGCCCCACCACTACACTTAGGAGGCTGAGGAAGTACAACTGGGATCCTCCAATCCCAGCTTCCCTTGAGCCACCTGTCATTTTACACACTGCAAGCTATACAGCCGCACGAGAGGTTCAGTGCCAATTGGAGCAGAGGCACGTCCCCCAAACGGAACTGCAAACCTGCAGGCAACCCAGCCGATTTCGCCCTCCCAGGCTACAGCTCATAGGGCTCAGTCTGGATTTTTACCGTCAGAGCCACTCTGGAGGTCCTGTATCTATGCATTTTGTTCTTAAACTTACATTTTTTTATTTCTTGGCACCAGATCTTCGCTCGTCTAACGGACAGCTCCATTGAATAGGAACATATTGGTACCTTGCTGTATTTTGTAAGGTGAACACCCATTCACAAGGGAGAGCAGGGGTCTATGATCTTCTCTTGCATGACATGGGCTTGACCCATTACCTCCACCTGATACATTAATGCAGCTCTGCAGTGATGGTGATGATAAAGGAAGCAGCCATTTGGACCTATGATTGGGGGGGGGCGGGTAGGAGGTGAAATCACATTTACACAGTTCTATAACCAAGAATATATTTTTTACAATGTTCTATAAAATGCACTGAGCTGAAAGCTACACTAGATTCATTCTTCAAGCTTTGTGGTTCTTGCCTGTACAGCGTTTTTTCTTATTCTGTTTTTGCCCCCTTTTGATGAGCCTGAAGGAAGCATAATTTTCTTGCTCTTTATGATCATTATGATAGTCATTATGGAATTGCTGTGTAAGGCAGAATTCTCTCAGTCACGTCCAGAGCAGACCTAAATGGTAGGGGGTGATAAATATTCTGCTGATGAAATTCAACATGGAGGAAATCAAATATATCTTCGTCATCTACCAAGTGATTGCACAGGGACTTACTCACCGACAACATATATTCCTCTGCTGCATCCTTCAAACCCATGCAGATAATTACATTTCATTAAAACTTTACGAATTATACATTCATTTTATTATTATGATTATTGATGTTTTTTTAATTCATAGAAATTACTTTTAATTTGAGCCTTCATTTATCAATTACAGCAGACAATAAGCATTCAGTAAGGATGCTCTGACCATACCTTCTTCTCATTCCCCAGCCCATCACCTTTCTCCCAGTAGGCATGGGGTTGTGGGAATCAGGTGGGCACAGTGTGTATTGCACAAATACAGGATACTGGGGTCTCCTCTTTGCCTTTCCCCCTATACTCAATATGAACAGTACTGTAGCAAGACCAGGGAAAAACTTCTGGTTCCTCAATGGCTTCTGGTTCCTCTTACTACCTTCTGCCTCATTTCACGTTTCATCATATATCGTTATGTTTCTTTTTTTGCTTTTTGCTTGACATATCTGGGAGTCTGCAATCCGCTGATAGTCCATAGGAGAGTTGGCACTGAGGCCTCCTGGGTTTGGCATGCCTTGATGGATAGGGCGAGGGCAATATTGCGGAGCACGTGCATTAAAGACTAGTGTGGCCGTTGACAGATGTGAAAGGTGCCCTGGGAGTGATTTGTGGGAATTTCCCTCTCTTTTTTTGTGTTGTATTCTATAAATGCACAAGTGGGAAGAGCTGACGTGACCAATTCCCAATATCTTTCCAGACAGAGAATTTGCACTGCTCCATCAGAGACAACCGGCAACAATGCCAAGGAAATAAAATCTTTTGAACATCTTCTGAGTAATGCACCCTGCCTCCTCCTGCCAGACAGCCATTATACACAATGCCACATCATTATGAACCATGCTCGACCTTCACCTGACATCTCTGCATCCCCCTCATTAACCTAAGTGACACCAAAAGATGCCAAACTTTCTTCCACCACCTCACTTTAATGCCATCCGCCGATAAGTGGAGCCAAGTTTGGGATCAGTGCATAAGTGCATCAGTGCTCTCTCTATTGGAGCCATTAAATGGAATTGTAGGTGGGGGTGTCAACATGAAACCTGTTAGATGATCCAGTGTGCCTGTGCTCGCTCGCTCTCTGCACCAAGGAGAACATGGAAACTACAAAATAAAACCAGTCAATGAAAGCATCTTCCCTGACAATGTGATAGAAATGTATTCCATTTTGGTTGTCGGGTAGAATAATTGTGTATCTCATGTTTTTTTAGATTACCTGGAAGAAATGACAGGGCTGTATAATTCCAGACCAGCTGCTTCTTCAGTCAGTAGAAATCGTTGTGCGGACCATAAATCTTAATAACAGATTTTCAGGACTGCTCTTACAATTGGGAAATGAATTATTTAGTAACCTTGTACCTTGGAGGTACCTCTCTATTACTGTCTGTCACCAATTTACTACACTTTCTATGCCCCAGTACTGAAACTGCCAGCAACAAGGATATAAAATAAATGGTATACTATATTTATTGCAGCCGAGACATTATTTTATTTATTTCTCAAGCGTTTACAAGCCAAGTGAAGGTTTTATTGGAGACAGGTTGCATTCTGTTGGTTTAATGTGGTGAAAGCTCATTAGTTTGCATACAAATAGATCAGCCAATATCCCTCTTTAATGGATTCAGACATCAGCCCCTGTAATGGAGAAATCAAAATCATTGTTGCTTGACTGCATAACTCTAGCCATTCAGCAACATAGCACCTGGGATCGCCGAAGTGTCAGCAGTACATTGTGTGTGTGTGTGTGTGCACTTGAATTATTATAATTTGTTTTAATAATTATTACAATTATTATTATTTTATATATTATACAGTGTAGAACAACACTGTGCTTTATTTTAAGGAGTCCCAAGTAAGCCCTGTTTACGTAAATACTCAAAGTTAGATGTGGGTTTATAGACATATATTGAGGTTGAGCCTTACTGCCTCAGTCATTTTTAAACGTGCTGTCTGTAGATTCTGCAGTGCTCATGTTTTGGTAAATGGTTTTAGAGCATCAGATGGGACCCCAAATATGTTCCCACAGGGTCTGTGTTAATAAGCACTGAGGGCATGCCCTCTTACACTGAGCGCCATCACACTCTCCATTGCCCATTATTATTATTATTATTTTTATTTATTTATTAGCAGACACCCTTGTCCAGGGCGACTTACAAAATATAAGAGTATTATAAAGTGCAATAATACAGTGCAATTCAAGGCATAATACATTTTACAAATTCCAATTTACACAAGTGTATACGAGATATACAGTAACATATATGAGGTCTTACATCCTAGATTGTAAAAGTTGATAAGTGCAGACAAGATGTTAGGTCACAGTCAAGGGCCAGGGGAAAGGGAGCATAGGGGAGATCAAAATAAACAATATGATTACTAGTAATGCAAGGCAAGTAGTATGACAAAACGTTGTATAAGTGCTATCTTACAGGAGAGTAAATTACTAAATTACAAGTACTGTCTGAAAAGATGTGTCTTGAGTAACTGCCAGAAGGAGGTCAGAGACTCAGCTGTTTTGGCTTCAATGGGAAGGTCGTTCTACCACTTAGGGGCCAGGGATGAGAAGGAGCGGCTCCGGAGGAAGGGGAGTGCAGAGGAATCAGATTTAGTCTTTTGGCCTCGGAAGACCGCAGTGGTCTGGAGGGGATGTATGGAGAGACGAGGGACTGAAGGTAGCTCGGTGCAGTGTGGTCGAGACAGCGGTAGGTGAGGGTCAAAGTCTTGAACTGAATGCGTGCCGGTATCGGGAGCCAGTGGAGGGAGCGGAGCAGTGGAGTAGCGTGTGCGAATCGGGGCAGAGAGAATACCAGACGAGCCGCAGAGTTCTGGATGAGCTGGAGCGGTGGGTAGTAATTCCAGGCAGGCTGGCCAGGAGGGAGTTGCAGTAGTTCAGGTGGGAGAGGACCAGTGACTGGACAAGCAGCTGAGTTGAGTAGTTGGTGAGGAAGGGTCGGTCGTGTCAGCGTGGTGATGTGCTGAGTGTAGGAGAGCGCAGGATCGAGGGTGACTCCTAGGTTCTTAGTGGAAGAAGAGGGAGAGAGTGTCGTAGATTCCAATGGGATTGAGATGGAGGGATCAGCAGAAGGTGAGAAAGAGTGAAGGAAAGAGGATATCCAATTTGGAGAGATTGAGCTTGAGATGGTGCAAGTGCATCCAGGCGGAGATAGCAAACAAACAGGGGTCAGAGGAGCAAAAAGACAGGAAGATCTGGGCATCATCTGCATAGAAGTGAAAAGAGAAACCATGGGATGCGATGAGGGGGCCCAGGGAGCAAGTATAGAGAGAGAACAGGAGCGGGCCCAGGACGGAGCCTTGGGGTATGCCTGTGAGGAGAGGTTGGGGGGTGGATTAGGAACCTCACCATGTCACTTGGTAGATCTGGTCGTTGATGTAGGAGGAGAATCAGGTGAGAGCAGTCCCAGAGATTCCAAAGTCAGCAAGGCCGGAGAGGAGGATGGAATGATCGACAATGTCAAATGCTGCGGAGAGATCAAGGAGGATGAGGATTGAGGAGAGGGAGGCTGTTCGAGCACAGCTGAGGGAGTCAGTGACTGCAAGGAGAACAGTCTCAGTCCAGCCACAGCGAGCTCCTGGAACAGCTCAGAAACCGAACGATTCTCTGATGATTAGTAATCGTAGAGATGCACGGTGACATTCCCCATTCAGGTTAATCTGCTGGTTTACATCGGCTGTGCTCCAGCGGGCAAGCTGCTGTGCGTGTGTTGTCAGGTGGGCTGCTCTCGCCCACATCCCCACTTCCCGCACTCTGCTTCCGGAATCCTATCGATTCAATGCTTGAATTAACTTGAAAGTAAATTAGTTCTGCAGTGTTTTATGTGTCTAGGTTAACATTTCAAGTATTTTTTTCTCCATCCTTCATAGCAAAGCTTTTTAATGGAGTTTTTTTTTATTATTATTATTATTATTATTATTTGGACATATTTATGGTTTCTAAAAAATCCTTAACCAACATTGATGAGTATATTATCCTAATTATTACGACGTACGTTGACATTTTCTAAATTACGTTTTTTTGGATTCATTGATTTATGAAGCTACAAAGAATTAACAGCAGTTCCTAGCACTGCCTACACATACATAATGTAGTTGGAAAGGCTTTCTCAAATTCTTATAATTTATTTAATAATTTGTTTATTTATACATATTATTTAAACATATATTTATCAATAGTCATTGTTTTATGCTTATTTATTGATTTATTCCTTTAGTTGTGAGAGGCAGTGCAGTCCCACACTGGTTTCTCCAGAACAGCCTGTTTGGTGGGAAATTCACGTGTGGTTCTCTGTGGTTCTTGTTGCAGACAGTGTGGTTTGACCTGCACCAGAGGCTAACAGACACTGATGGCACAGCCAGCGCAGTAAGTAGCTTTCTGTCGGTGGTGCTCCCTGGGGTCAGATCACACAGTGCTCCCCTCATCCTCGGGGGAAACCTTGGCCTTTGCAGGTGCATGCGAGTGGCAGCTCTCCCGCATCTCACTTGTCTGTTTCCGGCATGTCTGGCTTGTGTGTTTTTTGTTTTGTTTTTTTACAGTCCACACTTGGCCCGCTCATGATCAGGTCCCGTCCCCATGCTGCCATCACCACTTTCCACCTTGACTGACGCTCCTGAGCCAAGTCCCATCCGCCCAGTCCCACTCCGCAGCTGCTCAGGAGCCAGGCCACAGCCTGTCCCTGCATCCAGGCATAGCAGAGGTCAGTGTGGGGGCTCTGCACTTACCCCCAGATCTGGATCTAACATCACTCAGGATCTCAGAACTGTGTTCTGTGGTGCAATTCAAAGAGATCCCAAACTTGACAGAGCTTGGGCACTAGCCAGCGATCCCATCCCAAAGGCTTCAGTGGCTCACACTAGGGAACAGCCTGGACCTCTTATATGAGGCGGGCCTGCAACAGGGTGCATCCTCGGGCCCCAGGCTGCAATAGACTCCACAGCCTGGTTAAGTATCCTGTGACCATGAGCATGAGCATGTGTGATGTCATCGTGCATGATCCATGAACCAAAGTGCTTTTCCTCCAAGAGTTAAAATCACCAGCAGGAAATAAAGTCTTATATAAACTGTACTGCGCAACTGAGGAGAAGAACAAATAAATTGTGAATAGCCATGAATATAATCTGAGGACTATGTATAATGCTCTTCATTTGCTTCATAACACATCATGCTGTAAGCCATTGGGTGAGAAAGAGTGTTGCTTTCAAATTGTGAGTCACAGTAAAGTACGCTTAAAGGATGTAACCCTTGCAAGCAGGGTTTAATATCAATCAGCTGAGTCACTGAGCTGTGAACACCCACTGTCCAGTTACCGTTTTCTCTTCTGGCAGGGGAATTTATTTACATCTTACAGCTATGGTGTTAGGACATCATTAATTTGTGTGCAAATTCTCTATATAAAGAAAGATATCATTTTTAAAAGCTTTTTTCTTCTGACTCTTTTAGTTAAATTATTTAAGTTAGTTATGCATAGTTACTATATCATTTCAGTATTTGTTTATGTATTAGTTTATTTATTTATATAATTTATTTGTTTATAAGTTTTATTATTCCCTTGTGTGGAACAGAGTCTCTTAGGGCCTTGGTAACAGCTATTTGGCAGAGGAGGTATCGAGCTATCTGTGATTCATTAAAAATGGGCCTGCAGCCTTTGGCTTTGTGAAAGCCTTGTGCACAATATAGTGGCTTTGGGTAGCCCTGCTTTCTCTCAGCAGAATACATTAAGGAATTCTCAGCTCAGTCCCAAGAATGCGAAAATTGATTTAGCTCTCGCATTATGCTTGAAGAATCATAACAAATTGAATCATCCTTTATTACCCAGGAAATATATATTGCACTCGTCCTTGTCAGCTTTGACGCTGTCCCATTTACAGCTCCAAATGGGATTACCAGAAGCTTACCTGACAGCTTAGCAGGTGATTGGCACGTGGCTGTGTTCTTGTATTTATTTATTTATTTATTTATTTATTCGTTATGAGAACTGGGAGGCAGTACGCGTGAACCTAGCAGCTTGGGATTGACAGGAACGCTAATGCCTATCTACTGAGCACCAATCCACCATCCTCCTCAGCATTGCACAGCTTTTCTGCAGAGAATAAATCACATTTAACAACCTGCAGGTAGGCCTTGTGCTCCGTCAGTGCATTTTACTCCCTTTGAGTTTAGTCAGCCTCATAATTGTGAACCCTGTCCTGCGCAGTTAGAATAATTAACAGCACATGCGTTTTATCATCTGCGGTTAATTGTCCAGCTGGGAAGACTCCTCCGTGCCAGAGCACTGGGATTCGTACGTTTTCCTGGCAGCTGACTGGCGCCACGGCTCGCATGGTGAATTCGGAGACACCGACCTTCATGTTAGACTGCCTGACTCCCATGGTCACAAGTGCTGTAAAACCGCAAGGGCAGTCACTGAAAAACTGGACATTCTCCAGCGTTTTGAATAATCGATTTAGAAGTGAAAAGTAAGAAAAGTTCCAGTAGAAGCATTGAGTAACCTTGACTCCCCTCTTTCACAGATTTTTCTTTAATAATTTTTTAAAAGAAATCTCACAATGTCTCTTGTACCACAAGGACATGTTTTTGATAACAGGATAATAAAGCTCAAATGGTGAGATGGGGGGGAGGAAGCTGCATAGTCCAGTATGTTGTTAGATACCTGCTTGGAGAAGAGCAGTTTCTGCTTTCTGAGGTCGAGATCCAGAGATTAGAGTGGCAGAGACGGGTCTGGAGATCAGCTGCTGCTCTTCTGACTCCAGGAGGGACAGCAGGAATGTGTCAGCGGTGGCATTTAATGGTGACGGACAGTTTTGGCAGCATGTCTTACTACTGCCTCTGCTTTCTCTGACTCTCTTGACACTCGCATCCTCCCTGGCAGATTTTGCAATCAGCGGCCTTGTGTCACCCCTTGTACCTCAGCACAAGCTGCCCAACTGTCAGCAGGGAGGAGCGGGGGGGTTGTTGCTCGTTCAGAGAAGAGCAGCGTAACACAGAGTCATACAGGGGGAGAGCTGGCAGGGCTGTGCAAGGAGTTATTAGACACATCCCAGTTACATCTCCTTCATCATAGCGGCACTTTGCTAAAAAGTAAGACAAGAAAACAAGACAATAGAACGGCATATCCACTATGATTTTTTGTGCATGCTATTCATCTGCAATACTTCATTACCAAGCAACAGAGACAGTTAGCCAGCTTTCAGGAAAGCTTTTTATTCACCATTTTAACTGTTCACTGACCCCCTGAGAGCCGCCTCGAAGAGTTTTATTTTTAACTTCCTTCAGAATAACACGGCATGGTTTTGCCAGGCAAGATTGAGTCTTGATTGATCTAAGTAGGGCACACCAATGTGCTCTGCCCTTCCCTGTCCGCAGACAGCTGACTATAACCTCTCCATGGTTCCTCTGTGCCTTCTGCAAGACAGTAACACTCACAAAGAACAGTATTATTCCCTTCTGGATTTTAATCAAAGTAGTGGTTTCTTGTTCGGGTTCAGTAGTGTTATACTAAGAAAGCTCAACACAAACTCAACAACATAGTGTACAATACCAGGTAATTATAATACCTTATTACATGCTACCACTTCCGACTCCTGACAAAAAAGAAAACCTTAAAAGAAAACCAAAGGTGACTAAGAACATTTTCCGTAATGTTATTTTTTACTTGTCAGCTTGTGTCTGCAAGTGTTTCGCTGTGCCAGCTGTTATTGTTGAGCTGTGGCACTCTAGACTTAAAATGCCACCTTAAATATACATTTGTGAACAGGCAACTATGTCAAGGCTGTACAAAATGTATACAAATTACCTTAGTAAGATATTTTCAAAGAGCCCAATTGAGAGAGTCTGCTTTGTTTGCCTGGGACGGCAACATTAATCCAACAAGCCTTCAAAGCTCCAAATATGTATATTTTTTAATATCATGAGACTTGAAAAAACAGACTTAAAATAAAGCAGCAAAGAAATAACTATCCATGTCACAAGAAAAAATATATATAATTCCTCTACTGTGGGAAAGCGAGTTCAGAAAGAGTCTTGGAGAATATCCATCTGACAGGTGGAGGTTTTTATTTTTTATGGAGTTATTTAAAAAGAAAAACGAGAGAGAATTGCATCTCTGGTGCCTTACAGGGTATCGGTATTTCTCTTCCCTTGTGTTTTTAGCTTTGAGAACAGACTCGTTTCTTCTGCGATGAGGAGAGATCAATAGGTCAATTAAAATAAGTAAGTGAGAGGCAGCTGTGCCTGGGCTGGGGAAGAGAGAGCAGCAGCAGTGAGTATTGCTGGCCAGGATCTCTGTTGACATGCAAAGCTGTGCGAGAAGGGGGAAAAAAAAAATCACAGAGAGAAGTGGTGCATCTTGGGGCTGGGGGGTTAGCTAGTGCAGGATCTCTCAGTCACCATGGCAACTGTGGAACTCAGACATTTCTTGTAGAAGCCCCCCGAAAAGCTCCCTCAATTACAGGAAATCCTCTCTTCCCTGGAGCCTCACCACGACATAACTCACACCTGCGGTTCTTCTGTATTTCCCGCGAACCGAAAGACACAGCAGCCCCTCTCCAGAACACCCCCCCTCTGCATACCAGCCACCAGCATGTATGCGTGTTGCCATGCGATTCTGTTTTGAATGCCTGTGTGGAGCGCACTAACATGTGCCCCTCCTGCTCTCCGCAGACACACAGTGCTCTCAACCTGTCATCATGAGCAAGGTTCCTAGTTTTCCCTGATAAAAACATTGAAAATCAGTTTTTCTGCGATTCAAATATAACATTAAAATTAAGTAATCCTAACCAGAATATACACAAACACAATATATTGAGTTAAACTAAATGATCACCAGAGGATGATGTTGCATACAATGCGGAAATTACATTCAGTGGTGAACAAGCTAAAAATTCAAAATATATTCATCAGCATAGTTTAAACATAAAAATATATATTTTTTAATAAAGAAAAACTACATTCTCTGACATTCTCTGTCAACCTGAGAATTCTGTATTCTGCAGCAAACCATTAACTCGTCCTGATCAACAGGCGCTGTCCGTCACTCTCCGGGGGCTCTGGAGTGAGAATGCCTCTATCCTCAGCCTCTCGGGACGACATGTGGGTCTGCCAGTCTACACACATGTTTTAGCAACCCGGTTGTGATTGCCCTAGAGGCGTGTGATACAATAGTACAGAACAGAGTCATACCATTACTGCATTGTTTCGACACAATTCTTGGTTCAACATCAACACATCCAGTTAGACCTGTTCAATTAAACAGTTTCTCTTTTCTGTATTGGGACCCAAATTCAGCCCAGTCAGTATAATATTAGCTTATCTTGGAATATATATACATATGAAATATGATATATATAAGTAATTTATGTTTTTTTGGAATTGTATCTTTATTAAAATATATAAATATATAAATGCCCTTGAAAAAACATTTTTATGCTGTTTCTTCTATAATTCCCAAGGGAAGATGGCTGCAGAGTTGGAGAGAGCTGCTTACAGAAGTTGTTAATGGTTTCAATTAGTTTTTATAGTTCCCACCTGCCAAAATGTGTACATAAAACCAAACTGCAAAATCCCAGAAGGAAGATGCAAATTCTGAGCAAGATTGTCCAAGTGAGACCACAGCACTGTGAAGCTGCTATCTGTGGTTTAATTACAGGGCTTTGCAAACAACAGCACCGCTCCATCTCTTGCACATATAACACATAATTATAAACAATTGAGAGAGGGATTTACCTCATCAGGTACTCTGTGATTTAGCAGGTAGCGTTTGACAGCAGTCACATCTGCAGCACCAACAAAGCAGTCTGTGCTGGCATTTATTTAACTGGCATCGACAAGTTAAGTTGATGTGTGGAAAACAGTTATCAAGTGCACACTTTGCCTCATTAGAAAAGCTCTCCTGTTTTAATTTGAAACATAGATATAGTAATAGGTGCAGTAGGGGAAACGTAGAAAATGTCTGCGCCAGTGAAATAAACACCAGCCCCGTGCAGGAGGCCCTGCATGATGCATTCAGATCTCCCAGGCATTGTTGTGTTGTGCATGCTCAGTTTGGTGCTTGGCCTTGTCTTATAGGCAGAGTTGGCAAGGGGAGCCGGTTGTTTGAGGACTTGGGCAGGCTTCTGGTCCTGGAGTGGCCAGGCTGGGGTCCTGGTGTGGGGGATGCTGTTGTGTGGGGCCAGGGGGGAGGTAACAGTATCAGTATAGCAACCCAGGCAAATCGGCAAGCAGAAGTCTGAATCAGATATGTCAGAGCGCAGAGGAAAACCGGCCCCAGCCAAGACAGCGAATCTTCACATTAAGTAGCGAATGGGGCAGAAGCAGACATTTAATCTTGTTTCTCTCCCACGTTTCGCCTCTCAACCTGGTCACCCTGCCCACAGCCAGGCTCAAAATAGAGCGATTCCTTGTGGAAAAGCGGCTCATTATAGGAGCTGAGCACTCTCACTCCGCAGGTTAATTGACTGGCTGGATACACCGCGTCTCACTCCACTGCATTCAGAGGTCAGCTAATATAAAACAGCACCTTATTAACTACAGTCCTACTGAACAGCTTGGTCTGCACACGATCCAGGCGATGGCAGTGTGCCTTCTCTCCCCTGCAGTAATTGCTGTGATGCTGCTGTTTACAGGCACTGGGTGTCTGGGTCAAATGGAAACTGATTCCCTCTCCTTGTTTCTCTGCTTGAGATTTCTCCTGCACTTTCTCTTACCGTGACACAGCCGGCTCTGCCCAGACATTGATCTGACAGGGATAAAACAGTTTGTTTATGTATTTTGTTTTTCAAAAGAAACAAAATGACAGCATGATAAATATTAGGGACTCTCAGACTATTACAGAACAACTGTGTAACAGATTACACGGCTGAAGTGGTGACATCTAGGTGTGTCATGATACCATGAAATCCATACAAATAATAACGCATTGGGAGAGAACTCCAGTAGGGAGGAAAGGAAGGGGATGCTGTGGCTGTTCAGGGCAAGGGGTTCGAGTGCGCTGCTGTGAGCAGGGCTGTGTGCAGAGACTGCGGTCCTTATTAGACCTGGGGGAGAGGCTGAGGGATCCAGAAGAGGCTGAGAAAGTATACTGAAACTAAAGGGGGGAGAGAACTGAAAAAGAAGGAAGAGGAGGAGATAGAGGTGAACAGCTGCAGTATCGCTCCAGGGTTCTGGAAGAGTGGCGCTGCCTTACTGGAGGGGGGTCTGGGAGCAGCTCTGTTCACCGCAGCTGTAACCTGATGGAGGGACTTAAGCAGCCAGATGTGTATGCAAATGATAGCCGACAGAAGAACTGTGAAGAAAAAACACCACCTGCTGCCTTTGAACTGAGTGTGGAAGCAAGCCTCTCTCTGCTCATCGCTCTGCTGGGCCAGTGTTCTGCACCACGGGGGTTTAGTGGTGCCTCAGCCCATCCATGATGGCCTTCAAGAGGAGTCTCACAACATCGTGCACCTGGAAAAGTTGGTCATCAGTGACATTCCTGCAGTGGAACTGTAGACCAGCCCTCTGGCGCCCTCTGCTGGGCCACCACATCAACAGCATCGCTCCAGAGCACCGCAGGAAACGTGTAGAGTTGGCTGGGGTAACGCCAGTCCGCAATCACCAGATTCCTGCTGGTTTTATATGTGTGTGTCGCACAAAAAGGCCTTAGGGTGTTAAAGTCCTGAAGACCCTCTGGTCCTCAATTGACTGAATTTGTCAATTCCTGGTGGAGTTATAAAAATAATTGCGTAGAAATAGAGATCACAAAGTAATATATGTTAATTATATACAGTATGTTTAGTAATATGCTGAGGAAAAAAGGAATATGTGCGAACGTGTGATTGAGAGGCACAGGAATAGCTGCCCTATGTCTTATTTGTTTTTTTTAAACTGTATTTGGCGTGACAGCACAATCAAGACTGAGCTTATTTATGATTCAGACTTCAATAGACCAACAGCGTCTGAAGTCGTTCCTCCCAAATAAAGAAGTACATTAAATTAGCCTTGTGTGGAGAGAAATACTTCAATATTTTTTCATTAGATTTGGGTCAGCTCCTCCCAAACTACAGACTGCAGCAGCCAATTCCACCAGATAAAGGGAGTTATGAAAATCCCCTCGGCGAGCGTTATACCCAGCCTGGCTGCTGCACTGAAGGAATCTCAGGGCTGCCGTTTAGTGAATCTGCATTTTCAACGATACATTAAATTAACTGATCTATCACAGTGCAGCATCATTGCCTTTTCAGCATGTGCTTGTGAATGTGAATGTTTTTTTAAAGAGGGTATGTCTCCATCATTACCCACATGCCTCTTGCTGCCGGGTACCTCAGATTAAGAGAGACTAATGCTGTGGAAATCAACCCCCCTGTAGCTCCTGTTCCTCAGTGTGGCTTACCTACATACACCACCTGTCTAGTTTTCTACCTTAAGTGATTTCCAGGATTCTTGATCAATCTTTTATGTAGTTTGAAATTGTATTTTATGCTTAAAATAAATCTAACAAGGGAGAGACTGTGCGATGCCATCCAGAACCCCCCCATCCTTTGACGTCTTGTCCTATTTTATGCATATATTGCGTATTCCAACCATATTCTGACTCAGTGTCAGCGTTGTTTCTGGCAGTGTACCAGGCATAGATTTATTATAGGCCTGGAGTGAATTTTTAATGCATTGATTGACTGCAAGTCTGAAAAATGAGAAACAACGACATATAGGCTTTGCTGTGCATCTGTGTGTCTGTGTGTATCAGAGCCTGTCTGCCCAGTAGGTATGGAGAAGCGTGCTGCTGTGTTGGGATCACACTGCAGTCTGTCCGGTGAAGTGAGTACCAGAGCGTGGGCTGTACTGCCCATATTGGAGACCACAGACGTCTACCGTATGGCTCTGGGCTTTTTATTCATTTAGAGCGGTCATTAATGCAAAGCCAATGCACTACGGCATGCCTATACAGGGCAATTAGCATCCTCGGGCTGCAGTGCTGCATTTGCACAAAGGGATTAGAAGAGGATGGGGTAGAGTGAGCTGGGAGGCTCACTGTTTAAAAGCATTGCCCCGGGCTGAGCGGAGACACGTCCCTAATGAGAGCTTGGCTCGCAGCATTGTTTCATCCTTGTCCTGTTCTGCTCACATGTTCACACACACAGAGGTGCTTGCTAAGCGTCCATTCAGGGAGACAGTTTACAAGTGACACTGCCACATGGACATGGAGAGCAGGAAAAAAAAAGCAAATCCATTATCCAATTTATGTAATACAAATTAAAATTGCCAGCACTCATTAGACCTGTAGTGTTGTGCTGTTCGGTCCCAGTCCGAAATGAAATACAGCATGTCTTAGATCTCACAAAAATGTGTTTCCCGTCAAACGACACGATGTCCTCCCAGGCCTGCCATTCCATTTTCTCTCATTGGCCGCTGTGTTGGGGTCATGACCCCTGCTGTGAGATCCTGCCAGCACTGCCTCTCACACGGCCTTGGACTCTTCAAAGCAGCCGAGGGATGAGGAAACGGTGGAGGGCTCCATGGCTGGACTTCTCCTCCAGAGGAAACATGACAGATTTGTCAGAGAGCATGAACCCTTGTGAGCGATTGTTCTTTTCAACTTGTCTGTGCGCAACCCACAGTGAACAGCAGAGCTCTCCCGGGACAATGTGCTCCATTTTAGTAAATCAGTAAATTGGTAAATAATAATCTAACACAAACACAAATATTTTAACTTCCTTCATGCATTCCAGTGCTGCAGCCTGGGTTTTCCCCCCAAGGTTACACAGTGAGAGTCTAATAATATAAGAGCAGAGCTTTTCAGTCCTCCTGGACGCTGTCCCCCGAGTCACGCTGTGTGTCTGTCTCCCTCCAGTCTCTGTACCTGGTTCGCCAAGAGATGACCGTATCCCAGAAGCACCTGGGGGAGTTCTGCGATGCCCTGAAACAGTACCTGAAGAATGTGTCCACCCAGCGCGACTGCTTCCAGTAAGTACAGGAGCCTGCAGTCTGCTCTTCTTGTTGATGTTGCATTAACAATCAATTAGTCAATCTTAATGTTATAGAGTGCTTTTCCCAATGCAATGCTTCCAAACTCCTTTGGTGACACACATTATTTTGACAATACAAAAAAAATGAAAAAAACAGGCAATTGTTAATCACAGTATCTCTTGTTCCACTTCTCCGGGAAATACTGTCTTATGTCTTCTGTTCTCCTTGAGCTCTCTGTTACTTATTACTTAATTAGACCTTAAGTGAAATGCCGGCTTTTATATATATATTTCGCATTTGTTTTTAAAGACCACTAGTTAAAATCTCCCCAACGTTTTATGAGCCAAAAAAAGGAAGGTACAGGAAATTAATTAAATGGAGTTTTAGTTTAAGCAGGGGTTTAATTCGGTAATTAAAGAGCTCAGCTGGAAGAAAAGCCAGAGAAACATCTTGCCAGGAGCACTTGGATGGGAAAGACTGGTTTAGCATTTTGCTACAAACTGCACCTGGGCCAAGATTCTAGACTTGTTAAACATTCTCTCAGAAATCCTCCTGCAGGGAGCTGAGAACGAAGCTCACATTTAAATGATCGTGATAGTGTCGGAATAACAACTGTAACCCCCCACAGGTAATCTGAAAGCTGTAACTGTAACCGTAACTCTGTGGAGGCCCTGTGCTCACCTGCCATTTGCTAAGATTTGTAATATTGACTATAGACCCCGATTACCAATGCTCTCCGCTTCTTATTGACCCCGGCCCCAGTTTGAACTGCATCTCCTCCCTCGTGTCCGTAAGAGGACGGACAGGCCCCTGCGAGGGAAGATGCATGCCTCCCCAAGCCCGACCAGTCTCAGTTAGTTAGTGTGCAGTCAGCTGTGAGGATTAACGATGCACCCAGACCCGCAGTATAGCTCTGACATTTCAAGGCTGTATTGATTTCTATGTGCGGAAAGCCTGTGAACTCTCATGCACCTCAGTGATCTAAAATTCACAAAGAAACGCTGCTAGGGGGCGAGCAAACCGCGCCAGGACTTTGTTCACCAGGCTCTTGCCATTCACTGAGGTGGTGTTCACAGAGACAGGGGTGTGCCTCTGTAACCCATTTTCATACGGCCGGAAGACCCCACTCGATATCAAAAGGAGGCTCCGCGGCTGATTTCTGTTGCAGGGCTTTGCCTTCTCCCTATGCTGAGTGCAGGGGAATAAAGGATAGAGAGAGAGAGAGAGAGAGAGAGAGAGAGGGAGAGGGAGAGAGGGAGATGGTACAAGCAGCATTTTCAATAGTGCTGGCGTCAGGTGTCTGTAATTCAGCTTTGAAGAAGGGCACGGGGAAATGAAACTGACATTTTTCATTTCTTTAGGGGAGCAGCAGCTGCCAAATGGGACAATAAGAAGATCATTTTAAATTGAGTGGATTAGCGCTGGAAATCTCTTCCGACTACAGCACCACACACACACATATCTGAAGTACATTGACTGTACCAATCAGTATACGTTTGGCACCAATGAAACTGGGTCAGCACGCTGCTCTTTCACAAAATGTTACCACTGACTATCATCTGACAAAATTGACTACAGTGGCAGGTCCCTGTGTGGTGTAGTGATATAGCGTACTGCACTCTTCTGATGTGCCAATACAAACTGGGACCTTTTTTCTCTATGTCTCTATCATGTCTGTCAGAATGCTGCCGCCTAGTGGGTCAAAGAACAATTACAATATAACTGACTAATATAATCCACCTTTACTTTGAAGTGCATCTTGCGGTGTGTGGTACGGTGTGAAGAAATCGTTTATGAATTAAATGATATAACTCCGGTACAAAAAGAAGGGTCTTTTGAAAACTAGTTCCCTAAACTTTTGCTCAAATTTAACACTTGCTCCAATTGCCTAAATCAGAAGTTCCCAAACTGGGGGGATTTATGGGGGGGGGGGGAGCTGACACCGGGTCTCGGTACCGGACTCTTCATCTCCAGTCCTGGCCAATCAGAAGAGAGGACTGTCAGACGAAACACAGCAGTTTATATGAGCTGATCATTACAGTCCAATAAAGACATCAGAATAACTCGCAGCTCCAACATGTCATCGACTCTCTGCTGCAATATTGTTGAAACGCATTACATAAAATGCGAAATAATGCAATGTGACAATATTTGCAATTGCCTGAAGTTCTAAGAAGTTTAAAATACTCATCTAACACAACAACTCTGTTACATAAATTCGCAAACATACCTGTGCGTTCAAGTTCCAGTGAAAACAAAATATCTAGCAATAGCTGGCTGTGTGTTTTAACAATATTAGTTTGTTGCTCCTCTTCCTTTTCGGTGGGTTAACATATCAGCTGTAGATTTGTGGTATATTAATTGCGCTGCACATATTATACACTTAACAGTGTTTTCATTTACTTTGTCAAAGTATTTCCACGCAGAAACTCTCTGAGAGGAAGCCATTGGTCGCGTTCTTGTAGCGCCGCAGATCTGCGCAGAGCTGCACAATTCCACCGATCCCATTGGCGGAGTCGCGCAGATCTGTCATTGTCAGCCAATCACAGACAAGAAATAACAAATCCCACCCTCCCGTCAATCTTCATTACAGCTACATAGAGAGCTGTCAACCGTACAGGCTTTAAAATAAAATCATTATTATTATTATTATTATTATTATTATTATTATTATTATTATTATTATTATTATTATTATTCGGTCTCATCCTATTAAAAACTACTGAAAGTGTATTAAATGGAAAGAGAGCGTCACTGTATCTTCTGTAACTATGTTGATTCAGGCTCATCCGTACTAGATGGAGTAAGAATGGGTTCATGCATAGAGAGATTCCAATGTAAATGGCCAAATAAAATTGTGAAAAGTAAAATGCAAACAAGTTTTAAAGTATATTCATCCTTGGTAAACGTTAGGGCTTTCAAAAAAAAATGGTAATGTAAATATGAATGTGTGGGACATGGGGCAGGGCGGGAACTGTGACCCAAATGTTTTTTGGGGGGTGCCACCCGGATAGATTTTGAACCACTGGCCTAAATAACCTCACAAAACTCAAGAGATAATTATCAAATTGGCCAGTTATCCTGTAATGCTCCCCTTTCCTTTCAGTGCAGGGGAACATTGGAGATTTTCTCTTGTATACAAAATTCCTGCAGGAAGTGGGGCTGGGCACTCTCTGATAAACATGTCTTTCTCCTCTTTTCCCAGCGTCACCGCAGTGAGACTTCCAGATGGTATCAGCTTTGTCGTTTATGAGTTTTGGGAAGGAGAGGAGGAATGGAAGAGGTAATGTGTTTCTCGATTTCTAATTCTTTTGCCAAGTGGGCAGAGATTCTCAGGTTTCAATTGATTGTTCTGCAGTCAGTTCTCTCCTCTACATCACGTTCCCCAACTGTTTTCTTCCTATCCTAGCTGTGGAGTGTTTTTGTCAGGGACACGGCGGTGGCAGTGTGGCGGTGTGGCTGGTGGCCTAGTTTTTTAAATCTTTGATTGCCTGTGTTAAACAACGAGTTTCTTCAGCACGGTTACTATGGCAGCACCGTCTCTCCACAAGTGGTCCACTTTTCGATCTAGATATGAGAAGCCACATTTATTGCTTTTTACTATTTAAAAACCCACTTTCTTCCAGTGCACAGGCTTTTAGCACATCAATCTAATAACCATGAAGCATGGCTGTCATTACAGCATTTATACAGGACCTTGATTGTATATCTCTGGAAAAGTCAATGGAGAGTGTTTTGGATCAAGTCAAGCTTAGAATTGATGTTAGTTTAACTGAATTGCATTTTTACTGCCTGTTGTGCACTCACTGTGTCTCTTTCAGGACTTTATTCTGTGGGGAAAATAGGCTGTAGAATATAGGCTGGTTCTGAATTAGCTGAAATTTAAGAACATGTTTAAAAAGTCCTCAATCTTTATCGTCCACATTTAGGTAATCTTTCCATCTCTGTTTTTGTGTGTTATACATACTCCACCCGGGCACGGTGGTCTCTACGATGTTAAGCAGATATCCTTCTGGTTATATTGTACATAATAACTAACAGAATTGATAATTTAATTGATTTTGGATTTGCTGACTATAACCACACCCTACTGATGGGACAGCCTTAGTCTCCCCGGTGGCATTCCTCTATGACTATGTTAAAAGAGAGAAAAGCTAATGCCAGAGAGGTTAGTCCCTTTCATACGAAGCTTCCTGTAGTACCACTGTGGCCCACTGTTGGAGGACTCAGATATATATATATAATTTTTATTATTATTTTTATTTCTTGGCGGACGCCCTTAACCAGGGCATCTGCCAAGATTCAGATGCCCTCTACCGCCTGTCCTATTAGGCAATTCATGCCACTCCCCTTATGCAAGAAAAAGCTTTAATGAAAAAATGTTTGACACAGCAGCAGTGTTTCTGCCGAGCATTGTCATTTGTCAGCGCTCCCTTCGTATGTTGGAAATGGAAACCAATGGAAAACATCCTCTGGAAAGCATTGCTGTGCACTATTCCCAACCACGGTACAGGATCGATCTCTCACAGTCTCTTATTTTTTTTTAGACTGTCACTAAGATTATTTTAAGAGGGCTTTACATGTTTAAATTTTGCTCCACAGCTAATTAATGTCCCTGTGTGTCACAGCATTGTTTAACCAGCACAATGTCTTTATATCTGTGTCCGTCTGTCTGTAGATACAGCAGTTGTCCTAACAGTCATGTGTGCTCTTCCCTCAGGCATCTCCAGAGCGTGCCCTGCAAGGTGTTCCAGCATGTGAAAGTGGACACGCTGTGCCAGCCTGAGGCCCTGTCCACTGTGGCCGTGCCATGTGAGCCCCTTGCATCTCCTAGAGTGACACACGCACACGCACACGTACAAACACACACACACACACACACATGTACACGCGCAATCACGCACACACACACAAACACACACACACACACACACACACACACAGGCAGTCATCTCAGCCAGCCTTTGTTGAGGACCTTTTGTGGATGAGATTGGCAAATCTAAAAAAGACTGACCTTTCATCTCAAGGGACAGCCATCATAGCTGTATACAAAGCTGTGCCTCACAAAGCACTCAAGAGTGGAGGGGGGAGTATATAAATAGTATTACAGGTTGAGACAACAGAGGAACAAGATCTCTGCAGGGGCAAGGAGCTTAAAATCACTGCTGAAGAAAAGGTCTCCATTTCTCCGTTTGCTAATGCCAAGGTGCAGAGAGGGTGGCCTGTAAGTGTGGCAGCCATGTGGAGGGAGACAGTGCAAGTTCACAGACAGAGTGCCGTGACAGCAGGAGCTAAAGGCCACCTGGGAGAGAGCCATTGTACCATCCCTGTGCTGCGGCACTAGTCCTGTATGCCAGCTGAAGTCTCTCTGTGGGAACAGTGTTTGGTTGTCCCGTAGGCTTCGGGGGGGGAAAATAGGAAAGTAGCAGCAACACCTTTGTTTTTTCCCCCAACAGTCTTGTTATGAATTCTTACCTTCCTACATCTTTCTATATCGGTCCCGGTATACAAAATGTTCTCTTTCATAACTAACAAGAGTGAGCGGGAACTTCAGGGAATAATCCAACGTCAGAAGTGTTGCTTCTTTTCGCATTCCAGAAGCCCACTTGTTCTTTGTAGACGTGCTCATGTCAGAGCTGTGAAACCAGGGAGTGTCGGAAATGTAAAGAAAACTGGAAAATTGATGAAAGGAAAAAGATAGGAAAAAGACCTGAACAGAAAAATCATAGGTATAAACACTTAATTTTATTGTCTCTGTGGGCCATCTTGTAGGGTCACATTCTTCACCCTCTGTTATTCAATTGAATCAGATATTTGCTTAACTAGTCAAAAATCTAATTAGATGTAGTCACTGATGACAGAAAGCTACCCATAAAGAGTGGAGGCTGTGCGTCTCCTGGTCCAGGGTAACTGCAACAGCCAAACAATTTGGATGGTACAGGAACAGGGGGGCACAAACCAAATCCTGGGGGGCTACAGGGTCTCTGGGGTTTCTGTCTGTTAATTACCTGGTTGAATTAAAGATTCACTTTAATTTGTCCCCCCACCCCCATTGTCTGTAACCTGTTGGTGAATTTAAAGAGACCAAAAACCCTGGCCCTTTGAAGACCAGAGCCCTGGGCCTTCCCCTGACTTCACACATCACTTGCTTTGCTGTAGGCCAAGAGTGAACCTACCAATCATAAATCCAGAATTGTGATGCTTGATGGTGGCATTCCCTGCACCATGACCTGCTAAAGTGTTGACGTTCTGATCTGCTCTGGGCCTGGCCTGATCTGACCTGACCTTTGCCCTCTCTCCCCCACACAGCGGCCTGGTGTAGCCTGAACAGGGACTGACTCGAGCTGGAACTCCCCTCACAGACGACCCCCAGCTGCTGTCTGCAGAGCCTGCTCTCCGGTCTCTGTTCACTGAATACTCTCCCCCAAGGCAGAGGATTTTCTCGCATCTTTTTGTAATGACTTGTTTACAAACAGTGTCTGTTAGATACTTAACTGAGCACACCGCAGGGAATGCTGGGTCTGTGAGGGCTTTGTCATATTTCTGTCAAAGTGAAGGAAAACAAAAAAAAACATATATCCCACCAATCTGGACTGAGAGCAACTCTGAGCCACAACAATGGCAAATGCAGGAAACTTTTCAACAGTCTTACCTAAACTTAACACCGGCTCAATCAGTCTATCCTTCGTGGAACGGCACACTTTATATGAATGTATATACAGTGCTTTAAAAACAACTAATATAGAATATCTATAGAAAACGTACTGTTTTGATTTGCATCTTCTTTAGGAGCCCAGTGAGGTCACTTGTTGCTTTCTCTTTAGGTTTTCTATGGAGTGAATAAATAGCTCACGCTAGACTTACACCTTCTTATATTAACAGTGTCTGGTACTCGATCTATGGAGGTCAGAAAAACAAGCTAACAAAGAAAAAAGTATTATCTCTGTTGTAGCAGGCTGATTAAAATCAGTTGATAGTGTCTTAGTTAAAGGTTCATTTTCTGCTCTTATAAAGTTCCCTATTCTTTGCATATTAGATACTAGGGAATTATTGGCCTTGGTCAGGTGCAAAACCTTTTATTGAATTTTACAGAACCCATTGTTCCAAATGTTGGTTTTAAAATATCATAGATATTGTTTTTGTTTTCTCCAAGTAAATATTATTGCAGATAGCTGCTGTGTGTGAACAGTGTAATCTCACCTGGTTTTGCTTTCCTTCACTTTATGGCAAGTGCATGTAGTCTGGACGTCCAGTAACTTATTTGCAGTAGAAATTAGCTGTGCTACTTTAAATGGTTTTTGTGCATTTCTTATGTTCTTTTATAATCCTACAAATGACTGGATAGACGAGAAAAAAAGATGGAGAATGAGTCTGCAAAGTCACTTTTATGGCATTGTTTGATTATATACTACTTCTTATAATTCTGTATGTTTCAGTAAACTTCCTATCTCTCTTTAACTCTGGGAATAGAGAGGGCGGGGATGCAAGTATTATATTCCGTCTGAAAGTAGGTTACTTATCGCTCATGTACAGTAAAGGTACTATGAAACAATAAAACTTGAAGAAAAAAAAAGTGCTTGTTCATTAATGCTTGTATTCTTTTCTGTAAACAACTCTTGCAAAAGGGGAACAAAACTAAGAAATGATATGCATCGGTCCACAGAAAAATTCTTGAGGCTGTGAGTAATGAGAACCGCCACACCACAAAACCTTCCTGTGCCGTGTCAGCAATGCACGATCCGCCGCTCGACTCTGCAGCAGGTTTGTTACAGGAGGCACAATGCAGCAGCACTGGGCTTTTTACTGCGCTCTGTTGACGCTCTGTACCTCCTCAGTTTGTGTGTGTGTGAGTTTACTGTATTGGCATGGTGAGGATATGGAGAGTGGCCTGGTTAATACCCTAATCAGCATCTTCAAATCCTCACTTCGATTTGTCCACTTAAGAACGACCGCTTCTTCAGTACCTTCCTGTGCGTGGGAGAGCGGCTATCTTTGTAATCTGGACAGAAGCTGAGCACAGGGATCATTGCCAGGGCTGTTATCTGTATTCACCTTTTTCGTAAATCTAAATCTGTGCATTAAAGAAAAAGGAGAGCACAATTCAACCTTTTCATTTTCCCCCACGCCTAAAAAGATTGCACAAGTGGGACATTTGAAGTTTTATTTTTTTACTTCAAGAACAGCAAATTGCACAGTAACAACAAAAACTTTAAAAACCACAAACAGTTAAAATAATTTCCTCCTTGATAAATAAAAACAAAATACACACACACACACAATCATCCATCATATACTGTAGAAAATGAAGTCTGATAATAAGGCCCGCCTGACCAAGACATCAGTGCCGCCTGGCCAAACAAATGTGTGATCTAAACCACAGCTAAACCGCCCTGCTAGACATTCCACGAGCCCCCCACCATCTGCCAGCTCCCCCCCCACTTGTCATTCTGCGATCATGCCTGTAATCAAAGAGCTGCATCTCCTGAAAGAGAGGTTTCCAGTCCTGCAGGGTCAGAACTTTTTGAAGAGTTCTATGATGGCGATCGTTGTGCTCTGGCCAAAGATGAAGGCTCCACAGAGGAGAGTGATGACCCCCCATGCTGTCAGGACCAGTCTGGAAAGCAGAGCAGGAAAGACAGTCAGACAGAACAGCAGTGTGTGGCCACAGTCACACCAAGCAGGTTGGAAAAACAAAAAAACACATGGCCACCTCTCCATGTGTTAGGAAGTGTAAGTAGGGGTCTAAGAATTAACTGAGGTGGCAAAAGTCTGATATGTGGATAACAGATTTTATGTATTTATACATTTTTAAAGAACCCTTTTGGTTCATGTCTGAGTTTCTCAAGCAAGGCTTCATCCATAGCTAGAGCTAGAGCACACAGGATCCGGCATCACAGAGTGGCTCAGGGGACGAGACACATCTCTGTGCTATAACATCCGTACAGCGAGTTTTAGAAACATGTGCTCTGTGTCTATTTGTACTGCAAGCTGGGAAAATGTGAGGCCAGAAACTGAGGATTGCCAAAGCTCTTTGTTTACCCCAAGTGGCTTTACTTCAGTACAGCTGCATAGGAAATATTAAAAAGTGCACCAGAAGACATTTCTAAGGCAAGACTTCTGACTTCAAACTCCAAGCCATAGAGCATGCTAACCATATATATTTGCCCAGCTGCAGGCAGAGATGGTCTTACCTGGTCCTGGGAGAGACAGGCTCAGACTGCATGGCAAATATCAAGCAGAGACCTGGAAAAAATAGTGCAAAAGTAAATAGTCTAACTTCATAGAAAACGGTCTAGGCCTTAATTCCAAAATGCTGGTGTCTTCAGAGAATCCTCCCTTTTGCTTTTGGATTAAGTGAAGCTAACAAGTAAAGCTGGGTGTGTAAGTTTACATGTGTGTGCGAACAGGCCTGCTCTTGACCTCTAACCTGGAAAGATGAAGATAAAAAAGGCACTGATGCCTCCAATGACACTGATGACCTCGCTGATGTCGGGCACGAACATGGCGATGACCAGCGTGACACTGATCCACAGCACAGTCAGGACGACCCGCGTCCGGTTCTCATAGGACTTGGTGATGACCATATGGCGCCGGCGGTACCGCAGAAACAGGTCCTGGATCACTGACCTGTGGGACAGAAAACAGGAGGAACTCAGTGACATGAACTGTTACAATAAGTCTGTCACACGTCTCAGAGTTGTGGAGAAAAATAAATCGTTTTTTTTGCAGGTTGAGACACTAGAAGTATTTTCCTTTGTCTGCCTTCCATGTATTAGAGTTCACATTTATATACTTATTTTTCCAACACTATTAGGAGTGGCAAAAGTCTGCTATGTGGAGAATATACTTTGCTTGCTTGCTAATTGCCAAGCAAGATTTTATCCAGAGCTAAAATACACAGGATCCACATGTGTTCCTAACACTGTGTTCAGAGGCCAATCTCAAACTGAAATGCCATCTTCCCTTTGGTATGTTTTTATCAAGACACAATCATAAGCTGACAGACGCATGGCACTGCTGCTCAGACATTACCTCCCCAGCAGGAGGATGATGGGATAGATGGTGATGATGGACACACCAAACAGCAGCCTGGCAATGACGATAACGACATCATTCCCAGAATATGACATCAGGATATCAGCTGCAACTTCCCTCCCAAAGGTCATATAGCCAAAAATTCCTGAAGAAAACATACATATATTTTATATATAATTGCTCAACACTAAGCAAGAAGAATGGTATATCCAGCACTGGATGGACAACAGCTGAAGTGGATGCAGAGCCTTGAGAAGATTTACACAAGCCACATTCAGATTGTGGACCTTTTAACCTGGGGACCAGTTTGGGAATCGTTGGGAATGGATTTAAGCTCCAGGCCAGCTCACCGGTGAGGGAGTAGATGAGCAAGCAGAAGAACATGGAGACAACGGAGATGACGACCCAGTGTGAGAGCTTCTTGTTTTCCATGCTGCTGTAGATGGCAATGCAGGCCTCATGGCACTGAAACACAGGCAGACAAGTATCACTGAGTATTGCTGAGTGCACAGAAGGGTGGGCAATGCTGTCAAATGGTGAGTGTTTTACATCATACAGTGAGGGAAAAACATATTTGATCCCCTGCTGATTTAGTACGTTTGCCCACTGACAAAGAAATGATCAGTCTATAATTTTAATGGTAGGTGTATTTTAACAGTGAGAGACAGAATAACAACAGAAAAATGCATTTCAAAAAAGTTATAAATTGATTTGCATGTTAATGAGGGAAATATGTATTTGACCCCTTCGACTTAGTACTTGGTGGCAAAACCCTTGTTGGCAATCACAGAGGTCAGACGTTTCTTGCAGTTGGCCACCAGGTTTGCACACATCTCAGGAGGGATTTTGTCCCACTCCTCTTTGCAGATCCTCTCCAAGTCATTACGGTTTCGAGGCTGACGTTTGGCAACTCGAACCTTCAGCTCCCTCCACAGATTTTCTATGGGATTAAGGTCTGGAGACTGGCTAGGCCACTCCAGGACCTTAATGTGCTTCTTCTTGAGCCACTCCCTTGTTGCCTTGGCTGTGTGTTTTGGGTCATTGTCATGCTGGAATACCCATCCACGACCCATTTTCAATGCCCTGGCTGAGGGAAGGAAGTTCTCACCCAAGATTTGATGGTACATGGCCCCGTCCATCGTCCCTTTGATGCGGTGCAGTTGTCCTGTCCCCTTAGCAGAAAAACACCCCCAAAGCATAATGTTTCCACTTCCATGTTTGACGGTGGGGATGGTGTTCTTGGGGTCATTCCTCCTCCTCCAAACACGGCGAGTTGAGTTGATGCCAAAGAGCTCGATTTTGGTCTCATCTGACCTCAACAATTTCACCCAGTTCTCCTCTGAATCATTCAGATGTTCATTGGCAAACTTCAGATGGGCCTGTACATGTGCTTTCTTGAACAGGAGGACCTTGCGGGCGCTGCAGGATTTCAGTCCTTCACGGCGTAGTGTGTTACCAATTGTTTTCTTGGCGACTATGGTCCCAGCTGCCTTGAGATCATTAACAAGATCCTCCCGTGTAGTTCTGGGCTGATTCCTCACCATTCTCATGATCATTGAAACTCCACGAGGTGAGATCTTGCATGGAGCCCCAGACCGAGGGAGACTGACAGTTATTTTGTGTTTCTTCCATTTGCGAATAATCGCACCAACTGTTGTCACCTTCTCACCAAGCTGCTTGGTGATGGTCTTGTAGCCCATTCCAGCCTTGTGTAGGTCTACAATTTTGTCCCTGACATCCTTGGACAGCTCTTTGGTCTTGGCCATGGTGAAGAGTTTGGAATGTGATTGATGGATTGCTTCTGTGGACAGGTGTCTTTTATACAGGTAACGAGCTGAGATTAGGAGCACTCCCTTTAAGAGAGTGCTGCTAATCTCAGCTCGTTACCTGTATAAAAGACACCTGGGAGCCAGAAATCTTGCTGATTGATAGGGGATCAAATACTTATTTCCCTCATTAACATGCAAATCAATGTATAACTTTTTTGAAATGCGTTTTTCTGGATTTTTTTGTTGTTATTCTGTCCCTCACTGTTAAAATACACCTACCATTAAAATTCTACACTGATCATTTCTTTGTCAGTGGGCAAACGTACAAAATCAGCAGGGGATCAAATACTTTTTTCCCTCACTGTAAGTGTTGCTATGACTTGGTAATTATCCTTCAGTGGCATAGAACAGTTATTACAATTTTGATTTGCTACTTAAATTGTTCCCTCTGTCAGGAGTTTCTGTGAAGGGAAGCGCATGATTACTCAATATTAGGGCCTGACAGATATATCGGAGCACCGATATTATTGGCCGATATTGGCCTTTTACATAAATATCTGTATAGGCACATATTCCACCGATATATTTTCTCAAACTATTTTTTTCAATTTACCATAAAATCCTTCGTCAGACTTCAGACAATAAATAAATACATGTTTATTTGGTTTTAAAGTTGTTATTATAATTATGTAACATTATTTTTTAACATAGTTATGGTGTTTTATTTTTCGCTGGAATCTTCTCACTCTGCGGTGCCGGGCACACTACTGAGCGCCGCTGAAACAAACACACCCACTGAGAAACACAGGGTTCATAACCAATAGAAAGTGTTTTTGAAATGTGTGCTGCATTTAAGTATCCATGGTTTTGAATATTGTTTATTTTCATCATGACTGAAGATTGCCGTATACTATGGCATAGAGGTGCATTTTTTTTTACTGAAACGTTAATTAAATTGCTTTTAAAAATTCACAATAGGAATTTAAATAAAGAAAAACTGTAAATGTTCACTGAAGATGTTGACCGGATATCAGCAAACAAATGACAAGCAAGCTCAGATCACAGTAAAACATCTAAAGAAAATTAACCTCAGACAATGTTAATGTTATAGTTTCAATAAAACTGAAACTATACATTATATTTATAAAACTATTTCAAATCTTACATCGAGTTTTGGCTATGATTCGTATTTCAATATGTTTAACATATGTATTAAATAATTACACTTTCGAGGGCATTTTTAAAGTACATTTTTAAAAAACAAACACAGCTGTGCTGTGCTGTGCTGCCTGCACTATAACCTGCCCCTGTGTGATCAGCAGTATTAAGCACTGAGGAGGACTTGTAAAATGCAAATATTAATTAGACCAGCACTTAACACCATCATATTATTTGCTCTAATGTATAGAACATGCATATTTTTCTATTTGTGTGTGAAAATGCTCATATACCTTTGTCTTTGTTCTAATGTATAGAACATGCATATTTGTATATTTGTCCTTTATTCTACCTTATTCTAATTTATTTAATTTATTTTTACAATGTGTGATTTGTGGTTGTTATTTATGATGAAAATTAATGTTAAGTTTATTATGTAAAAATGTAAAAATCCTGCCTTCAGTGCATATTTGACACAATTTCTCTCTGACAGGGTGAGATTTGAGGGATCCATGCATGTCTGTTTTGCATGCTCACAAAAAAGTAAATATTGGCAGATATATTGGTAATCATGAAATTTAGCTGAAATTGGTTTGAGGTTCAGAGTACCCCGGAACTGATTAAATACACTCTCCTCTCCCCATCTACAGGGAGAATCCCCTACAATAACTCACAAAGCCCTAAAAGACACATGCAATTCCTCAGCATCCTTCACTCGTGAACCCCTCTGATACAAAAGCTTTTTTATCATCCTAGCCATGAGATTCAGAAAACTAAAAAAAGTAGAGAAAAGAAAAACAATTTGCAAAGTCAAAGAAGCATGTCCTGTAAATAGATCTGCTTTCATGGAACATCTTACATCTCTGCCACCCTGCTTTCACTTCCAATTTTCTCCTCTAATTATAAGAGACTGCATACTGTTTATAATTCACTGCTTTTGACGTGCATTTCAATTCAGTTTCTAATTGCATTTTTATAACGCAGCCTTGCATCACGCAGACGATTTTAGGCATCAAAACACTCCCGACGATACACACTTTCTGAAACCATCCCTGAAGCAGCACTGTATGTGTGCGAGACATTCGCCATTTGGACTTACATTACAGATGCTCAAAATCAAACAAAACGAAAAGAGCTCCGGGAATGCAATGGGGCTGTGTCGAGGCTGACTGCATTTTGTTTTAAAAGTGGGCCCTAATTTGGTCTTTATGAAAAATGAGGTAGAAAAAACTTGAGGTTTTTTTTATTACTGTGTTACAGGAACAAATTCTGCACCTGAAACCAGACTGTGGGGTTTACCAATACAGCCACAAACAGCACAATAATGATTTGATTCACAATTACTCACCTGAAAGCCAAAACAAATTGTGGGGATGACACTGAACATGGATGCCCAGGAACCTACCCTGAAAAGCCAAAGGAAAAACACTTTAAACACTTCTCAAGGGTGCAAAAAAGCTCCTAAAGCACAATGTCCTGTTAGCACTGCTGCATGTTCTCACCTTTGAGGCACACACACACACACGCTGCATGGTCGGCTACTAAAAATCACTGCAAGAAACTGTGAAATCCCTCTAAACACACTCTCCCTTTAGGCGAGGAGCTGCAACATGTTACAGACCTGTTGACTCTTGTCATCTTTGTCTTTCTAACACTAACAAAGACAAGAATCATAATCTCCAGCTTATTCTTTTTATAGACAATATATTCTACAGTTACCATGACACCAACAGCCTGCTAAAATTGCAGAATGAGAATGACAATAGGAGGACAACGGACTAGGCATTCAAATATTATTTGTAATGTACTGCAAATTATACCCCCACGAATCATTTAGAAGGTGAGACCATCTAATCACAGCTTTGCTAACTGCTAAATGACTTATTGAGCAGCTGTGGGTAATGTTCCACAATGTAATCCGACAGTTACACCCCTCCAAATGAAAGAGGATACAAACTGCTTAAACACCAAGCATAAGGACAGTTCAGCCTTCGATTCGAAGTGAGGCAGTGTGAACACAGTCTGGTCACTTGGCTCACTCACCCACTGGTGTGTGTCGGCGTGTAGATGACCACATGTGTCTCCATCATGTAGTATTTAATGATGATCACCACTGTCAAGTATGTCGCAGCCAAAGTACCTAAAATACTGAGCCAGAACACAGTTGGTTAGCTAGGGTAGTTGGACATGGGGCTAGAGACACTTACAGGAAGAATACAGAAAGAAAGAAAACAAATCACAGAAACTCCTGACAGAAGGCAACATGTGCAAGTTTAATAAATACATACATGCATACATACATAAATAATGCTTGCAGATGAGGCGCCTGCCTCCCCAGCTCACCTGGTGTACTTCTGGAAGCTGATCTCCTTGGGGATGGAGAGCGGCAGGATGACCACCACACACAGGATGAACAGGGCAAAGCGCTGGTCCGTGTACCAGTGGTAGGGCACATCAGCTTCCGAGGCGGAGCCACTCACAGTCATATACACGGAGTCGCACACTGGGAAAGCACACCAAGGTCAGGATTTCGGCCTTTTAAGCCCCAAGTCTGCCGCAGCTCCTACTGTGAGTTGACAAAACTAATGGCCTATGATCCTCTATTGAAGCTTTTAGAGTTCCTGATTACCCACTCATTAACATTTACAATATAGCCTACATAATTAGGTTCTCAGTCAATTAGGTTCACGGTTCTCAGTTTTATTATAGCTATTGCTTTTTTTACCTTTTCAAATTCTGGAGCTCAGCTTTTAACAGTTTAGGAATATGCTAATACCCACGGCTCACACTGTGAGAATCCCTCAGATTGGCCGTGAGACCGCCTTCTTGAAAAGTGTCACACTGATAATGCAGGACGGTAGTCTCTGAATGGGATTAAATGTTTAATTCTCAATTATTTTATTATAACACCACTCTTTATTGCCTTTTAAAATAATACTTTCTGATAAGGGGCCCAAATATGGTGATTTTTTTAATCAATCAATAAAGTTTTTATTGTACAGCTGCTGGTTACTCACTGAGCATCTCGAGACACTGATCAAAGAGACAAAGCAAACTATTAAAAACAAAAGCCGCATGCATTGCTGGTTTTGCTCCTTCTTCATGCAAGAGGTAGATGAGGGGCTGGAGAAGAACATGTACATATGGAGTGCGGTTTGTGCCTAAAGTGTTTGTCCGTCAATTTGGAAATGAATTTGGAAATTCGTCAATTTGGCAATTCAGCTGACAGTTTGGCCATAAAGTAGTAAATTCATCCAAGAATCTGTCAAGTAATGAATTCATTTGTCCAATTCGTGTGTCAATTAATCCATAATTACATTGATCAACTACGTAATTAATGTGGCTGTTCACTAATAGCAACAGACAAACTTCGTAACAAACCGATGAACTTCTAGACAAACAGACCAACTTCCATGCAAACTTACAAACCACTGAACTTCCAGACAAACAGACCAACTTCCAAGCTTGCGGGGGCTACAGCTACCCCAAAATGTGTCTTAGCCCCACTGAGCAAATGTCAAACTTTGTATTTTATTATAGTATTATTATAGACAGTGCAAAGTGTGGTGTTGACCCTAACATCTGTATATTTGAATTATAACGGCGAGTCCACAACACTCACTGACAGCTGAATACTTTGCAAAATCTACATGACACATGCCAAGGTTGAAGTTCTTGGTGTTTTTATATTAATTGTTAATTCGTTTGGTTAAGAGACGATGCTTTTGGTATTTTAACAGACTGTCAAATTGTACGTATTTTGATTAGGTTTCATTGTATTTAAATGGATATATGTGTTCGATTGGCTAGGGCAAGGTGTTTAGTGTTAGTGTGTTGTTTATTTGATTTAAGTACGTATTGTTTAGTTTATGTTCATGTGCACATATTTAATACAATACATTATCCAACTTAAAATAATTAGCTAATATTGCAATGATTTGCACTCGGTAAAGTTTAAAACCAAAATCTTTCTGTATGAACACACGTTTTACACTCTAAGAAGTAAAGGTTCTAATAAGAACCTTTTAGGGTTCCCCTTGCAAACAAGTATCCTTAAAGAACCTTAAATGTATCTTAAATCAACCACAATCATGATGAAAAAGGGTTCTTAAATGATCCCTTGTGTTTATGATGGACTCACAGTTCTAAAACAAACCCTTTAATGAAAATAAACTCACGAAGAACCCAAAGGTTCTAAATAGAACCGCTGAAGAGCCTTCAATTTTTAGGGTGTAGTGCGTACAGTTAAATAAAGAAATACATATGTGCACCAACAAGGTGTAAAGAAAAGCCCCTTCCAATATAATGTCAAGCCCACCTCAGCCCCCTACTGAGAAGAGGCTGCACAGCCCCTGCGATCAATAATCCAATCTATTTTGAAATAAATATAATCCATTGATGCTTGTCCTTCTATCTCACAGAGTAAAGACTGCAAGTACGATTTTATAGCCTGATGGATTTCTAATGGGTGATTTGGATTCATAGCAGAGATTTTCTAATGAGGGGGAAAAAAACACAGATTGAGGTGTGAGACAGAAGAAACACCCTTTCTAATAAACTGCAACATTATTGGCTGAAGCCGTTTTATGTGAGCCTGGAGTTTTATTGGTTAAAATAGGTGTCTGCTCCTATTTTCTAGAAAGACTGAAGTGGGTTTGGCACAGTACATGACTGACAGTTGTTCTGGTTGTCTGGAAGTTCATCGGTTTGTTAGGAAGTTTATATTAATGAATAGACACATTAATTACATAGTTGATCAATGTAATTATGGATTAATTGGACAAATGAATAAATTACTTGACAGATTCCTGGATGAATTTACTACTTTATGGCCAAACTGCCATCTAAATTGCCAAATTGACAAATTTCTGAATGAATTTCCCAATGAACTACCAAATTAACGGACGAACACTATTGGCACAAACGGCACTCCATATGTACAGGCCATGAGACGAACAGGGGAGGGGCAGGAAAGCACTCACATTTCTCCAGTTGGTCCTGCACCACCACCAGGAAGGCCACGGAGATCATGAAAAGGTTGAAGACAAAGCAGACCTCGCAGAGCTTGCCGATGGCTGTGCCACACAGCTCCCGCACCACATCCTGGTAGGTGCCCTGGCAGCTGATGGAGGAGGCGTAGCCAAGGATGACCAGGCCACTGATCAGGAACACCAGCGACACCTGACAGACAGGGCAGAGGGGCACACAGGCCAGGACAAAACATTAGCAGACTGTCCGGGACAAATCTAAAAGCACAAACTGGAGCAAGCTCAAACAAACCCACACCTGGTGGCTGAGGCAGGCAGAGGCCCTGATACCAACAGCAATGCAGAAGACTGAATGTGTGTTTTTTTTTTAAATTTAGCCAGAACCTTGGCTAAAGGTCCCACAGTCAGAAGGCGGTGTCCTCAGACAGACCTTCCTAATTAGCTGGCAGCCATTCTGAAGCAAGTGTAAACATGTGGTTACCAACACTCTGACACGCCTGTGGACTGGAGTATGGCATAAGCATGCTTTCAAGGAACTGCAAGGTATGTGTGAAGAATGTCTTCAGATGCTTCCCCTACCCTGCTGGGCCGTCTTTCCACACACTGCAAGTCCTTCATTAGTAGGCCCCTGTGAGAAGCTGAGCCACATTGGCACCTCACCAAATAAATTCAACAGGCAATCAACACATCCAAACCCCTGCTTCATAAACAGAGAGCAGACCCCCCTGGAATGCAGACCTGCCTCTTCAATCTGTTATATAAGAGCAACTTCTGCATTCACTCTGCTCTTCTCATTCTTGCTGGTTTGTCTGATTTTTGTTTGTTTGTCAGTTTTTTACCACAGTAAATAATCAAGAGTGTAGAAAACAGCTCTAAATTGAATGTTACTTTTACTTGATATGCCACTTTGTGGTAAAAGCACAATTTATGTTGATTATGATTAAAAAACAACATACATATATATATATATAAATCAATACATAAAACATTAATATTCTTAATTAAGCACAGCAGTGAAAAGGCTTTGTCTGTTTTGACCATTGGAACGAAGCTTTTACCGCCTGCAGCCAGACATTTGTATTTGTTCTTTTTCCCTTGCTCTAATTTAAAGCCTATAGGCCCCTCCAGGCATTGACTGACTGATATGGGATGCCTGCCAGCCTTCAGCTCTGGCAGCAAATTAAGTTTTCTCTGCCAACCTCAGGATTTACACACAGCTCACCAGCCTGGGAATACTCCCCGTCCACTGGAGCACTATGCTTGGAGGCACTTTCACACACTGCACACAATATTAGCTCCTCAGGTGAGTCACTCTCACTCATTAGAAAGTACCCTGAAGCATTTCGCCCACTAAGGTAACTGAGGACCAGTTTATTTTATTTTCTTTCTTTTTTCTGTCTTTTCAAAGAACAAGCTTTTCTGTGTCCATGTGGATGTCTGTAAGTATTTTGTTCAAATTATGTTTTTATGTATTGTAGCACTTTAGGGTTTTTGCCACTGGCACAAGCAAAACAAATAAGGAGAGAACGAATCGGGGGTCCAAGCAACAGTTTTTCTTCTCAGGCAGCTCTAAAGGAAGCACACAGAATTCCATCTCTCGCTCTAAACTATTCCTGCCTGGCGGGAACCAGGATACCCATCTCCTTGCTCCAAGTGAATGGCTCCCCCAGGTCCCACGCACGGATAACCCCAGAAACTACAATAATGCACCTTAAGAAATCAGATCCCCAAACGATCTGTCGTACCTCCCCACACAACAAACTAACAGACACACACAAATACTGCAGTCCCTCCATTTCACATAACTTCCCAGATCGCTACAGTATATTAACATGTAAGCTCCCAGCTCATTAGGTCGGAGAAAGATAGCAAACCATTTTACAGAGCATACTGAAGTGGCTAAGGATAGCTTTTCAGCTGAGTGTCACCTCCACAAAGAGTGATCCAAAGAACCCCACCAGTGCATGAACACTACCCCTGCCTACACATTCCCCCTACTGGAGAACAATTTCTCGCTGTGTGTTCATCTTCTGAGACACAAAGCTCAGTGACGTTATATGCAATGCCAAAGACAAACACTCAGCAGAATGAAAAACATATTTAAACACAATAAAATAATATATCTCTATAGACTTGTTTCACACATTCTTACATTTTTTGAAGTTGAATAAAATGTGATTCATTGTATGAGAACATTGGGAGAGACTGGACTTTAAACCCCAGCTTCAGATTATTTATACGTGTAGGACAGCAATGGATGCCATCTCTATAGCACATGACCTTTTTTTTTTTTCTTTTTTTTTTTTCCCCAAAGAAAACCGAAAATGTGCTTGACTTTATACATGAATAGACAGGTATAATACAATAAATAATATGCCCTTATTAAAACATATAGAACAATATTATTGTGGTCATTATAGGGCTGCCTAAAGCAAAAGATAATTAGCACCCCAGAGTCCTTATGTTGCCGATGCAGTTTTTGTTTTCATCATTTGTACCTAAAATCCTAAACATATTACGCCTGCTTAACAAAACTTCCATTCTAAACATTAATTATAGCTCGTTGCTCTATCCCATATACTGGTGCATTGCACTTTACAGTGCTCAGTCAAGCGGTCAGAAGGAAAGCTACACAAATCTTGAATAATGATACACATCCTCTGAAACCCTTGTTTCAATTACTGCCATCAGGTTGACCTTTTAGAGTTCCACTTGCATGGAAAAACTGTTATAATACACAAATGTGAATCCCCAGTGATGGCAAGAGGTAATGGGCTAATCACAGAGACAGGCAGACTGCATGGGCATGTGTCTGACACTCAGGAGGGCATGGAGGTGATATGGACCGGAGTCTGTAGATGGAAAACAATGATCTGGTGCTGTGTTATGCATATTAACATGGACTACTATTTGTATCATTGATTTTAATATTGATTATTTATTGATGATGTGTGTTCAGTGTTATGTTGTTGTTGTTTTGTTTATGTATTGTGCTATGAAGTGAGCTGAAAACTAATTTCCATTTTATGTTCTATGTAATGGACAATACAGCTTTATTATTATTATTATTATTATTATTATTGAATACATTGTAAAAGGATTCAACTGCACCAATAACTGGACTGGGTCGGATTAGGGTATAAGGTGTAGTGAATGATAAATTAGACAGAGATAGATAGACCTACCATTTCCACTCCAATAGCGGTGTTGATCCCCCCGGACCTCTCGAAAGCCCAGGGGAAGTTGAGCAGCCCAGCGCCCAGGGCGGACTTCAGCATGATGAACACCGCGCCGAAGGAGGACAGGCTCGGCCCGCCCGGGTCCGGCTTGGCCAGCAGGCTGATGCTCTCACGGGCCAGTTCCTCCATGGCGGCCGCAGCTCACCTCGGTCTGTGTAGTAGAGGCTGGGAGCAAAGACTGAGCTCCAGTCTAATACGTTTTTTCTTCTTCTTGCTCTTCTTATCCCTCCTGTCCTGCCCCCAGTTTGATCAATCCACGTTGCGGCGGAGTGGAGTGTCAGTCCGGCTTTCCATCAACTCGCCTTGTTTAATTAAGCCATAAAAGGTCGAAAGAGCCCCTAACTCGATTAGCAAGTGAAACGGCTGGGTGCTAAATCTGTTAAGACGTCGACAACGTTTTTGTCACAGGTTGGTGCTCTTAAATGATATCACGGGAACGGGGCGCAGTCTGAAGTGGACAGACCGCATTCTTCACGATGCGCCAACAGTGATGCTGACCTTTGTGCAGCAGGACAGTGCTTTCCACTCAGGACTGACTGAAACAATGCTTATCAGTAGGCTACTAATTAATTGTGTACATTGCATTCATCTACAAGTAATCACAAGTAATCAGGAAATGTGGTGCTGAATTTCCCTGCATAGTTTGGACTGCCATGCATCTCTAAAGTATTTCTAAAGTTGGCAAAAATCACTGGCTTATAATTCAATGGAACTTGTACATTTCTTAAAAACCACACCGATTCTGGTGATCTGTCTTCAGACATTTTCGGCATCTGCAGAGTAAACAGCAACCTCCTTACAGTTTCATTATTTTATTTGTATTATTTATTTATTGGCAGACGCCCTTTTCCAGTATTGCTGTAGCTGAAGGGACCAGGCTGTGAGCTCTGGCCCTGTGTACAGCGTGATGAAATTGTTTCACCCTGGTGAGGCACTGCAGTGAGAGCAATGCCTACTCAGAGCACATACCTCTGAGGTCTTGTGGATAACACATGTTCCATACTTGAGACACCAAGGTATCTCACCGGCAACCAGTAATCCTGGCAGGGGGGATGTATGGGCAGGCTGTCTGTTGGAGATGTCAGTGCAAATTGCCAGCTTACACTCCAGACCTACTGGCTGGAAGAGGAAGTAAGAACAAAGCTGGGAACTCTCCAGGAGAAAGGCCATGTGACCTCATTTACGAAAGATTTTAAATCCATTTAGCCACAGATACTGGTCACAGGGTCAGTTCTCATGTTTTGCCGATAATTAACGTCCATTGGGGTTTGCCACCCGAGAGCCGCGATGACATTTTCACAGGCCGCTCACTGCCATTAAAAGTGGATCAGCTGGGTTTAGAGAATACGTCCCCCACCTTTAATGGAATTAGTTCACTTTACAGCGCGGACAACAGAAAAGTGTAGCTTTGTGGCTTATCCCCAGACACTTTAGCTGAGTGATCTGAGTAGGATGGGGTTAGTGTGGGTAGGGGCAGTAGATGAAGGGTATGGGGGTGCAACCAACATGCAGTCAATTCAGTCAAGATCGTGAAGCAAAAGTTACCCCGGGGTATTTATTTATTTGGTTTGGTGCAGGATGTAACAGCCAATGGACAGTCAAGCCCAAAACCAGTAGGAAAAGACTTCGCTCAACCCTGACCTGTCCTGGCCCTCGAACCAAGCCTGGGTTGAATGCAGAGACGAGGAACAAGAAGTCTCATGATGAAAATGCGTTTGATAAACAGCATTTCTGGAAAACACACGAAGAGCTTAATTTCGCATTACAGAGTTTTAAAGCCAACTGTGTTCTCTGTTACTCCTTCCATCTGAAAAGGGCTTTTCTCAACAGCATAGATTATTTCTATCATTGCGAAATGTAGCTCTCTTATCTCTAAGGCTCTGCATTCTGTTGTTGACCTACATCTTGTTGTTTTACAACTTGCTGTATTACCATCCTTTATCAGCAGGTTATTCATTCATAAGACTATGTAGTAAGTAATAGAAATGTCTCTTGTTAATTAGTTACAATGATTAGTAAACTTGTTTGCTCCAGTAAAGGAGAGGTCTTCTCTTTTTTGTATACACCCAATGAGAAACCAATAAATACCACATATCAAACACCAAATACCACATTTTAAACTACTCTTCAGCACACAACGTGACGTCCATGACTCCTATCCTGCAGAAGGCGGGAGGTCAAACAACTGGTGAGTTTTATCTGCTGCAGTAAAAAAAATAAAAAAGCTCTTTGTTGTTTTTAATTTAATTTTTCTGACTTTAATAGAAATCGTCGATGATGGTTTGCACACAGGTCTTATTATTTACTTCTCCTCAGATGAATCACAGCAGGTGGTGTTAATAAGGAATGAAAGGAAAACAGAGGCAGCTGCAGATAAATGAAGTAGGCTGTTAACGCAATAGAGCTGCTGAATCGATCTGGCAGATGAATTAAAGACAGTGACGGGCTGAATGGGGAAGATGAATTAAAAACAGAGAGGGCCAGAAGAAGCCTAGGCAGCTTTTCCTTTTACAGGTCTTGGTCCATTTCACATTTTCAATTAACTTTTCATTTACAAGTGCAGGACATAATGGTAGGTGATCATTGTTTTAATATGTATATGTCATAATATTATCGCTGAGCCACAAAGAGGGTTTGTGAACGTCAGGAATTTGTACTGTCAGTCAGAAGTTAATGCAGAGTTTGCCTTTGGTTCTAGTAATTGGTCATCATCACAAGAGACATGCAACACCGGGCCAGTTGTAAAGGGAGCTTATATTTCAGGGGAATGGTGCAGAAATCACTGTGCAGATGATTGCCTGCACTTTCTGTACGTTTTGAGTTATTGCCTTTACAAGAGGCTAGCTAATTTTGGCTCTGTCATGAGTCCCTGTGGTTAAGTGTTCACTTGCAGGTCTAATATTCCAGTATACCTGAGCATCTGCACTCAATAAAATCTACAAAACATGGCAGGGTTCCTTTCCCCCCCCCCCCCCCTCTCTCTCTCTGTATCTTTCTTGGACAGTAAGTTTTCCCAGTTTCTTTGTCCCCCCCACAACAACACAAAGAAATAATACATTAAAATGTGTTATTCCTCTTTGGACAGAGCAGGCGCAAAGCATTTGGTGAGCTAGGTGGACAGTGGTGGCGGTTATGGGGCACCCAGGGAGACAGTTTGCTTTGACACCTGTGCGCCAGTCCTACTTCTGTCCCACCATTGACCTGGCAGCCTATTAGGAATTTTCCAGAACTCCTCATAGGCCAGTCCATCGCAAACCACCGCAGAGCACTTGGAAATATACTGTCTGAAGCAAATCGAAAGACAGGTACATAACAGCAGAGTAAACATACAGGAGAAGCATGGCAGGAGCTCGAAATTGTCATGCAGATTTACTATGATACATTCATACAAGGGATGCTTTGTTAGAAACTCTAGAATGGATAACTTTCATGGGATTCTTCTTCTGGACATGCTTTTTTCCCCCCTAATATCTTACCACCCCTAATCAGATAAGTAGTGCTTCACTCCACTTCATTCACTCTGTTAAAACATTTTAAGCTTTGTTTTAAGTGATGTCATCTGACAGCTTTCAGTCTCCTACAGCCCAGTGAAGGGAGATACAGACAGCCAGAGATATATTTTTGTAACCTCTTTAACACTTTCATGGAACTGTGTGAAAAGCTCCACAAACACAACACTGGTACGCTGCCCAGCTCTTGTTATAGGGATACAGGGTGGTGGTTACTTTAATTGTATCTCATTTATGTGGGTTTACTTTTACAACAATCTGAACGTAATTGTTTTGTGGTTTGCAGTGTTTATTTAATTCAGTAAAGCAACCATAAGATTGTTAAATAATGATAGAATACAGACCTAGCAAAGTGATTTTTGTCTCCCAGTTCGGTGTGAAGGGGAAGGCTGGTGCTGGAAATTGTGGAAATGCTTTTGGATGATCGCTACCTGTGCACTGCTCTGTGACAGGTTCTCCAATGTTCTGTCCCCTACACAGAGGAGGAGACAGGACAGGAAACGGCTGGGCTCTCTCATAAAAATAAATAAAAAACCGACAGACAGGTACTATGATTCTGTTCTGCACTGCATCATAATATTTCTTTGCCCTCAGTTAGCAAGGGAAAGAAAAGTGATAGTTTTATTTTTCTCCTGGCAGAGATTAATTCTGCACCATCCAGGGAGCTCTCAGGTGCTCCAGCAGAGAAGATAAGCTCCACACTGGAGAAATCCGTCAACTTTTAAATCTCATCTACAGCAGCGGTGTGCAGAACCCATTTTCAGGCTGTTGGCTGCTCTCCTCAAGGTCGTGACAGACTGTGTGAAATTGTTTCTTGCCTTACTACACCAACATTTCATTGGTCGTGTTCTTCATCTCTTTCAGGCACTAGCAAACACTTTAAATCTGCACAGGTCTTGAAAAGAATACACATAAATAAATACAAAATGAGTCAGCAGACCTTTTCACTTAGCTTTTTTTCCCACCTATGCTATGTATAATACTGAAAACAGATCTCTAGTGATGTTTGTTAGCTTAAATTACACTCAAACTGTAAATGCATCTGTGAACAGATAAAAAAACAGTTACAAAAGTCCTTTGGAGCCCTCTGTTGCCTGAAAATGGCACTTCATTCAATACGAATTCCAACCAACCAACGGACAGTTAAGAAACTAGAATTTAAAGTATGTGCATGTGACAGGTCTTTCTGCATGGTATATGTATTATTTTTATGATAGTGTAAAGGTTAAAATCAGTGTTAGTGTGTAATCAAAGTAAAATGTAGGTTAGGAGTAGTATGTATCAGTAAAAGTATGTACAAGTGCTGGTAAGTAGGTTAGTAGCTGTAGTATAATAGCAGGTGTGTTCACATTAATGATACTATGTATATGTATATGTATATGTATATGTATTATTATTTTTTTTATCATTCTTACTATTATTATGACTGATCATGCAATGGAAATAGTCCCCAAGAGTAATTACTATGTTATTACATCATAACCCCTTTATCATATGCAAATTCCAGCCCAAAAAGGGAAAGAGACAAGGTGTGGGGTTCATGACAGCCCAAAAGTGTCATAAGGGAACAAAAGATATCTGACAGTTTCACAGGTGACCAGGTGTATGAAGCTGTGGGAAGGGAGGCCCAGACGAATGGTGTTGTGACAGAATGTCGTAGCCTGGAAAGGTAGGGGAACTATGTATTTTAGAACATAAAGGGCTGGTTTCACAGACCCAAATTAGCACCAGTCATTGACTAATCAATGTTGTTTTAGGTAGAGTAGTCCTAGACTAGTGCAAATCAAGCCCTGTGAAAAATGCCTGGGAATGATGTGAAGAAGGACAGACAGGTTAAAGCAGACCACCCCACAGGATCAGTGAGGCTACTGTGAAAGAGGAAACTGTACGAGTTGTGTGAGTGTCCCAGTCTTCTCTTCTTCTCATGCTCGACTGTTTTATGCTTCAGTTGTATTCTGTGTATTCACATTATCTATTTTCCAAGTTATATCATCAAAGTGTGTTATTTAATCTGTTAATCTTTTATGTGGTCTTCTTCTATTAATCTCTTGTGATTCATTTATTATGTATAACAGGAAGTTTGTATATTAATATCACATGTAATATATATGTGACTAACATTTGGTTCCCATCAGCATGAGGTACAAGTTAACAAAAACTATAAACTCTGCCTTTTCTCCAATGCTTCCAGCAATAATCAAACAAGTGACAACAGAGGTGACTGAAACCTGATGCACACACAGGCCGAGACATGATATGGGCTCTGGGTCAGCGGCAAAAAAAACAAGTTTGTGTAAACATCACAGTGTCACAAGACAAAGCAGGAGCAGCAGCTGTAGATCTGAAATTGGGTTTCTAATGTCAGCCGCGCTGCTCAGATCTAACCAACTGTCATCTTTAATCTTTGTCATTCTAAACAGGTAGCAGCTCTGGTTCTCCCCAGAACAAACACAGATACCAAAACTCACACAAAGGTGACAGATGTGGTTTTGTTTGTCTAAATCTGATAGTGAATATATTTACATATGGCTGTATGTACATAGATATAGATGTATTACAAAAATATATTATGAAAATGTCTCCCAGTCTTTCCTTTAATTCCCTGTAGTTACAAAATTAATAAATGTTCGATCCGCAAAATGCTAAAGTATTATTTCGACAGCTGTTGTTTGGTTACATGTGGTATGTTGGGTAACATTTTTCAAGACTTAAAAATGAAAGCACTTGGTGATATAAAAACTTAACAGTAGTACCTACAAAAAATATTGCTTTAAAGAAGAAAAATATATTTTATTATATAAACAGAGTAGAATAAATAACAAAGAAAACAACATCAAAATAATACGGAATTAAGCTGGAGACGACAAACACTTAGTGTTTCCTGCCCCAATGCTGATAAAGCTGATGCAGCCTTCTTAAGACTTTAAAAATCTGAAAAAGATTTTAAAAACAAAGTGCACTATATATTTTATATATCAGTACATTTTCATGCCATTTCAGTGGAGTCCATTTTCTTTAGCAAGGAGGCAGCCACCCCTAGGGCTCCGCCCTGGAGGAAACGGACAAAGTTGTCTCCAGCCAGGGGCCCCAGGGCGTACAGGCCGGGCTGCCTCACGCACTCATATGTGAAGAGTTCAGTGTCCAGGGGGTTCCGCTTTGAGCTGATCGGCTGCTGCTGGTCCAGGGCCAGCGGCCTGCCATGGTCAGGCAGGAAGGACAGATTGGGGTTGGAGCCAATAAGGATGAAGGCCATGGAGATGTTGAAGACGGTTCTTTTCCCACCGGCGTCCTCCAGCAGGCACTTCCTGTCTGGGGAGAGCCGCAGCAGGCAGTGCCGGGGCAGGCTGGTGTACCCTTGGTAGGGCCCACAGGAGCACAGGCTCTGCTCAGCCATCATGCTGTGGACCTTGTGGTACTCAGGAAACATGAGCTGTGGCAGCTGGCTGAAGACCATGCCAGAGTCGGTGACCGCACGGCGGAAGGCATGCAGCACCGGGACGTTGCTGTGTCTGGCCAGGAGGACTGCGTCGGCGGCTGTGAGACCAGCGCCCACAATCAGGACTGGGTCTGAGTCTGGGTCCAGCTGCTGCATCTCCAGGGCGCGCTCCAGGTCCCTGATGGTATGGAACACATGTGGGAGATCCTCACCCTCCACCCCCAAACGGGATGGGCTGTCGTAACTCCCCGTGGCCAGCACCACATTCTGGGCATACAGACAGAAAGGGCTAGCATTCCCGCTTTCCACCTCATGGAAGCCCCGGATCTCATACATCTCTGGTGGGGCATCTGCCCCCCCACCAGGCTGTCCACACATCTCCTCTGCAGGGTCCAGTGCCACTGAATGTCCCTGCAGAGGCCGTACTGAGGTGACCACAGAGCCCAGGACAAAGTGCTCCTGCAGGGAGAACTCCTTCACATAGTGCTGGTAGTATTGGGCTATGTCTCTGGTGGTGGCTCTGTCATTCCTTAGGTGTCTGTTAAGAAAATAAACGAATATGAAAAAAAGAAATGGCTCCAGTCACTGTTTTATTATGGGTCATTGGTAAAAGAGTAAACACTGATAAACACATATCTTAAAATTTATATAGACATAACCTTGAATACCTTATGTTTTTAGCAGCTATGGTAGCCATGACGAGGACACCATTATGCTGGTATTATAAACAAAGTCCCATGCCTCACCTTCCTCTGCGCCTCATCCAGTCTCTGAACCGCATGCTGGGCAGCTCCATCCAGTCTCCCAGGCTGAGCGTGAACATGGAGCCCTCCATAGACTGCGGCAGCAAACAAAAGAGGAGACGTTAGCACTGGACCTCAGCACCCCAGTCATGAGAGGGCAACAGGTTGATATTTTTTCAGGGTTAACAGAGATCAAGTTATTATTAATTTTTGGAGGTTTCACAGTCCTGAATAGGGAGGGCAATGTTGCCACCTCTCTCCTCCTCATCAGTACAAAATATACCCACTGTGAGAACATTAGGCTAATCAGAACTAGGCCCCAACATTCCAGATATCTCTATCTCTCTCTGTGGGGCTGCAGGGATCAGGACAAGAGACAAGCCCTTACATGCCATGCTCCCCCTGGGGGGCCCTTGCCCAGTACCAGATGAGGGACGCAGTGGCCCGCCTCCCTCCGCCAGGTCAGCTGCGACTCGGCCGAACCCCCCAGGTCTCCATCAGGCCGCACCAGTGTGTCGAAGAGCAGAGCCAGCGGGCTAGGGGACCGCCCCTCCAGGCCCTCACACAGGAACTGCAGGTCCTAACAAAATCAAAATCATTAGCTTATAACATAGGCTTGGTAATCAGAGGCGAAGCATTCTCAGCCAGGTTTTAATGAGTTGCAGGCCCTTTGCATGTAAGTTATCCGCAGGGTGCTGGATAATTCATGCCTGTTACCTTGCTTTTAGGCCATGTGCATTAATGAATGTGCAGAAAGAAATACGATACACTTTTCTTTGTGCCAAATTTGACAATATTCTTACAATTTGAAACGGATCGATTTGCCAGTAATCGAAATCGTATATATGAATCTCTGATCTACATATGATATTGACAAGAGACGCCTGCTAACTCTGCTGGATTGTGGTCAGCGAAAGGGGAACTGAGAGACCAGGACAATACTTTATGGCTAAGGCAAATGGAATAGAATACAATCGAAAAATTGTACCGGTATATTTCAAATGTTTTCATGGTTATCCATTCACTACAGCACATAGTTAAGATGGTAAACTAGGGAACAGTGACAAATTCTTCAATGCAATTTTTATTGTCTACTGACAGCAACACAAATTGAATGTACAAGATTTATTAAAACACTCATTGAAGGAACAAACAAATTCCTCTACAACTGCTTTCCCCTGTCAAGACCCTCATGCTGACATGCATCAGTGCTGATGACTGTGGAAAAAAAAAAAGATGACAGACCAGGCCTACTTGACACATCTGCCCCAGATTGACAATTAACCGAATTCAGGGATGACACACTTTACTGTGCTCCATACCCTAAGTCCTGAGGGGTTTGACAAGGGTCTTGTGTTTGGTTCTGTGTGGCGTGACGTCAGTGGTAGAGTACCTGCTCCAGTAGGGACTGTCCTACAATGTCTTGCAGCTTCCTGTGAAGAATGGGGTTGGGATGGGCAGCTGATTCCTTCACATAGGGCCGGTGACCAGACAGGAAGTAAGACAGGCAGATACCAGAGGGACCATTTCCTGGCAGGTACACCACACACAAAATTAATTCACAGTGAATGAAGTAAAAATAACAAAAAATCAACAGGAACTAAAACAATGCTTTCCTTAGAGCATGCAGAGGAAAAAGGCAAACTGGAATATATATTCTGCAAAATGTACATGCTGGGTTAAAGTGTTAAGTGGATTGGCACCATAAACTTCTTCTACATATTGTCTACTGACCTTGTTCCCGTCAACATATCTGACATGTAGTTAATTATTATCTTTGTATTTATATATGAAGTACATCACTAAGTTCTTTGTACTGTGTGACCCAATGTCTAGTGTATTCAAATGGAAGAAGGAATTTAAACCTGGGAAAAATACTCCTACCCACTTTAAATATATATAGATATATATTTTAAAAGTACATCTATTAAAAACATATATATATACTTTTGTAGAACATAAGCTGTGCAGCGGGAGTCAGTCTGAATCTGCTACCAGATACATGGCACAGCTCCCCCTATTGTCACCCCGTGTTTCCCTGTTGGTGCCGCCTATCTCGCAGACTCACCGATGATGACTGCTGGGAGGGGCTGCTGGGGGCTGCCTCCTAGAGAGCTCTGGGGCATGGGTTCCATGGCTGTGTCGAGAGCTGGACTCTTCCTTTCCAAAAACCTGCCATGACATTTACCCATGAATGTCGTGTACCCACCCACAGCCGCACCATTGGCATAGACCCAGCAGCAGGACTGATCCATGGTACCGACCTGCACTCTGAATGTCTCAGCTGGCCATTTAATCAGCTTGGACAGATTTCACTTTTATCTTCACGTTTTCATTCAATTCAACATACTTCTCAGAATTAAATATATCCAGTTGATCAGCTAACTTGATCAATTACAACAAATTAAGTTAGTACAAAATACCCTGGATACACTGCAGCCTTGTGTGAATGGAGGCGAGACCCCTACTCTACAGACTACAAGTCGCTAATGATATTTGGCCTGTGTAAAAAACAAAAAGCAGTGGAACTGGCACACACACAACTGTGGAAGTCAATCCCACAGATGAAAGCAGTCAACAATAGGCTCCTGTGACCAGCATTTGGGTCACTCATGGTTGGCTCTAATGGAAGGACATGGTAAATGGTGGCATGAAGCAGCTCAGTGTTCACAACATGGAGAGTTAATATTGGTCCCTTTTGCAGAGGTACCCAATCTCATAGCTCCCTGGGTGGATCTAGTGGGTCTCACTACCTTCATAAGCACTCTGTATGCTAAAAGACTAGTCATATAGACACAGTTAAAGCCAAAGGGCACAGGAATTGTTTAGGCGTAACAAAACACTCTCTGCAACAATGTACAATAGAAATTACCCTTTAAAATACATAAATAAAATTAAATAAATTAAACATCATGAAGTGCCTTACTTTAATGAACTTTAAACAATTTTAAAATGCCTTGTCAACATTGCAAAGATAAAGCACACTTCTCCAATGTGTCAGTACAGCCTACGGAAGCATTGCTTACACAAGCCTCTCTGATCTCAGGGGGGTGGGGAGGGTCACATGACCATCAAAAACAGAACTTTGGAAGAACATTAAAAGATGCAAGTGTGTTGTTATCAGATATGTCAGTTCCTGTGCGATCAAGGATTATAAATTTAAACTCAAGGCAAAGAAATCTAACTGCCCGAAGACAAAAATAGAAAATATACAGCTGGTTTCATAGTCTTGGATTACTCTACCTAAAATAGCATTGGATAGTCCAAGACTAGTGCTAATCTGGGTCTGTGAAACCAGACATTAGTTTATTGCTGGTTTATTCCTGGGTTATGCAGTGTCCATCCTAAACGCAATTTGCAAAGATAAAGCACAATGACATCATATTGTAGTTGATTTACACCATGATTGGCAAGACCTGGCTGACACCAGCACTGCACAGATGGCCACAGAAGCTAAATCAGCAAAGATGCAAACTCCCACTTCTCTACATTAAAAAAACTGGGCAAATTTCCAGTGGTTCTTTTGAGAAAAGTGAATCGTTTAAGTCACTGATGCAAATAGCATAGACACAAAGCTTCCTTACCTGGACAAAACACTGAAGACACAGGTGGCGTCTACAATTTGACACTCTATAGCAGTAAAGTCGTTAGACTTAGCCCCAGTGCTGGAGGTGGGTGTGAGTCAGTAGCATGAATGTGCAGTTCTGCACTCGGCAGTTTAAATACAGAGCCTCAGTGAGGACGTCACTCCTGGCTCAAAGAGGGGTGGAGCTGGAAAAATACTGCTGGTCCAGCATGAGTCAGCAGCACCTGAAGCTACTGAAAGGAATCTGAGAATTGGAAGCACACACACACGAGCCTCACAGCACGTTGCTATGGTTGTGATTTCTTTTTTCTCTATTATAGTAGATAAATCCACTTGCTATGTGCTGAAGCTAGATACTCTCAGTAGATCAGATCAGGAAAGGTTTCAAATTAGTACACAGGGACAGTAACTGGGCACAAATGCACAAGCTTTTGGAGAAGCTCCCATTAACTGCACCTCTTTAGCTTCATTTTATTTTGTGAAGTGCCAAGTGTAAATAAAGCATTCCTGCAGTGTTTTCAGTGTATATTGGTAAAATCAAGAGTTTATCAGACTTTTGGATGTTTCCAAAAGGTTTTCAAATTGCTTTCCCGCTCAGTGTCGGCGGGGAAGCAAAAAAAATAGAAACTGCAAAAGAGCACTACAGATTTTCACCACCGGCTAAACCTCGAGTCTTAAGCCATTGCTGACTTCCACCACTTGACTTCTCTCTGCCTTTATCTTTACCCTCTGACCCAGAATTGAGTAACTCCGACTAATCCTAGAGCTTTTATCCAAAGAAACAGGTTATTTTTTATTTTTTCCCCAACCCTGTTAACTCTTAAGGTGTTCATCATAAAGAACCACAATTTCCATTCGACACACTCTCTGCAGGTGCTTTCTGTGCATCAGGTATCAAGATTTGGGGGGGATCTACAGCTATTGGCACATATTCCAGAGAGCAGAAATAGAAGGTATATTATATAAACACATTAATGAGTAAATCACATGCAATACCCATAACTCGGAATTAATAAATAAATAAAATGGAAGTTTACCACATTTGCATTCCTCCCAAAAAAGGCTACTGAACTGCACAAGCTACAAGAATACACATTTCAAATGATTGCTGGGGTTGCTTAAATTTTTTTCACCTGCAAGTAATTTTCCAGACTCGCTCGCTCTTATCAGAAGGAATTAGTCACACGACAGCACCCATAAAGGTATACACTAAATCAGATGACTTTAACTTATTAACTTGTCTGACATAATGCAACAGATGAGATACGGCAGCAGAGACCAGGATCTGGAGTGCAATTATACTGTGTGGAGGCAGGCCGCATCCTGTTGTGTTTCAGTGCAGAGGGCTGCAAGGAGCGCAACAAATTAATGGAGTGTTATATCAGCAGGTCCCAAACAGAGGACACAAAAGATTAAGTTATACATTTATTTTATACCAGGCCATCCTTCATACAGATTCAGGCCACAGACAATACCCACCAAGGACTCCACTTCACTCCAGTAATCTCATGCTAGTGAAAAACTCTAATGGCTAGAAAGAGAAAATGGGCTAACAAGGCCTCTTTATCACAGAATTACCTTTCTGGGTAACAAACCTTTGATTTTCCGACAATTAACTAAATTGATGTTAAATCTGTCATGACTACGAGGAATGGGCAAACCGAAAACAACAAATCCATGAGCCAGCAGGACTTTAAACCGGCTTTGCACTGAATGAAGGTGTGGGAATTCTTATTATGGGTAAATCATTTTAATCTGGTTAAATGTTGTGACACTTAAGAACTTTAATACTCTTACAAAAATGTTTATGCAGCCATGACAATAGTTTCTTGTTTTTTGCCCCTCCCCCCCATTTCGTGTTGGCCTGAGACCCAAGACTGTAACAGTCACGTGAGAATGCAGGAAAGAAAAACCAAGACAAGTTTTCAGCTTCATAATTGATAAGATATATTTGAAAAGCTTCCAAACCTACTCCACCGATAATGGTGAAATCATGATGAATATTTACAAAATGTCATGGGAGATGCCATTTTATAAAAAAAAACAAAAAAAGAAAAACAGATGAGAGCAAAGCTTGTCATCTGGACATAAAAAAAGAAGTAAAGGGAGAGAGAGAGAGAGAGAGAGAAAAAAGGCTTTCCTTGCAATGATTCCTAAAGGTGCATCACTACAGCACAGAACCCCACTCAGTCAGTCAAGCCCTTTTCATTCACAAAATGTCCCTGTAGGAAAGCCTGGATTAAAAAAAAAAAAAAAAGTAAAATAAATACAAAACAAAACAAAAAAAAGAAAAAGGGACAGCACACTTCCTCCATTTGGTCAGTAGAGAGAAAGGCTCTGAATTAAACGAGTTCGTAATGCTGAGAAATGTGGGAAAGAAACAAAAATAAAAATAAAAGTTCCTGAAACCACTTTCTGGAGAACTTTGGAGAACCTTCAGCCCCCGGCTCCCTCTGCAGGTTCATTACAGATGTCCAAGGAAGAGGAGAGTCCGTTTACACACCCCACCACAGTGAGGCGGCTCTGTGGAGCACGGGGGTGGGCTCCTTCACACGGTGGGCGTCTTTGCTGTGTGTGGCGGCTGCAGGAACTGGGGCCTCTTTACCCGGGGTTTTCTCCTCTTTGGCTTGCTCTTGGTCTTGGTGATCTGGACCACAAAGAATGCCAGCACCACCATGGCCCCCAGGAAGGCGAAGACGGGGATGGTTTGGCCCACGTCCTGGTTATAGCGCCCGGGCATTATTCCTGTGGGGGACAACAGGGTGGTCAGGGAGAGCCACAGCCAGCGGTGACAGCACTCCTGAGCATAATGAATGTGCGACTGGAGGAGTACGGTTTAAAGAAACACTATTGAACACAACAATGTGGTACGAACAAGATTTAAAAGATTAATAGACTTTGTTTGGCATGAACAGTAGTGACCCTGGAGCAATCCCCAGTCACTCACCCCCCGGGATGTCCCAGGCTCCACTCTCCCCCGGTGACAGGGGCCGCACCTGGGGACGGTTGGCCCCGAGCATGGGCAGGGCCACCTTGTCTGTTTCTATTGACAGGAGCTTCTGATGCTTCCAAAGGTTACTGCAATGAAAGAAGAGAAATTATCAAGGGAAGAGACAAGTTAAACCTGATCCGGGGAATGCAGAGACATTGCATGGGGCCAAACACATGAGAGACATGACATTCTGACTGCCCCACTCGCTCGCCTGTCTGCAGCCCGGGGGGGTGCTCACCTGGGTGCAGTCTCGTTGACAGGCTGGGGTTTGGCCCAGGACAGGTGGGGGCAGGCAGGGAGCGGTCGGGGCTTTGGGTCTCCCAAATGTGCCTCAAGCACCTTTGAATACCGGTACAGGTGATTGCCTGTGATGAAAATAAATAATGTAATTGAACACCATGGCTAACTACTACTATTATTATTTCTTGGCAGACTCCCTTATCCAGGCCAACTTACAAAATAAGTGCAATACAAAGTTCAATAATACAGTTCAGTACAATTCATCTACTACAAATACCAATGTTCCTACTGATTACTTTTTTATTTTTATGAAAAAGCATAAAGCATTTTGCATTATAAAAAAAAAAAAAATGGAAATCCAATGAAGAAAGTGGACAGTCTTCCAGCCTTACCCTCCAGTCTCTCGGGCAGCGGGCGGTCCTTGCCCGTGGGGGAGGGCAGTCTGTTCTTCGAGTGGCTGAAGCTCGGGGAGGTCGTGCCATAGGAGGTGAACTGCAGCAGGGAGTCCAGCAACCAGAAGCAGTCTGGGAACAGAGAGGAAAGCACAGTGTTACACCACAGAAACACTGCTTTAACGTTTGGTATTGGAGAGTTTAAAAAATATTAAAGAGTTCATTTCTGAGCACACTGCAAAAATTGCCACCAAAGTTATTTTAATTAAACAATCTTAGACTCCAGTTTCCTAAAGAATAAAGTGTGACAGTTGAACAAGTTTTTGTTTTTCCCCCTCTTCTTTTTGGCTTGTTTAATCAACAAGGGAAGAAAAAGAAACAAGGGGACTTCCCAAACAATGACACTCGACTTCTGTTCAAACCATGGGAGGTCTGATCTGTGTGGGGTTTTGCACAATGGCAGGAAATGTCAGTCACAGTGCAGAGTGCAAGGCCAGCAGGCTCTCTCTACCTTTCTGTCGGTGGCTGTCATCTATGCAGTTGGAATCTCCGTAGAGAGCTATCCGCCCCCCACCGTCCGAGGGCGTTTGGTACAGGCCCAAGATAGGCACATTATCCACTACTGCCGTCTCCTGCTTCAGCACTTCCAGGCCTAATGAAAGCAAGACATGCAAAGCCATGGTTAAGACTCTGAAGTCAGAATGTACTGTTAGCACAAGACGAATCTCAGAGCTGAATATTACCTTGGTCCTTCAGAGTATGGGCAATAACAATCCCGTCCTCAGGGAATTTGGCAATGCTACATCCAGAGGCATAGTACACTGAAAACAAAAGCAAAATCGGTGAGTTTACTTTTTGCTTTTACACTATGTTCTTCTTCGGTAATGACACAAGAACATTTCCCAAATTAATCTAATCTTTGAAGCATAAAATAAAGCCCAACAATTTAACATTTCCATTCTATTAAACTGTACTGAGACAACTTTGAAGGTTTGTCTGTTCAAAAAAGGTTCAGAATGCTAAATAAATACATGTTGGGTGTTAAACCAGATAAATAAATGACGGTTATGTTTTTATAACAGGCACTTTCATGTCATTTATTAAGAGGTCAGCTGATCAGCGGCAGTAAACCAATGAGGCGGAGCTTACTGTCATGCTCAGCCATGGTGAAGTCTCCCTCGTACAGCCCATCACTGAAGGCCATCCCCCACACGGAGATCAGGTCATTCAGGGCAGGGATGTTGGCCCCCCCAGTGTCCGGCATCCACCACTGCCTGCAGCACACAGCCGACACACACAACATGTCAGCGCGCATCCTACTGTAGCCAAGCTCACAGCCAGGCAGCACCGCCACACATCCACCACTAGAGGGAGTCGCAGCCATAGATTTTAACTGCCGACACCAGAACGAGACTCTCAGGTTACAATGAAGTAGGTAATTAAAGTTAAATGTAATCAATACATCAGGAAAGGTGAGAAAAAGCACAAGAAAAAAGGTTTGCGGTATGAGCTTGTGGGAGGAGCTGTCCTACCTGGTGTTCTCGTCGTAGAACTTGACCTTCCTCATGACGGAGGTGTTGTACCAGTCGCTGAAGACGATGAGCGAGAGCCCATTGTCGATGTCTCGCCGCAGCTTGCCGATCTCCTCGGGGAAGTACTCTTCCTCGCTGTCCACCATCAGCAGCGTCCCTGGGGGGAAGGCAGGGGAAACAGCATACTGAGCTAGGTTGGGGAGGGGGCTGGGCAGGGGTGCGATTCTGTGGGTGTTGCGTGTGTGTTCTGGGCAATTTAATATGACAAAAGCTGACACTGGCCTCAGCATGCAGAGAAACCTTGTGATGTGTGTCCTGGAGAGCAGTGCAAGTCGCACAAGGTCCACAAGGCCGCCTGGAAACCAGCACTGTAAAGCATTGGCTCAGGAGGTGATGCAGGGTGCCGGGGGGGAAGGCAGCGGTCTGCTCACCGTACTGGCTGGCGTCGAAGCAAGTGATAGGAGCCCCCAGAACCTCCACAAAGTAGCCCATACTCCTCAAGTGCTGGTACATGTCTCTGAAGTTGGTATGGATGTGGTCTCCATTCCTTTATTATAAAAAAAAAAAGAGCACCCACATACATATAAAAGAAAATCTGATAATATGCATGAACAAAAGACAGAATTGGGATTTGGGATGACAAGATTCGATGTGATTTGGATAAAGTCATCTGCCACAAATTATCATTAAGTAATATCACAGACCACTTTTGCAAAATATGTTTATTTTTTAAACTAATACACTAAACTGTATTACAAATTCACAAAGGGGGACATGGTATTCACTGCAAAAGAGCATATTCAGCCACATGTTATAGTGAACAACATTTAAGTAATTATCCTTAATTATCATTGTATTGTAACAGAACACAACAGTATTAACTATATTCAGTCTGCAAGAGCAACGCAGATGAAGACAAACCGTGCGCGCCCTCTGATGGCCGTTCTGTGTAATTCAATAAAAAGGCAATCAGACACCCAGCAGCAAGACAGATCAAAAAGGCAGAGATACTGAAGCAGCTGGGTAAACCACCCCCCCCAAAAAAAAACTACTCGCACTAAGCGGCATCTCTCCATTATCATTCACTTTTGAAATGCTATTTTGTGTTCCTAATGAGAAGAGAATAAAGCTCGATGTCCTAATTTCAACCTATTTAAAAGGTGATTTCAGACAGAAGGCCTGTATCTGGCGCTTGAGCCATTCTCCCCTGGACCACCGAAGCTTTGCTGGGAACCACGAGGATGAAAGCTGGGCAGTCCGAGGTGGCGTGCAGGCGGGGACCGGTCCGAGACTCACCAGTCCAGGGGGTCGTTCTTCATGCGCAGGTTGTCTCGGGGGAAGTAGCCCGGTGGGTAGCGCAGGTTGTGGTACTGGTCCCACAGCACCCTCTTGCTGCGCGGAGGAGTGGGAATGATCTTCACCTTCACTGGCAGCTTCACAGTGGAGGTCAGCTCTCCGCTAGCCTTTGACTGGGAACGAATTGAGAAAGCACATTGAGAAATAAATAAAACTAGCAGGGACAGAGGACTCGAGGTCTATGGGTCATCACAGTGACCACAGGGAGACAGAGGGAGGGAGAGAGAGACACACTGGTTCATTAAATCTAAAAATTCAGGAGTCTGAACAACACCTGCAGCACACTTACATCATTCTCCGCTGGTGACGCCACAGTGATCATCACATGGCCCTGAGCAATCCCTTCCCATGATGCTGCTTTCTTGGCGACAGAGATAGAGATGGCCAGATAGCCAGCCCAGGGCCACAGCACAGGGGAGTAGGATATTGCCACGTCGATGTGGTCTCCGCTCTGAGTCAGATAGGGATGCCAGACAGGCTGCAGGAAGCAAATGCAAACAGACCCATGAGTGGCAAGAGAATGCTAATAAATATATCATTTTTGCAATTTTCAAAATTATTATCCTTATTTGGAATAAAAATATGTTTGAGAAAAGGCTGAGAAGGCTACAGTACAGTTTTTTGTTTTTTTTTCTCTAAACCAGCTTTACCGACCTAAATCCCTCCCAAACTCTCCTCATCTAGCAATGTAAAAGCAGAAAATATTTGAACTAGACTGAAGCACCACCCTTTGAATCACCCAGAATATAACAAAACTCCATGTGCGGTTCAATTCCCACAAGGCCAAGTGTTATTTACCTTGTCAACAATCCTGCCCGTCACGCCCATGCCATTCAGAATGGTGACATTAACGATGGTTGGCATTCCCCCATAGTAGATCGGCTGGGAGCAATAGGGCCACATGTACGGGCACTCGGTCAGGTCAATGTAGCTCGGACTCAGACTAAAGCAAGCAAGAGATGAACTTCAGACACAGGAGGACACAACCACAGTAAGTGCAGTCATTTATCTGCTGCCAAAAAAAAATCTTTATGAAAAGTGTGTTTTTTTTGTTTTGTTTTTTTAATTCTGTAATTTTTTACCACCATGGCACCACACAGCAAACACTGCCAGCTTCAGCAGCAAAAAACCTTACTGGACCTCTCCTGAATAGAAGGACTGGTAGCACAGCACCTCATTAAATATTGCCCTCATTACTTTATACTGTTGTTTGTGTATACAAGAATTATCAATAACTTAAAACAAGTGGTGGTTAAATTTTTTAGAATAAGACTATCTGCAGACTTTCCATTCAAACTGACCAATCACAGGAGTTAGCAGGCCTAGGGGGCAGGTCCAGGAGGAAGAGTGGCTGACTATCATAGCAGTCGCCCAGTTCCGAGTCTGCAGTAAAGGGGGCATGACACAGGTGTGCAGCACTAACCTGGCCTGGGGCCGGTAGCTGTTCAGAACCTGATAGGCCTTCAGGAGGTCCAGCTTGCCATGGCCCTGCTCGAACATGTTGACCCCAGGCAGTCGGCGTGCTGAGGCAATGAGAGCCTGCTTCATGCTGGCAGGATTCACCAGCTCCCGGTTCTGTACCGTGCTAGAAAAGACAGGGGAAGGAGAGGGTCAAGTAAACTATGCCCACAGGGGGAGGAAAGCTTTAGTAGATTCCGTATCCCTTAGCTTACAGTTGCAGAGTTGGTAAAATGGACGACAGTGCAGGAGAACAATTGAGGTTTCAATTATTCATAAAGGGCCTGTATGATAAAGCAAGCTAACTTAATCCCCCACCAAGAGATGAACAATCCAGTCCATCAATTCAGCTGGCACTGAAGTACCGCAATTAATCAGCCTCCCCAGGCACAAGGTTCAGCCCATCATCTTTTCGGTTGGCAACATCATTCTTGTTTAAGGACGTGCAGTGTAACAGTGTGACATTTCACTCGGTCTGTACCTCGCAGCTACATTATTATGTGGGATTTTCTTTAATGCAAATCTCACAGCTTCATCTTTAAATTGGGAGCAATGCAACGGAATTATTCAATGCACCTCCATATAGCCCACAGCTTTCCCCTCAACTCAGCGGTCTGCAGCAAGTTGTAAGAAGTGTGTGATAAAGAATTTCTCCACTGTACCAAGTAAATCAACAAATAATTATGCAGCACAGGCAGATGACGAGCAGGCGCCATTTCATGTTTTTAAACCATCCAAGTTCCAGCAAGATAAGAAATCCATCCTCTACCCATTTCATTTCTTCAACTTTGGATCAGTAGAATCTACAGGAGTGTGGAATGTCAAGGAGAAGAAATGCAAATGCCACAATCAAGATAATGGTAATATTGAAGTAATAATCAAAAGATTAAGCTACACCTTAAAAGAGCTTGCATCACTGAGGGCAATGAGGAGGCACAGATCTTCTCCACTGGGGGGAGAGTCAGGCTTGCTCTTATCTGCATGCTGTCACGATCCTAGGGGAATATCTCCTGGTTTGCAAGATTATGAGATAAAACCCTGCTTTTATCACCTGGCTGGAACCTAAAGGCTACAAATCCTCGAGGTGGATGGGCCCCTAGCCTGCCTGAGGGAATTCAGAGATTGCTGCTGCTTATGTGCTGGAAAAAAAAAAAAAAAAAAAAAAACAATTCACAGCACGACAGAGCTCAGAGAGAGAAGCACTTGTGTCTTAAGACCGGCTCTCGCCTTGCTCAGTCTTACCTGACTAGCAGAGTGACGGCTCCTGCCACCACCGGGGAAGCCACACTGGTGCCCGAGAGCGAGCGGCAGCCCTCCTTCATGCCAGAGCCGCGCACACTAGAGCCATATGTGACGATATCGGGCTTCACCCTGCCGTAACCCCCTGGAAGCTCCTGTCAGCCCATAACCAAAGCACGACATGGGATTAGAACATTGTTTTAAGTTTATAAGCTGTGGAAAATGTATTGAAATTGTGGGTCTTATACACAGCAGGGTTATATATAAAATATAAATGATTAGCGAGTATCCTGCTGGCATCGCAAAATATTCTTACTTGTGATCAGGAAATGCATTGTCAGGGTGAGAACAGGATACCACATGTGGAGAATCTAAAGATTTATAGGCCACACATATGCACAGTGACCTAATTATGGTAAAAGTGTAAGAGAATTTTGACTTTTGAGTTTGATTACTATACAAATACATGAATGTTCTGTATATTAATCTTGGCATAAATTCAGCAGACCCTTCACTGCCTGGTTTCTTGCTCAATGCTCTCAGTAGTTTATCTGAGAAGTCAGGTGCTATGCAGCTTAAAACCAGTCAACAATTATTTAATGAATCATTAACTCTGCATTTGTATCTGTCATATCTAGCCAATAGGTCAACCTGTCCATACGCAGTTGTGCAATAGCTTTGGGAGTGTTTAAACCCCAGTGTATAACGTTCAAGGTTGTGTCTCAGTGTGTGTGTGCGCGTGTGCTTGGGTTTTTAGGTTTTATATTTTTTCAAAAAATCTGCAGTTCTGCTACTGGAAATAAAATGAGGCAGTCATCACTTCTGACTTCATCGGCACTGAAGCCATTACTTGGCTGTCCTTCCAAGGGTGTTCCTACACGTCCATTCCTGAGGCTCACACAGTATGTGCTGCACTGTGAACAGCACATTAAGCAAGGCCAGAGGAATTCAGGATAATCGGCACTGCTGCCAGACATACCCATGTGGTCATGCCCCTGGAGGAGAACTTGGCGATGTTGTCTTCAAAGTCGATGCCACCCACACCGATCACGTCCATCTGGTCGGCAGGATTGTTCAGAGTGCTGAAACACCAGAGCGCATCCTTCTCAAAAACCTGCGCTTCCGACTCAACACCCATATCAGAATAGATTCTCACTGCTTGGACTTTTGAGAGGTAAATGTTCCTTCTTGTGAAAGAGCTTTTAAACGGCGTTGCAGTGTAAATATCACAGCTTCCATTAACTGATTTTCTATCCTCCCTTTTTTTTTTTTTTTTTTTAATATATATATATATTTTTTCCCCAGGTAGCTGTACTTTAGCTTCATGAAATTATGCGATCTCCCTTTGATTACTTTGCAGCTGAGCAACGTATCTGCTCTCACATTCACATGCAAACTGACCAATGACAGAGAGAAAGAACACCAAGAGGACAGGACCAGGAGGAAGAGTGACTGACAGTTATACCGGCTGCATTGTCTGCCAGTTTTAATTACACAAAATATAAAATAAGTCCTTCTGTAATGTACCACTAATACATTCCCTGAGCACGCACCCACCAACAATCTCTAGTTGCCACCTTGTCACCCATTTTGGTTGTCTGCCCAGTAGCTGGTTCCATTACTCACCCATAAAGCGGCCCATCATTTCCAATAGCCGAGACCATGATCACCTTATTAGCAGTCAGCTCCCAGACCTGAACACAAATTTATGAACACACTTTAAAACATCAGATTAGCAGAGGGTGGAACAAAACTAAATAAATAAATTAAACCTGTTGCAATGCAGTTGCTTAAACTGGCCACACACACAGACATTTATTTTGTGCTGTCAATGTTTTCTTATCAGTTTGTTTTTTCCATGTCAGTACCTCCAGATATCAAATTGGATCAGCGTCCTCTCCTTGAGCTTCTGAAGTCATGCGTTTCTTTTTGGTTTTGTTTGTTTGATTCTGTTAAAACAAGCCCCCACAAAGATGCCTGGGCACTAGCAGAACACAGTAACCCCTCCTCCACACTGGAAATGTGGTTTTGTTTTCTCAAACCACATGGTGAAACAATACCTTATCAACAAAAGGATGGTCCATGAAGTCCGGTCCCCCAATGCTGAGGTTAAGAACGTCAATCTTCTTCAGAATGGCATAGTTAAAGGCATCCAGGAACCAAGAGGTGTAAGAGACCTGGGGACAGAACAAAGCCGTTACTCCAGCAGGCAGACTTTTCAAACCCACATCAAAAAGCAGACACCTTGGTACATTTTTTTAACAATCTCCTAAAAATAAACAAATACTTTTTAATTCTATTATTTTTAAGTTGATGCTTTGAAATGCTAAAATACTCCAGTGTTCTTTATGTGGCACGTATCTGGAGAAGAAGAAATAGTACCAGACAGATTGAGCTCTGAAAGGTATAATTTTAGAGACTGCTAGCACACTACTTATGGTAGAAGATCCGTCACCCCCCCCATTTCTTTTTTTTTAAATTTATATATAAAAGAGTAATTTGATACATCACAGATGGCACGGTGGAGCTCCCATCCGCCCGCAGTACCTGGTTGTTGGTAAAGACTCTGAAGATGTGCAGCTCTGAGTCGGGGGCGAAGCCCTGGCACTCCCTCATGCTGGCGATGACCCCTGCCACAAACGTGCCGTGACCCAGGCCTGCAGACAACACCAACAAAGAGCACGGTTAGTGTGCTAAAGGTGGAGCCAGGAGGCAGCTTTATAACTGCTGTGTGGAGATACTAGGTGTCAAAGACCCTCTTTCCTGTTAGAAGCCCTTGCAGAGGTAAGACGGAGAGCAGAGAGAAAACTATCATGGTGATGCCATCCTATTCAGTTTGATTACTTTTGTTTTAGTAAACTCATCCCCGAGGTGTGGTAATATGAAGCAGTAAAACCAGGCTTGCAAGCCTGACAGAGATCCCTTTGAAGATACGCCATGTTAATCTCATTGAACCAGTGAATATTTCTTCCTACGGCTTCGAGTTTAAGCCTGAATGTCCGCAAAAACAAACTGTAGTGTTGCCTATTGTACTACCTTAGGTCCTACACACAAACAATGCATTGTTTACACTGCTCTGAGTCGGGGCCAGCTAGGGCTCGGTCAGTGAACTGGCATTTCGATCGCACACAGCAATATGAACTGTGAGCTTCCATCTTCGGCTGTAAATGCAGTGCATTTAGGTGAAGGGAAATTGCAATTCTTTGAGAAATCTTTACTAATTGTCCAAACTTTACAAATAAAAAAATCCCTTCATTTTGTTTTATAAAGGATAGCTTATAAAGAATCAACCTTTTCCGTAACTGATAAAAGTCAATGATTTGCCCCTCAGAGCCTTTGATTAAAATCCCTTTTGCATTCTGGGACCCCTGGGCTAAGACACCCAGCAGGTAGACTCACCATCATCCAGGGTTTTCTCATTGGTCCAGTTGGTTCTCTCCTTCACGTTTTTGAAGTGTGGGTGTTTCTCATTGAGTCCAGTGTCAAATACTGCTACCTTCACACCAGCGCCTGGAAACCAAACAGTATTATATGAGACACAGAGGCCTACCTGCCAGAGCATACAGGCCTTTTAATTAAACTCAATTTCCCCTAAAGTGTAAAGGCAGCATAAATAAATAATTTGGCATCTTAGAAAGCATACTTACATGCTACATTCCAATAACGCTTAATGAGACATAAAGTGCTTTTTAATTCCCCAAAGCAATATCTATCATGGTTTATTGTCTCAGACTATTGCCTTAACGGCTTTCTACTGAGGATGTCAAGCACAGACAGCTTTCAGTGCCATGCATTTGATGTTACATTACCGACTGAAAATACAGGACTTTAAAGAAGTTGCATTTTTGTCATTTCTATGCGGAAGCCAATTGAGTAATGGTGGAAGGATGATTCAGCACAGATGAAATGGTCCAGATTACATAGATAAAAACCTGTCAAATGACTCGCTTGCAGGCAAGAATGTACACTTAAAGGACAAACCTCAGATGCACACTCTAGCTAGCTCTTGCAACACATATACACATACATTCCTACTCGCTGCTCACACAAAGCACTATTGAAGAACCAACACTCCACCCAGCAATTATTCCAGATTTTTAAAACTGGATCGTTGTGTCAATTGTAAAACCCAAAACATTTTAGGCTACTTTACATTTACTCTGCCTTTTCCTACACTGTCTCTCACACATGCACACACACGCATGCACACTCACCCGTGTGGCCGATCTGCCAGAGCACGTCGGCCTGTAGGATCTGTGCCACATGCCGAGGGATAGCTCTCAGCAGGCGGCGGCTGGAGTGGCGGCCTGTGGCGTGCCAGAAGCCGGCGCTCAGGGACAGGCTGGTGCGGCGCAGCGGTCGTGAGGACTGCCACTTCGGGGTCCAGCGTGTGTCGTTACAGGGTGCCGCTGGGTCCCCCGCTGGGAACCACAAAACAGCACCCATTAGAGATGCAATGCAACTTTACTGGAGAGACCACAGTTTAGAGGCACATTACTACCCCATTTAAACCTTAAGAACCCACAGTGATGTGTAGGTCACAAACATTTGACAGAAATATACTATCCTCCCGTAGGGCTGGGCGATATGGCAAAAAATACGCTGTATTTTTCACATTCTTAACGGTATGACGGTATTATTTAATGGCCATTTTATACTGTTCATAAAGCACAAATAATAGGACACAACCAACACTGAATTACGTTTCCTGTTCTGTGTCAGTTGTCTTGAAACCAAATAATGTCCACACTATCGACGACACACCTTTATTCGGGACAGATTCACTAGGGTCACTTGAGGATTCACTAGCCGCACTACTCTCCTCCATCTCGTCTTCATTCATTGTGCATTTATCACGTTTGTTTGTTTATGTCAACACGCAATACACATGGAATTTATTTTCGATATTTGGCTGAGGCGCATTCATTCCAGAACAAGGGTCGCGTTCGAGAAGCGCAGCTCTGCGCAGAGACTCAGAGATGCGCGTTACTGCAGTATTTCTGCATGACGCCACTAAGACCCAGCCACAGAAATCTGCGCAGAATTGCACAGCACAGCACAGCTCTGAGAAGCTGCTGCGGGAGGCGAGCTGTGGCTATCAGGCAAAAGATTATGCAGAAATAAAGAGGGACATGTTAAGCTACTACTACTACAGTCCCCTTGTTAGCGGAGGCGAATGTCAACTTTCATTATACAATGAAGCTGTGAAGAGCACTGTCAAAACCATAGATATAGAATTCTAGATCAACACTTGTCAATGCTTTATTAAATAATTACATGAATTATTTTTACAAAATTGAATGTAAATCTGTGATGCACAATAATGAAGTAGTTACTTAAATGATTGGCAATTATATTTTTTTAAATTAACTACAATATAAAAATCATTGAATTACATTGATTTCTGCAGGGTTTATGAAGAAAGGTGGTTGCGTTCTTGTAGCGCAGATTTGCGCAGTTCTGCGCTAATCTGCAGAATCCAACCTATACCATTGGTGGAGCTGTGCAGATCTGTGCAGATCTGTGGAAATTTGCATTACACGAACACTATCGGCGTTTTTTGATCAGATGCCTCTCATGTCCGACAGCGCAGTCTCATGTAGCTGGCGCAGCAAGTTGTGGGATACACGAACACGATCCAGATTATTGGTAGCTGAATTCTATGACTTTCAAAACTTTAAAATACCGATATTGAAGGTATAGTAAAATTCCAAAACAGTCCATAAATTAATACCGGTATATCGTTTTTTACGGTATACCGGCCAGTCCTATCCTCCCGTAGCATAGGTTACGGTGGGCTAAGGTAAGGAGTAAAGACACCATCACATTGGGACTGCGACGACCACACGCAGTAGTATTCTACACATCCAGCTGATGGAAAGACAGTGGTTTTTATAAACAAAGGCAGCTGGGTCTTATCTAAACTGTACAGTCTTAAAATTCACAGAAGCAAATTCAGAATTCTGATAAATACATCTGTCTGTATATACTGCACTCCCCCCAAATTACCATCAAATACTTGAGAGTTACATCCTAACCCATGTACTGAATATCTATACAGTGTAGTTTTTTTTGCTAATCTTGGTATGATTTTTTAATCTTTTAAATCATCCTTATCCGTGCCTCTTCTGAAAAATATCTTAACCTATTCCTAAAACCCTTCATCGCATTCCTCTCTTCCGCTGGTAATAAAGGGAGATTAGTGGGACGTTTGTGGAGGAAATCAAAGATATAAAATTATTTCTGTTTTAGATTAATATGCCTTGACATGCAGAATTTTTTATGAATACACTAAAAATAAACTGTACTTGCAGCTGAATGCATAATGGGAGATTATAAAAGTTGAAAATGAAAAATTAGAAAATGAGTCATGTTGAGAGGGCAGATGTTTAAAGAGGCTACTTAATAACCTCCTCAGGGCTTTGAAACTACGGTTCCTCAGAATCACTCTGCAATGTACAATATCCATTACATTAAGAGTCACTATAGAGGAAGTACATTATAATTATAGATCATTCAAGGACTCTCCTGTCATTACTAGAACAATAATTATGATAATATGTCAAGATAATTCTACATGTAGCACGCTCCAATAGTGGCTCTCAGGGCTTGGTCATTTGAGAGAGCTGGGGGGGGTAAGGATATTTCATTGAGCAATCAGAAGTCCAAGCCATCTTTAAAATGGAAGGGAGCTGTACCTAGGAACTCATTATCTTCCTTTGGTACAAGGAGAGAAAGAAAAAAATGAAAATTAACATATTGTGCACAAAGATTAAATCATAATAGTAGCAGCAAAACTTTTTTTTGGGGGGGGGGGGGGGGGGGGGGGGGAGTGAGGTCGAGTGGGGGGTGGAGTGGTAGTCCCCACCCGTAACTCACTGCGCTCTGCAAGCTGTGTGCACACTGAGGTCTTTCTTCCCACAAGCCACAAGAACAGCAGCCCGAGGCTCAGTGTGCTAGCCTCCACAGAACAAACAGCCCCTTTCTGAACCGCCTGTGCCCCTGCTGCAAGAGCCCCCCAGCACCGCAGTGTGTCGAGAGAGTGTGTGTGCAAGTGTGACTTTGTGTATGTGTGTGAGAGAGAGTGGTTCTGTTAGAGGATATCTGTGTATGTGAGAGAGAGAGTAGTATGTGTGTGTATGTAGAGCTATATGAAATTCTGTTGTGGAGAACACGGACAGAATCGCAGATTTCAGGGTAAAAAAAACGGAAATCAGGCACTCAAACACATTACAACAAAGTCAATTTAAAGAACCTATATATATTAAAACAACTTAACAGTACAGTGTTTGTATAATAAGAAGCTTAGAGAAACTTGCAACTTTCAGCCACCATACACGACCTAGAAATAGAAATGCGCCACCCGCCTCTCATGCCGCTTCACTCTTGCTACTGCAGCTCCATTATCGATTGAGTGAAAACAACAACCAGCTACTAAATAAGAGTTATAATGGTGGGTCTCATCCTATACAGTCATACAATACATGTTTGTGTATCAAGCAAAGAAAGGACACACAGCCAAATAACTCCTACTAAATCATATATCATTATTTGAGTATTTGCATGTTATAAAGTTAAAAAACAAAACATGACACTCACAAGTTGAATCTGATGCCACCAGTCTGTTGAAAGATTGTTGTGATGGGGCATTGAAAACAATCTGTATGTATGTATGCATGCATGTAATTAATAATAATAAATACCATTATTATTACTACTACTACTACTACAATGTATCCAATGTGACAAATGTAATTCATTAATAATTTAAATAGGTAAGCAAAATTAATAAATAATTTGTTAGAAATACAAACTTTTGTTTTTGCACAGCTGCTTCTCTGCAGCTGGTGAGGAGGGCAGTGGCACACTGAAGACACTGTAGTCGAAACTGCATACTACACGTACCTACATAACAACGTCAGTAATGTTGAAATGCTGATATGTTTTTCGTGTAGTATGATAGTATGCGGGTTTCAAATACAGCCACCGTCTGTTCCTCTTCTTTGCAGGCTTTTTGTTTTGTTGTTAGAATTGTCTGTTAATTTTGTAGACTGTGGGTTCAGACCTAGTTTTTAATCTGCGTTTCTTGGCCTATATATTAGAAAAGTATTATAACATAGTTAATGGAGAGTCTTTTAAAAAAAATGAGGGTTTTGGGCTTTAAATTGGCATTTAAATCCTGTTCTGTGGGGACATGAGGCCCATCGTAATGTTTCTCCATTTCCCACAGCTATATTAATAAAAAAAAAAGGGTGCTTGAACACCAAAAACATAGTACAAACTTATCAAACATGTTAATCACAGCCCCGTGTTTTTTTTTTTTTAAACGGATAAATCCGAAATCAGGAAAAAATAAAATCAGAAATTTCAAAACAATAAAACGGATTTCATATAGCTGTGTGTGAGAGCTTAGAGAGGGAGGGAGAGAGAGTGGTTGTGTGTGTATGTGTAAGAGAGCAGGCTCCTCTGCACCTTGCCAGTCAAATGAGCGAACTGCAACCCTGTGACGGACCTGGTTAAATCCAAAGCACGCCCCTACCACACACTGCAAAACACACAATTCACTATAACTCAGAGCTGGTGTGTGGTTGAAATTCCAGACAAAAGCCAAACTGAGGACTATAACCTTTAATTCTATAACCCATAAGAAATCAACGAGAAAGGGAGAAGGGGGGGGGGGCGACGACGATGACAAATAACAACAGTAAGTATTCTAGCCCATTCTGTGAAGGCTCCAGATGCACACCCCCCACCGCTGGCTTCCTTGAGTCTTACACCCGGATGATACACTGCACCCAGATTGCAGTGGAGGCCCAAAGCAGACGTGTTAATTAGAGGAGCAGAGCGTCACTACCAGCCACAGGCATTAACCCTACAATTACCAGCTCTTGGGTAGAAAAGATTAAAAAAATAAAAATAAATGACTATAATTCAGAGGGTGTGTCTGAAACCAGATTTACTTATTCTTTGAACAAAACACAAAACATAAAAAAAAAGGAAAGCTGGGTGTGTTCTTTGAGGGGAAAAAAAAAAGTTCAGGTTTCTTTTTCTCTCTCTCAAAACGTAATTAGAGAGGGAGGAAAAATGATCCCCCTGCATCCTGGCCCCTCTACAAACCTCCCATGAAGCCTTGCACTGTTTTCTCATTCTGCTGACATTTTTTTTTTTTTTTCCTCCAATTTGTTTGTTTGGTTGCTTTGTTACAAACCTCCCCAACTTGGAAACATTATAGATGGCTTAACACTAGTGTTTCAATCAGTAATGTAACTCTTTATACTATACAAGAAAGAAGCAGGATGGAGGGGTTAAATTCAACACACTCCTTCGATTGACTTTAGTCTGTAAGTAAGAGAGAAGGAGTCTTTGCTTCAACACAGCATCGTAATCAATCATCTCATCGCCAGTCTTTCCTAGCTACACAAAGGAAGCGATTGATTTACTGTATGACAAGCAGTGACTAGCAAGCAAAAGCCCACTCAGGGGTCTGTAGCCATGGGCCTGTGAAAGGCCTCAAACTCCCCAAAGCAAACCTGTTTAGTTCACTGCTCCTCTTGCAGCTGGGGACACAGTCCTCTCTATTTAGAGCAAAATGGCATATGCAACCATTAGGGGGAGTAGAGTGGGCAGGAGGACCCCACTTCTGTACACTAACCCATTGTGAACATGTGATCACAGACACCTCTCATTTATTTCTTTATTTTTCATTCTATATGCTCTCATCTAAAGTGTAAGTTTGACTCCTCTGCTGTATGTAAACTTAGAAAAGCATGACATTTCTCCAGTCCTTTTGTTAAACATGAGCAGACCCTGAGTATAAGACATTGAGCAAGAAGCTACCACAGCTACTTACAGTCCGTGAACTTGAGGGTGCGAAACACCTTGCGCTGTTGAGTGACCCTCTTGATGTAGGGGTGGTCCTGCAGGGTGAGCAGGCCCTCCCGGGGGCCCTGGCTGATCTGGAGAAGCTCAAAGTCGCTGGGGAAGTCACTGGCAGGGTTGTCCCGTGGCATGATGCGCCAGCCCACCTCCTCTGAGCCCCGCAGAGCGCTTGAAATGAACTGACTCCTGGCTTTGGCAGTGAAGTATCCATTGAAGGCTACGATGTACTCTAAAGGGGGGAGGGAGAGAAATTAACATACAATTAAATGATTTTTTGAATCAGATGTACCTTGATTAGGACAGTCTGCAGTAATGGACACATGCTAATTATAAAGGATCATGTTTCCACCCTAAAGCACAGGACCGAGATCTAGCATTGCCGTTGCTATAAAAAGGGGGCTGCCATTGTGCTGGGGTCACCAAGTCAGAGTGGTTTGGCATCTCCTTGCCTGGTGCCCTGCTCCTTTCTTTCAGGCTCATGATACTGCACCTTATAGCCCTATTAAGAAGCAACACTTAGTAGAGAGTGTCGTAAAACATTTCAAGAAATAAAGTTTATGACTTGACTTGTTTTTCTTTTTTCCAAAGGGCAAATTACTCTAACTGCAGCTGGATACCGCCAGAGAATGTGTAAAACACTGCATCATCTATCACACATGCAACTCTATAGCCATCTCCACCAAGCTTACACCTCAATAGCATTTGTGCAACTCTCCAAGCCCTTGCAAGGAACTATTCGGCGCAGCACAAAGCATGCATTCACAGGCAAATAACCAGCAGAAATTCCAGCTATAAATATCATGTTTTCTTCTGGCACACCCCCGGGTCATTTAAGACCGTGTCCGAGGCTGTGGCCCTTTAAGAAAAAGGCGGTGCCGTTTATAGCACTCTGGGATGTGGGCCAATGAATACAGAGTCCTGCAGGAACCTGAATCAGATGCAGAAATCCAGGTTAAGGGAGAGGATTCACCCCCCCAAATTCACAACATCTGCAGCTGTTAGATGGATGCAAAGAGGTGAAGGAAAAAAAAGTTCCAGTAAAGTCTATGTTTCTGTTATGCTAATACTTTTGTTTTGTTTCTTGTTTGGGGGAGGGGGGGGGAGAGAGAAATTAAGGGTTCAGCCTTTATAAGCCTCCTGAGAAACGGCAAAACAGTGCTCCAATTTAGCTGGGCACGGTGCTGATCGGTCTAGGGCTATCTGAGGTTTAACTTGGTCAGAATTTAAAAGGCTGCCCAACAAGCCATTTGGGGCTTCTTCTGGCACAGCAAGAAGAAACAAAGCAGTAAGAAATCAACAAAACAACTGAACAGTTTTATCAGTGCCATAAATACCCATTATCGGATTAAGAGAGCAAACACCAGATCACAGTCCACCGGTGGCATTTTGTTTGTCCCAGTTACTCTCTTGACACACGGTGCATGCAGACTGGTTATTTATGTTTATTTAGTTTTACTTTAGTGTTATCTTGTTTTGGAAATATGCCTGGTTTGTCCACAATAACATGACGGGATGCGTTCATGAAACAAAGCACAGCACTCCCTTCACAGAGGGACCACAAGATCGATCTGCAGATCTCACTCAATGATGTGGGCTCTGTGCTTCATGCAACCTTTCAGATGTTCAGAAGGAAAACCAGGATAAGGGATTCCGGTTGTCCATGTTCAGGAGCGGGCCAGTAAAGGATAATGGAGTTTCAAACAGACATATAATACTGAAATAAATTACAAAAGTTAATATCAACATCTCTGTCCTGGGCAGGGAAGAGGAGGGGGGGGCAAGTCACTGGATCAAATATTACTGAACATGTGGTCAACAGACGACTTCACATATGGGATCGGTCAAGACCACAGGCTCCAAATTGTGACACTGAACACACATTATGTAAATGTATAGTAAAACCACGGGTAACCAACATTTTATGGGTGGCTTGGATGCGAAGCCTCAGATGACATAAGCGTCTTAGCAGGGAGGAGTGGGCCAAGTTAACAGACATTCACTGTATGCATTTAAAACTGCACTCCCTCGAAGCTCCCACTTTAGTCTGGACTTCCTGTTTGGTTAAAGCATCTGAGGCAGCTTCCAGGCCGAGGGAGCTCCCAGCTGGCAGTCACATGACCCCCAAACCCCAGAAACCAGCACACAGGGGGCTGGGGTTGTGCTGATCACAGAGGAGATGAGATGATAGGAGGGGAGCAGAGTTGGGTGAGAGAAAATAAACCCCCTCCTCTCACAGAAGTGATTTAGCAAAATGATATATGAATCCAAATATGACAGAATATAGAAAAATAAATTGAGTGTTCTCTTGCCCTTAAATAAAGTCAAGTTGAAGGGTGACTTACCATTTAATTAAAAAAAAAAAAAAAACTACTTTTCTGTATGATCTCTGCATGTCTTCCCATGTTTTCTATACTATAATTTATATGGAAATACTAAATTATAGAAACAAAGTGAAGCATGAAACTTTCAATTCTGTAAAGCCTTATACTGGAGGTAAATGCTAAATACAAAAAACACCACCACCACCAAAACTGCATGTTCTTAAAAAGCTAAGATAGATATCAGTCAAAACCTTTATCACTTGGCAAGTGAAACTAAACTTCTTAATTTATTTCTAAATCACAGGATGCCAAAAAACAGTTGATTTAAAAAAATAAAAAATAAATCCTGGCCAATGGCACTGGACAGACCTTCTACCCCTGCAAAAGACCAGGTACCCCTCAGATAATACAGGCACATTCAGCTGTCACCAAAGTAAATTCAAAGTGAATTAGGAGCCTTTACCCTGGAGAGGACTGCCTTCAATCTCAAAATCACTCAAGATTCTAGATCTGCAACGGAATGCTATGACATCACAAGGCACTAATTCTACGTTTTGCCAGGAAGTAAACTTACCGTCTTCTACCACAGTAGAGGAGAACTCCACTTTGAGAGTGAGGTGGGAGCAGTTGGAGCACAGAAAGCTCGGTTGAGATGTCACAGCACCTCCGGGCTCTGTCCCCAGGTGCTTCCTGCCACAAAACAGGACCATCAACAAGGACAGCCAGACAGTAGCCATGTTCATGGGTCTCTGCAGTCTGTATGCAGCTCCCAATAATCCAATACTGTATTTGTTGCCCAAATCGCCCAGAGCAGGTCTCAGTTCGTCCCTGCCATAGGGGAGTTTTTCAGCACATTGAAGCACGATTCCCGAAAACAACGATGAATAAGAAAGTCAGATTGGAACAGATAAAGTTTAAGTGTCATGGTCCATTCCAAGGAAGCCTGGATTAAAAGGCCCAGTTTATCTCATTTCTTTCTGCGTTTCTTCTCCATCTTGGAGGGCCCAGTGTGCGTTGTTCAGTCCTGCAGCACTGTGTGCATCAAGGTTTCCATTTCCACCCTGGAGAGAGAGACGGATGACTCACGGACTGGCCGCTCTGCTCCTGCACCTGAAACGGGGAAGGACGGATTAATAAGCAGCTGCTCCCAAAACAGAAAGGTCAATACCATATAGAAAACCACAAAACCATTAGGACCATAGCAAATGAACCCCCCCAAGAACCACCATACCAAGAATAACCCCCCCCCAACTTACCTTTCCTTTACAGAATGTTCAGGTTGCATGCTTTTCACTGACAGTACAAGCAAAGGAATACTGTGGTTGCAGTTGAGAATCTCGAAATTAAACTCCAGAAAATTCACCAAAAATTATGGCACCAAAGAAGGAAAAAAATAACATACATTTATCTTAAACCAGGGGTGGAGAAATGAGATTTGCATTTAAACAGATGCAATTAGAACCAGTTTTTCAAAGTAGTGATTCAATTTAAATAAATCACACTACCCAGACTGCCGATAATGAAACTGACCAGGAAATGGGTGCATGGGCAAAATCAAAGTCTGACATGATACAGAAATATCAAGCAAGCCAGAACCCCAAAAAATGAAAAAAGGTTTTGTAATCATACCCCTTGCATTGCTCAAAGTGCAAAGAAAGTTCAGGCAGTATCCTCAGAACACTCTCACTGTGTTATTACATGCCCACAGAGGAGTAGACCAAAAATGAAGTGGATAAATCTAGGCTAGGCCTCATCCTGTTTGGAAAGTGCTTTGCAGAAGTGAGAAGCTCACGGCAACAAAGCTTTTTCATTTTCATGTCTAAAAGCTGGCCCAAGAAGGTTTACACATTCACCAACTTGCACAGTGTCAAACCTGCAGAGGGATCTCCCCGTGTCTCCGTTTCCAGACGGCTGGTGTAAGCTACATAAACAAATAACCGGTTCTCCTTTGAGGGTGTGTGTTGTGTAGTCCTCTACCCCCCGAGGCAACCCCCATCCCCCAGAGCAGCAGGAAATTACTGCGTGGGGCCTCTGGAGCTGCGTCCTAACACAACTCCCCCGCAGAGGGACGGTCTGAGCTCGGACCGGTAATGCACAGCCTTTATGACCATACTTCTAAAAGCAGGCAGTCAAATGTGCCACACAGAGGGATACCAACGGCAGCTCAGACCTGTTAGGCTACATAATGCATAAACCCTGCCCCCAAGCTAGAATGCTATATGGCTGTAACAAGGGTGATCACTTAAACCAACATAACACAGCCCTGAGAACTTGCCAGAGTTCAGATGGCATGGTTACACAGACATTATGTCACAATCTGAAAAAGAAACTGCAGTCAGTCTTATTTGTATTCCCTTTAGAAATACTGTATGCTTTTGTGCACATGTGTGACGAATATTAGCTTTTTGCACAAGACCAGAAGCCTTTCTTCCCAAAGGAAATAGAACTGCTTTTCACACAATAGTGCATGGGACCACTTCCCCAGTTTGAAGTGGAAATACAACAAACACATTGGGATTACTGATTCACTACTTCAGAAGCAGGATCAAGGATATGGCGAAAAGCCTGTAGATTACACACACCACAAAGGTGAAGCAAAACAAATAGAACTTCACAAATACTCAATGCTGTTGGGATAACTTGGCTTTTTATAGTGTGTGTTAAGCATAACATCACCTATACCAGGAAACCAATGACTTTATTCATGAAAAGTTTTAAGGCTCCTATAGCAAGAAGAATAGTTTGCACAGATCTGACACCAAGCTATTGTGGAGAGCCACTTAACATATGGTGCTATAACTGAAAATCACATAGAAGAACAGACATTGAAACGACTTTTCATTTTTTAAATAATTTTCATATACAGTACTGTGCAAAAGTTTTAGGCAGGTGTGAAAAAATGCTGTAAAGTAAGAATGCTTTCATAAATAGACGTTAATATATTACATTTATACACAAAGCACAAAGGAATGGGCAACGATGAGGACCGTAGACGCATCATGCTTATTTCCCTTCATAATCAGAAGATGTCTAGCAGTGCCATCAGCTCAGAATCGGCAGAAAACAGTGGGACATGGTACACCCATCTACTGTCCGGAGAAGTCTGGTCAGAAGTGGCCTTCATGGAAGACTTGCGGCCAAAAAGCCATACCTCTGACATGGAAACAAGGCCAAGCAACTCAACTATGCACGAAAACACAGGAACTGGGGTGCAGAAAAATGGCAGCAGGTGTTCTGGACTGACAAGTCAAAATTTGAAATTTGGCTGTAGCAGAAAGCAGTTTGTTTGCCGAAGGGCTGGAGAGCCGTACATGAATGAGTGTCTGCGGGCAACAGTGAAGCATGGTGGAGGTTCCTTGCAGGTTTGGGGCTGCATTTCTGCAAATGGAGTTGGGGATTTGGTCAGAATTAATGGTCTCCTCAATGCTGAGAAGTACAGGCAGATACTTATCCATCAAGCAATACCATCAGGGAGGCATCTGATTGGCCCCAAAGTTATTCTGCAGCATGACAACAACCCCAAACATACAGTGACAGTCATTAAGAAGTATCTTCAGGACAAGGAGTCCTGGAAGTGATGGTATGGCCCCCACAGAGCCCTGATCTCAACATCATCGAGTCTGTCTGGGATTACATGAAGAGAGAGAAGCAACTGAAGCTGCCTAAATCCACAGAAGAACTGTGGTTAGTTCTCCAAGATGTTTGGCCCAACCTACCTGCCGAGTTCCTTCACAAACTGCCAATTCTTCTAGGTACACTTGCACACAAAGGGTGGTCACACCAAATATGGATTTGATGTAGATTTTTCTTCTGTTCACTCACTTTGCATTTAGTTAATTGACAAATATAATCTATTAACATGTCTATTTTTGAAAGCACTTACCTTACAGCATTTTTTCACACCTGCCTAAAACTTAAGCAAAGTATTGTATTTACAAAATATAGCATGAACTACCACATTGTAGTTTCATGATAGAATAACATACAGAAAAACATAGCAAGAATTTAAAAGTCTAGATACTGAAATTCTCCAGTAGATATACCAGCTTTTCTATTTTATTTTTTTATTTGTATTATTTACCTACTAATATTTGCATATTTTCAGTAAGAAGACCTGTTTATGATTACAGATATGGCCTAATGCTTGAATATGACAGTGCTACGGGTGAAGGCGCTGGCATATTATTAACAACACCACCACAGTCTCCGGGTGCATGCTTCCTATAGCAACATACAGACACACATGTTCATGACAAACAAACCCCCCTGCTCTTATTTCACCGGGCAGAGTGAAAAGCCTACGTCCGGATGTTTCCGTGTTTTACTTATTTTACTGCTGGCCCCAAATCTTTTTAAACTGACACTACATTATAAACTGCGTGTATTACTTAATTAAATAAATAAATGCTCAACTAAACCCCGGGCAGCTAACTAAGTAAATTAGTGACTTACGTCTGGCGCAGACAGCGCTGCTTGATTAGCACAGACACTTCAGAAAGGCCCACTAAATACTCGTTATCTGACACAATTGTAACCATCTCGAAGATCACGTTTTGATCGCAGAAAGGGGGTATTAAGAATTCACATGCGGATGATCAATCCCGGGCCGAGAAAAACGTGCAGGCCTACTATGTTTACCGTAGGAAACCCACTATTAACTCAATGCAGCAAGTCAGTGCACTCGCACAAAAGCCCAGCTTGGTGAAGGCATTCCTATAATTTAGCGTGCGTTTTATACTCACTTCCTTAAATCATGGCCTCTTCTCCTGGAGGGGCTGTCTGCCACAAACACTATATCCGATTATTTTCGCTGTGTACCGTCCAAAATGTACACTTCACACACCAAACTTCACCGTCTCGTAAGCCCCCTGACGGTTTATCAACATAGCATCCTACTGAACTCACTGGCAGTCTGGAAAAGCGTAAACCCGCCCCGTTTAGGGAAAGGAACAAACAAAAACAGACTGACGAGGCATTTTAACCAACCATTACGAAGATCCACAGATCGACGTCCAGGTCAACCAATCGCAGTACATATTATAACCAAGCCGGCCTTTCTAGTATGATGGACGTCCGGACTACCCAATAGGAAAGAAGATCGTTTGATTGTCCCGTCCTGAGTGGATGGTTTTCAGGAATGGTGGGCCAATCAGCAATAGAGCAAGTTGACGGACGGGCAGACGCTGCCAATGGGCGTGACAAGGATGTCGTCCAATCACGCGAGAGGGCGGGGAAACGCGTTCCTATGGTTACCCGGGGAAAGCGTCGTGGCTGTTCGCTGCAGAGAAATAAACATTATCAGCACAACCGACAAGGTGAGAGACTTCCTGCCACACCACTGAGTAACGACTCAATATGGCTATTTTATCTATAGCAAATAACAGACTTCGAATTCAGATCTAGGCTAATCGATATGTAACTCTGTCTACTGCATCAAGAACTTCTGGCGAACTCTCCTCCTTCAGAAAGAGTGGCAGACACCGAGGGCAGCTTGGTCCGGGTGTTTTCAGTAAACAGACGGGATGGTGAATGTGTGTCTATGTGTTTGTGTTTGAGTGTCGTAGCAGCCGAAGCGATGCAGCCGCCGCCGAGCTATAGTGCCGTGGAGGAGGTGGACGCGGATCCCTCCCTCCGCAACGGGGTGTCGGAGTCACAGGGAGACGCCATCACTGCCGGCAAAACGGGTCCAAACTCAGAGCTGGTCAAGAGTGCAGAAGGTGACAGCACGGCAGATAAGGCGAATAGTAACGTCCAGACACAGGAGTGGAAGAAAGAGAAGGACGGCGGGCCCAGGTGATTTCCTGCGTATTGCACACAAAAAAACACGAAATAAAGCAACACATGCCTAAGCACAGTGTTATAATTGTTGTTGTTGTATTACAGAATGACAAAGACATTTCTGAGGAAGCACTGCAAGAAACATAAGCTGTACCAGACTCCCTACCTGAATGACACTCTGTACCTGCACTTTAAGGGTAGGGCTGGAGGCCACTCTTTCTTCGTAAACATGGCATTTGTCCTCAGGAACACAAAGACACACTTTAACCTTTGAAAGGTTTCATCTATTATTATTTACTGAAATGCATGATCTTAATCTGCACATGAATTGCACCTCTGGCAAATTATGGAGGGTGTTTGCTTTTCTGCGTTGGGCTCCTCTAGGGTTTGTCTCGATTGAAAACCTGGAGGAGTACACAGGTCTGAAGTGCCTGTGGCTCGAATGCAACGGGCTGCAGAGAATCGAGAACCTGGGTGCCCAGACGGAGATGCGTTGCCTCTTCTTGCAGCAGAACCTCATTCAAAAACTGGAGAACCTGGAGCCCCTGCACAAACTGAGCTTACTCAACGTCTCCAACAACTACATTAAGACGATTGAAAATATCTGTAGGTGTTCTTTTGTTAAGCATTTTAACCCCACCTCCCCCAGCCCCGAGACAGTTTCTCTCTGAGATCAAATCATACAATACTGGAAAATGCTCAAAGGGAATATTTCAGGAGCTGTATTCATCTGCACATTGTCTTTAAATAAAGTCTATCTAGAAAATGGCCTGTTTTCAACAAAGACACCATTTTGCAGTTCATGTATCTATGAATATCAAACCTCCTGCCTAATGACACTTATGTCTTTTTTTCATAGCTTGCCTTCCCAAACTAAGTACTCTCCAGATTGCCCATAATCAGTTACAGACAGTGCAAGACATTGAGCAGCTAATGACCTGTCCCAGCATCAGTGTGCTCGATATGTCTCACAACAAATTGAACGATCCGGACATTGTCAGCGTTTTGGAGGCCATGCCTGATCTGGTGAGTTGGAGTTGCACTTAACTGTTTGTGCCCACTTGGAAATCATGTAAAGATAGCACAGTAACCAGTAAGAATGTGACTACCGCCAAATTGTGCATTCAAATTCAGCAGTTTCTCTCTCCAGTGACTAGTATACATCTCACTGCAGTAAACTGTTTTCTAAAGTGGTTCCCTGATTATACACAAATAGCAAGTCTCTCAGTTAAAACAATACTGGAGGTACTCCTACTGTAACCACAATTCTGTTTGTAAAATATGGGCTCCTTTGTTTCACTTTTTTTTTCTTTTTTTTCATCCCTTTTAAGCGTGTGTTGTATCTTATGGGTAACGAAGTTATTAAGAAGATCCCCAACTACAGGAAGACATTAATTATTCGCCTGAGACAGTTAACATACCTGGATGAGAGACCAGTGTTTCCAAAAGAGAGGTAACTTACGCTTCTTATAACAGAAGTAAATGGGCCCACAGTAATATACAAAATGTCTTGATTGGACCACTTTCTATAAAATCCATCTTCTTTTAGTTACATTTGAGAATAAACCTTCCAGCCTATCTTAAGGAAGTGTGTAGTGAGATTAAATTAAATGTGAAACTGTCACTTTTGTTTGCAAAGAGCTACAGGAAACAGCACTAACATTGAATCAGAATATAAGATGATTCAGAGTCAAGTTTTTGACATAGAGGGGAACTAATTATGCTACAAAGCCATGTTACTGATGCAATGATTCATTTGGCGTCTTTTAAGAGCCATCTGCTTGAAGATCTGGGATCACTTAACACATAGAACTTTCTTTGCACAAATGAAAAAGATTAAAGGACGAGAATTCTGAAGATCAATCCAATTCAAACACGTCAGTTGAAAACACTTTTCTCGTGTGGTTGAACCAGAGCCTGTGCCGAAGCCTGGGCTGCAGGAGGCCTGAAGGCAGAGAAGGAGGAGAGACAGAGGTGGGAGACGAGAGAGAGGAGAAAGATCCAGGACAGCATCGATGCTCTGACCGCCATCAGTGAGAGAGTCAGGGAGAATAAGAGACTCACGGAAATGGGGGAGAGAGGTACAGTAGTGTGCGTGATTGGAAATTCTGTAGGATTCCCTAGTTATAATCCTGATCAGGTACAAATACATACACAGAATTTGAATGCTATACAAATATAAGTAATCACAACAGAGAAATAAGCTAACAGGACCTTACATCTCATCCCAGGGGGAGGTGTCTCACAGATGCCAGTTGATGAGAGCCCAAAGGATAGTGTAGATGAACCGAAGGATTCTGCTGGGCACAGGCAGATCGAGAGGTTTGTGAGTGAGAGCATGCAAGCCCACAAAGAATTTGTGGAAGAGACCGCAGAAAGAAATTGCCAAGGTGATCAGGGAAGCACAGAGATTGCCACAGAGCTTCCACAGCCAAAGGAGCCCGATTCAATTCTCAGCGTCAAAGGAATGAAAGAGATGTCCCCTGCGCATTCGACTACAGGTACAAATGAATGACTTCTTGTATCTGCTCTGTAATCAAATTAGCCAAGACAAAAAACATGTATGACTGGTATTCTTATTTATTACTATTATTACATCATGTATAACTGATTGCTTTGTAATTCTTCTCATTGTTTCATCTCAACATTTTAGAACAATCTGCCAACCAAATGAATACTGAAGGGGCCCTGATCACAGAGCTGGAACACACACACTCCTTAGAGACTATTACGCTGGATGCTCAGCAAATGATCTGCATCGACGTAAGTTTCTGATTAACATCCAGATTGGTGAAAAATACACCAGGCAAGAACTGGACACAGAAATACTCCAAATGGAAACTAAGTTGATTGAGGATGCACTAATGATAATGAGTTCTAAGTCCCATTAGCACAACTGTGATGAATGTATATGCTGGGGTATTTTTGGCCTTGGTTATATTTATTCATACAGTTGACATTTTAAGGTGTCTCTTTAAACAAGTCTTTTGCATAGAAAGAGTCGATTCTCTTCCAGAAAAGCCAAGCACAGCCTCCAGCAGCCTTTGAAACAGCTCACCATCAATTGGAAAACACTCAAAACGTATGGGCTAACCCCCCCTGCAAGAGTCTGTAGTCAGGAAGTGATAGAGAGAGATGCAGGCTGTCACTGCAGGCTAAACATCACCGCATCAGCATCACAGAGTCAGAATACAGCACGCACATCTGCACAACTGTTACATATGTTAGAATAAGCAGACAGTGAAGTAAATAGTTATTTAGATGGAAGCAGAAATGAGACCTGCAGCAGAAAGCCTGGTTTACACCCAGATGAATGCTTCAAGAAGTATCATACATGGCAAAAACACAGATAGACCATTGAGCATTGCAACAAAATTCAAAATTGCATATTATATATAGTTTTTAGGTTATTGTTTGTTATTGCATATTTTTGTCCATTATTATTATTATTATTATTATTATTATTATTATTTATTTATGTATTTGTTTATTGGCAGACGCCCTTATCCAGGGCAACTTACGAAACATAAACGCAATACAAAGTGCAAAAATACAGTTCAGTACAAGGCATCAAACATTACAAATTCAGATTTACATAATAAAAAGCTAATCAAAGCTTAATACATTTTACAAATTCCAATTTACACAAGTGAATTCAATAAATGAGGTCTTAAATCCTGGATTGTAAAAGTGCGGACAAGATGTTAGGTCACAGTCAAGGGCTACGGGAAAGGGAGAATTGGGGAAATCAAAATAATACGAGTACAAGTAATGCAAGAAGCATGTTAAAGTGCTATCCTATAGGAGAGTAAAGGACTAAAATTAGAAGAATTGTCTGAAAAGATGTGTCTTGAGTAAGCGCCGGAAGGAGGTCAAGGACTCAGCTGTTTTGACTTCAGTGGGAAAGTCATTCCCACTGAAGACTGCAGTAGTCTGGAGGGAATGTATGGGGAGATGAGGGACTGAATGTAATTTGGTGCAGTGTGGTCGAGACAGCGGTAGGTGAGGGTCAATGTCTTGAATGCGTGCCAGTATCTGGAGCCAGTGGAGGGAGCGGAGCAGTGGAGTAGCGTGTGTGAATCGGTGCAGAGAGAATACCAGATGAGCCGCAGAGTTCTGGATGAGCTGGAGCGGTGGGTAGTAGTTGCAGGCAGGCTGGCCAGGAGGGAGTTGCAGTAGTCCAGGCGGGAGAGGACCAGTGACTGGACGAGCAGCTGAGTCGAGTTGTTGGTGAGGAAGGGACGGATTCGGCGTATGTTGCTCAGGAAGAATCTGCAGGTGCGTGTCAGCGTGGTGATGTGCTGGGTGTAGGAAAGAGCAGGATCAAGGGTGACTCCTAGGTTTTTAGTGGAAGAAGAAGGAGAGAGTGTGGTGGATTTCAAGGGGATTGAGATGGAGAGATCAGCAGAAGGTAAGGAAGAGTGGGGGAAAAAGAGGAGATCCGATTTTGGAGAGGTTGAGCTTCAGGTGGTGCATCCAGGTGGAGATAGCAGACAAGCAGATGAGGGGGCCCAGGGAGCGAGTGTAGAGAGAGAATAGGAGCGGGCCCAGGATGAAGCCTTTAGGTATGCCTGTGAGGAGAGGTTGGGGGGGTAGATGAGGAACCTCACCATGTCACTTGGTAGGTCCGGTCGTTGAGGTAGGAGGAGAACCAGGTGAGAGCAGTCCCAGAGATTCCAAGGTCAGCGAGGCAGGAGAGGAGGATGGAGTGATCAACAGTGTCAAATGCTGCGGAGAGATCAAGGAGGATGAGGACTGAGGAGAGGGAGCCCGCCCGAGCACAGCTGAGTGAGTCAGTGACAGCCAGGAGAGCCGTCTCAGTGGAGTGAGCTGTGCAGAAGCTGGAGTGTCTTTGAGAGGAAGGGGAGTAGGGAGACGGGGCAGTAGTTCTGAGGAGAGGTGGGGTCAAGGGTAGGTTTCCTGAGGAGTGGGATGACAGCAGCTTGTTTAAATGCAGAGGGGAAACAGCCAGAGAGGAATGAGGAGTTGAGGAGGGAGGAGATGAAGGGGAGTAGATCAGGAGCGGTCACTTGGAGAAGGCGAGAAGGGAGAGGGTCCAGGGCACATGTAGTAGGTTTGTGACGTAGGAGGAGAGCGGAAACATCAGAGTCCGAGAGAGGTGAGAATAAAGAAAAGGAAGCTTGGTCGGTGGGAGGTTTGGGTGTGATGGGAGAGGAGGGGGGACTGTTGAAGAGCTTGCGGGTGTCTGCAATCTTGGAGAAGAAGGAGGCAAGATCATCAGCAGTGAGAGATGAGGGAGGGGGAGGGGCGGCGAAGAGGGAGGAGAAGGTGGAGTAGAGTTTGCGGGGGTTGTTGACAGTGGATTCAAAGAGTGACTGGAAGAAAAATGTCTTGGCTGAGGTGAGTGAGGAGGAGAATGTAGACAGTAGAGAGCGGTAGAGTTCGAGGGCAGCTGGGAGTGGTCCTTTTCCACTTCTGTTCTGCGGCACGCGACTGGATCGGGTTGAGCGGAGAACGGAAGAGATCCAAGGCTGAGGAGGGGAGGGACGGGCAGAACGAGATGTGAGAGGACAGAGAGAATCAAGGGAGGAGGTGAGGGAGGAGAACAAAGAGGAGGTAACGCAGTTGACAGATAGATGGGAAAAACACTCAATGGAAGGTAAGAGTGAGTGCAGTGGAAGCAAGGGTGGAGGGGGAGACGGAGCAAAGATTACGGCGGAAGGTGACCGAGGGAGTGGGTGGGGTGGGGAGGGAGGGGAGAGAAAGGGAGAAGGAGATGAAGTGATACATTGTACATATCTCTTTCTTTTTTTCAAACCTCGCCACATGTAAATAGTTGAAAATATTTATGTAAAACATTTTCTTTTTTTTTTCTTTTGCTGGTTACCTTTGTAAGAGTTATGTTATTTTCTTCACAAAATTAAATTGGACCTATAAATAATTGGACTGCAAAGGGTTAATGACAACAGAGAGATGAATAATATTTCACATCTTACATTTTTTTCTTCCTGTTTCCCTCAAGGACCTTCCGGATTTGGAAGAGGTCGAGACAAATGATCTACATGAAACCGAAGACATACTGAATTTCCAGGTACTTTTTTTTCATTGTTTTTACCTTTAGACCTTGGAGGGCAAAATCCTTGTCAAATAATGGACCTGGAATATTAAAAAACAGAAACTGAATCGTGATCTTGGTGCCACCTATTGGCAGTTCATATTTATGACAAGAGTTTCTCCTTTCTCAGACTATAGTGAAGTAGTACACAAATCTTAACATTGCTGTTTTGCTTTTTCTTATTTTTCCTGCATACATGCATGTTGCTGCACAAAAATCTAATTCTGTTCCCTTTCCTAGCCTGTTTACCGCCCGAAAATTGAAGTGCTCTCCGCAGCCAGCGATGACAGCGACTCGGAGTGGGAGACCGTGCAGGCACCGATAGAGGAGACTCCTGCAGCACCATTGGAGCTGGAACCAGCGTCACAGTTTTTCATCCAAGTCTCAGAAAACCATATGGCACTCAAAACAGAGAGCCTGGAGCCAAGCAGCCATATCGTTGGGCAAAGTGTGGAAGAAGATACGCCACAGGAACAAGAGACTTTGGACTGGCCAGAGAAAGCACAGGAGGTTTATGGTTCTGGTAAGAAAACCAGATGTCTTATAGAAGAATTAGATTAGGTTCAAGGCAAATAAACTGCCAACATGGGCTCTTTGGTAGAAACCTGATGCCAGTCTTTGGTATATTTACTCTACCAAGGACTCATTACAACTCTGTTTTAATGGGAGAACAGTAGAGGTTTACTAATAAAGCTATTATTGATATTCATGTGTAATAGTTATTTTAATTGTGCATGTGTGGGTGACATTTTGACTGCACAAAGAACACAGTAAGAAAAGTTATATGGTTTATTTTGTAGGCACATTATACACAAAACTAAGACTGAACCAGTTCATCATTAAAAAAAGTAAATAAAAAAATCTATTCATTAACCTTCATTATAAACACACACAAACACATTTAAAAATACATCTGATGCAAACACATATATTTAAAAAAAATAACTTCTGATAAGGAGACAGTGCTGTTTTTCGCTTTGTACTGTAAAGGGCACAAACTCACCTTGAGAATGAGTTTCAGGTGAACCATATGTATATGAAATATCAAAACATAAACAGTAAATACAAAAACATTTTTATTTATTCCTACAAATTACTATAAAAAAGTATCTGTTCATTACACAGTCCTGCAAAGTGTGTAACTGTGAAGTAAACCAAGCTATTATAAATGGCTTCAGGCTCAATCTGCTAATTAATTTACAACATCTTGACCATGTGTAATTTATTATGTTGCCATTGAAGAGCTATAAGTAACCACAGTTTAAATATAGGCAACACTGTGGGTGACTTCTCATTCTTTAATTAGTGCTTGATTTTAATTACAAGTCTGACAACTAAAATTAACATAGTAAAGAAGGCATCAGTGTTAAGACAATCAGTGTCTTCTGATGCTCAAATACCTTGACTGAAATATTTTTGGTCACAACAGATAAGGCAATGTGATAGTCAAGAATCTATCAAAAGTGTTATAAACAAAATACAAGTACTATTTATTTTAAAAAAGGGACCCAGACATCCACTTTTATCCACAGGTCACTTTAAAAGTGCTAGGGTCAAACGCAAAAGACGACTGCAGTCATCGTGCAGTTACAGGTCCAGGGCAACGAAAAGCATGCGGTCTCCTTCTCAAAGTGAAACACTGGTATCCGAGTTAACCCATTCAGCAACTGAGACGAAGACAGCATGGACCACAATGATTCACGTCAGCTCTTCAGCAATTCCAGTATTTCAAAATTCACATCTCGTTGAAAAAAAAATAAAAAGTAAAAACTGTAAATGGTTAAATAACATTAAAGATCACAAGAACCCCACCCCCCAGGAAACAAATAAAGTTTGGTAAAGCTGGTCTTGTTGACTATATCATTGTAAAGCCCCCCCCCAACCTAAAAATAAAAGACAAAATGTAAAAATCCAAACTATGTTCCTTAAAAAACATAAGGAATAATATACTCAATGGCAACAGTGTTGTAGGTCCTTCATATCTCCTTCTAAAACCAGATCCATAGTGTTGTGGAAAACTCTCTCTGTAGAAACTACACTGAAATGCACTCTTCTGATCAGATGTCAAAAACCATGGAAACAAGCAATGGCTAACTGCACTTGTGCCCTAACATACCAGCCATAATCGCTCAATGTAGGTATGTTCTGCACCTCCCACCCCTGTCAACCAACAGACGTCTTCCCAACTAGCACTGTAAATCACAAAACACCTTTGACAGACCTTTTCAGTGTCTTCTAGGTTTGTGAGCAATACAGTGAGCAACTCACAGCTTATTCAATTAACTAGCTTATGTAATAAACTAGTTTGGCAAGAAAAACTACCCAGAACACCCTGGGCTGAGAGTCTAGGAACACAACAAGGATGTGAATTACACTTTGTGTTTAGAGGCCTTAAAATGATCTAATAATGACATAATTATATAATCCTTTTCTAAAAGCGGGTAAGGTCATCTATGCTGGTGAAAGTGACACTACAGAAACACAGTGTAAGCTCCCCATGCTGGTAATGGAGTGGAGACATCGTTAAGATCAGATTTTGTTGGCATGACTAAAATTCTCCATGAATGCCCATAGAAATAAACAGCATTTTTGATTTCCCTGTATGTATAGCTGGCACTGTCATGAAGATACCACTGCAGGTTAACAGTTCAGTCGTTTTATCCAGCTGTCCTGTCAAAATACATGTATATTTTAGAATGTTTTACATCATGTTTCCCTCTTGGCAAAGTAATACTGGCTTCTAAAATTAAATTTTGAAATTGAAATGTTTGTTTGGTTCCCCCCCCCCCACACACTTTTACAAAAAACAAAAAGTATCCTTCTAAACACCGTTAGATACTTATATAGAGAGGAAACCACAAAAATAGGACTTCACTTTAAGTGCTTTGTTGAAGTGGTAAATCATACAGAAGACAGCATCCAGACAAAAAAAAATATATATATATATATATTGGGCAAGATATGTGGCAGCTTAACAGTAGTCTGTGAACTTCAATTAACTGTAGAAGATTTACCAGGGGGGGAAGAAAAAAAAAAAAAAAGTCCCTGCCTCACGCACTGGCAGTGATTGGCTTTTTGCAAATTAGTAAATGTGACTTTATTCCTGTTTGTAACAAACGTTTCTCTTGACTGTCAGATGAAAGTCAGTCGTGCTCCAGTGCGAAGGCCGAGAGACTAGGTTCCACATCGCGAACATTGGAATCTGATGCAGCCAGACGGTTCAAGCGAACTGAGGCTCAGTATGCAATATATAGTAGGGGCTGAGAAGAGGGAATGACACTTGATAAACACCTCTTAGTTTGATAACCACACATCAGACACTTGACATATTTGAGTATTTGGCACAGTAGCTTCTGCAGTGTCGATTACAAAGCAAAGCATGAAGGGAAGAAAAACTTAGAGCTGGGATGAACAGGCACAGTCAGCTCAGTCAAGCTTCCTTCCTTTCTTCCTGGGTACACGAGTCATGTTTACAAACACTCTGCTTCCAAGTAAATCTGCCTACTTTCCTTTCAACATGTCCAGGGAAATGTTACTGTCCTTTGAGGCTGGAATTTAAAAAAATTAAATAACTTGAAGAAGAGACAAAAAATATAGATATAATGTGCATCAGGGCTAGCCAAAACTCCCTATTAAAAAACACACACACAGGGAGTGCATTTAAAACATCACTCTCAGTATGCCATGGTCATGCATACTGGTTTTGCAATTGCTCACAGGATCATGTTAATATCTTTCTGAACTTGTGCCTTGTGGCTATCTAAAGCATTGGACTCATGTCAAATCGCATTGACAGTTCAATAAAGTTACTGTGGGTAACAAATAAACATTTTAAATAAATACATGGCAAACATTGGCCAGAGATCTGCAGTCAATTAACCCCTGCCTGCTTGTTCTGGCACTAAAAAAAGATCATACTATTCCTAGAGGTGTTTATCATCCAGTGAGTGTTTACAGTGTGCAAAGACAAGAGTACTGTACTGAATATTGGAAAGGAATACAAATAAAATAACCTCAGACTAAGATTAGCAATCCATTGGTAGACAGCTATAAGCATGTTACTAAAGGTGGAGATAAACACTGTTAGAAGTCTGAGGGGATCGTCTACATTTGCATAGATGGTCTTGCCATTTCAGCGCTCAGTTGTCAAATATTATTTAATTACCTAGAGACCTAGATACTTCTGTGGCAGCTTGCTTAATTAAGTGGTAGCACTCCTTGAAATTAAAACCTTCATATGATCAGATAAAGTCATTAGCAAAGATTTCTAATATGAAAATCACTTGCTGAAAAAATGTAACAACTGTAATTGTTAAACTGATTTCTAACACAGTGACATTGTGCCCCAAGGTGTGTGTGTGTAAGGCCTCAGACTTCCTTTGTTTTTTTGTAGACTTAATGCTTCCACTCATGGTTCACAGCAGGGGCATGCCTGCTCCTTTACTCACAATGCCTTTTCATAGAGGCTTTTACACAACTTCTACAGCAGCATTCTTTGTGGAAACCGTTGTCATTACGATTGTTTTTTTGGCTTTGGAAAGAATCCTTCATAACACTTTTATAGAATTCTGTTCAACAGATCATTCAACTTTAAAACCACCAAGATTTTCCTTAAGAAAAAGAACATAATAAATAAATAAAAGACAGTTACAAAAAAAAAATGAAAACAAAATGGGGAAAGAATAACAGAAAGAGAGAGAGAGCAGAGGGTGGAGGGTGTTTGTGGGGGGAGCCGGGACAGCAGCAGTGGAGGTGGGCCTGGGCCAGTCTTGTCCTCAGCCATTGTACTGCTGCTGGTAGCGCAGGTTGAGCTCCCGCAGCTCCCTCTCCCGCACGCGCCGAGACTTGGTGGACTTGGTAGAGCGGCTGGAGCGTGTGGACTGGGCGGACTTGGTGCTCTGGCAGCGCGAGGATGCCCTCTTCAGGAGGTTCTGGGAGATGGAGCGGTGCAGGTTCTTCATGGAGGAAGAGGCGGCCATGCTGACCACCCAGGGGTGCTTCAGGGCCTGGCCCGCCGTCATGCGCTCGCTGGGGTCCACCGTCAGCACACGGTCTATGAAGTCTTTGGCCAGGTTGGAAACACTAGGCCAGGGCTGCAGGACAGAAAGAGAGAGAGAGGGAAAGAGTAATTAGGTCACTGCAGAAAAGCACATAATGCAGGATAATAATATTAAAGTAAAAATACACATAATTAAAATAATGGTTGAAGAGCAAGAAAAAAAACAACTGGGTGATAAGCTATAGCTTCATAAAAAATACATTCACTCAGTAGAGGGCAGTAGAGAGCAGGTAAAAAGAAGACGGGCTCCAGAGTTGAGGTGTCTCTCATTTATTCATCCACACGCGCAAATTTAAATGAATGTTTCTGAGGAGATCAGTATTTGAAATAAGGAAAAGCCTCATTTCCAGTCAGCATCGTAACGTAAGTTGCCCTGCAGAAACCAATTAAAAATCAATAAACAAGAAGATAAGATGTAAGACTATAGCAAAAGAGTTCTATGAAATAATGAGCATTAAATGTGATCAATCTCTCACAGGAAGAATGAGATTTATTATTATGAATAATAATTCATATTCTGAACAATTTTACAATATTAAGCAGTTCTGCTACATAAATTAAGGCCCAAAACAAAGAACCTTGATGCTGGAGAGAGAGAGAGAGAGAGACATCTCAAAGATCCCCAAGAGCATGATTATATCCTACAGTTCATTATTTATAAATGGCGCAATTCACATGCAGATGTTGGGCATAATCACGAGACCTGTAGCCATGGCACTGCAATGGCCTTCTGTAGACTCCAGCTGTATATTCAGTGCTGTCCTGTGCTGCAGCCACCACAAAGCAGCACAGTTTCTACAGACCAGGCTGGAGTCAATGTGCCATGAACTAAATGAGCTTTGTGACTTGTGACAAGATGGGATTGGGCTGCCAAGTGACATTTAGAGCAGCTTTAGTGCAGCGAAACAACCTCTTCTCAATAAGAGCTGTGGAATTACATGCAACACACACATGAGCAAAAGAAAGCGAAGGTCTAAAGATAAGTGTATTTACTTCTTTATAAGCCACAAGGAATACCTAAGGGAGGAGGAGAATGGTCTTGCTCAAACAAAGTTGGCTTGAGGTCTGTGCTCCAGGCGTTCACTTTGATATTAATAAAGCAATTAGATGGGAGACATACAAGCTCAGGAGTTTGTCCACTCTAGAAGCAATGCATAACAACTCTCCGTTCGATATCACGTAGCACTTTACAACAGCAGAAATAAAAATTGCAAACACAGCAGAGGAATGTCCCAGATCTATCCCCACTGTTCTTCATGTTTTCTTCACATAACTGAAGGTCTCCTCCTACAGTCATTCTCTTGATCCATCTGAATAAGGCAGAGGAATAAAGTTCTTCAGTGTTCTTAATGGTCTTATAATGCTTTAAAAAGCTCAGGTGAAGGTCGCAAAGGCAGTGTATCAAACTCAAGAACACCAAAGTGTGTGTATACATCTCTCTCCCAGTACCGGTGGGATGAGTACCTTACTCTTCGAATTCCACACTTCTGTGCAGATCTCCGCTGAGCCTGATTCTCGAGTGACAGGTACAAATGCACTGCTGCCCTGGTCCTGTGGGACTGACAGATTGTCACTCTGCAGATTAAACACATTTACGTAAAAGGGTAGCAGGCAGCCACTCCATTTCAACTGTTTAAAAATAAAAAAAATACATAATCAGTGTTAGGATGTGCCATCAGGAGGTTTGCACAAGCTTTGTATTACTGTGCATCTCCTGATTCATTTCCCACATATCTTTCAGTCATCTCCAACCTGCACAGTCAAGGCACAGAACTGGCTGGCTCTGAAGTGGTCCTGGCAGCTCAGTCACGGGGTTAGAGGTTACATTAGAGATGGGCAAGTATGATGGATTAAGACTGTGTTCAAGGTTTTAAGGTTAGTCTCCTGCTCCTCCTCTGAAATTTGTCTAATTCAATACAGAATATTGCACAATTACAACGCTAATGCGGGGAAAATATTTGTATTCAAAAAAGCTGGAGTAGAGGGAAGTAACACAAACCCTAACAATTAAATGAATACTGCAGCATTAAGGAAAAATGTAAACTGTTAAAAACTGATTTTGATTTAGGAAAGGAACTTTAGAACTAATTGTATTTCTAGGATATAAAAAGATTGGTAGTGCTAACTGGGTCCACAGTATATCTTTATGACATTTCTCACAATGACCAGACCCAGATGACAGCAAAATATAACAGGGAAAGCTCTTCACAGCACTTATGCACAGATTTAATAATACTGTACAAACTCAAGATTGCCAGTAGCTTCTCAAGCCCATGCTGTATTTATCGCAATGCAAAAGAGCTTCCCAGTATCTGGCCCTTGCTGCACTGCAGTGGTTTGTGAGCTGACAATCGAAGTCAAAATATACAGAAACAGTGACACTACGGCAGCAGGGTCAGAAGTTCATTTTTCGCCGGGATGCCTATCCACCTGTCTCAAACACACCGTATGGCACGGCATTGGCAGAGCGTTGGCGCACTGCAGCCCCAGCCTGAGTAGCTCAGTGCAGGGCTAGGAACGTGGGCAGCCAGGGAGAGGAAAGGGATGACAGTAACTTGGTACTGCACTCCGCCGCTTTGTGCAGCTTCTTTCTACACAGATCTCAAAAGAGAGATAAAGACTGTTGAAGAAGCTGTGCTGAGTTGAAGGAGCGGGCTGTGATCACACAGGCGTATTGTAGGACGGGAATATTCCTGCTGAAGAATAAACTCCGGTGCCCAGGGGGTGTACACAAACACACACCACAAACATCTGACTGCAGTACTACAAAAACACATTTATTGATCTTTTCGCCAGACATATTTTTGAACCTCTCTTGTCTTACCTCAAAGAGAAACATGCAGAGCTTCTGGGTATGTTCTTTCCAGTTGTTGTTGTTGAAGAAACATCTTATTTTAAATTATTTATTTCCCCATCTGTCATGCAAACATTCAGTGGTCTGACAACCCATGACTGCCGATACCTGACAGACTCCAAAGCATAGCTGGCTGACATGATATAGACTCCGAGAGCAATGTCCACTGACGCACTGGTTTTTAAGTGTGAGAAGAAAGCAGTGTGCTTTAGGAATTGCTCTTTACGCTTCAACTCCCCCAGAGTCGCCCATGGATTCAATACGCTTGTGTTGCTGGTGAGAATGCAAGCTGGGCTCAAAGACTGCGGTAGTAATCTAACTAAGTGAGACTTTGTTAATACCTTGCAGACACTTTCCTGAATTGACAGCAGACGACAAAATTAATTGAACTGAAGGAATAGTAAAGGTACGTACACAAATACATAAATAACTAATGTCATAGAAGATACACAAAAAAATGTTACTGTCCATTTATTTATACTTCTTTCTTTAGTTACCAATTAGGTAGTATTTAACCCAATTACTGCATTTTCACAGGGACCTGCAAACCTTTAAACCACAAATGCATCACTTGCAGTCCCGGAGACTGCATTGCATATTCATAGCACGCAGTCTTGACCGTCAGTCAACTCAGTTTCATCGTGGGGTTTCACATGATCAAAGTGACGCCGTTTAAAATGACAAGTATTTTATGGTTTCTAGCTCACACTCCCTGCACCTCTCCTCTGCCTTCCTTACACAGGCTCTCTTGTCCACAGATTGCCACCACAGCCCAATCTCTTCCATTTTTACAACTTAAATGGATTCTATCCTTCCCCGCTATTGTTGATCAGCAGGAAAGCCAATTGAATGGTATGGGGGCTGTCCTCCCTCCCAAACCAATTTCACAAGTTCGGAATGAAGAGGTCACCTTTCAAAGTAACAGGAATTTCTCATTTCAACACTTCTAAACCAGAACAGTGAACTGTCAAAATCTGACATATCTCCCAAAGTCAGTTTCAGTTTCATCGGCAACAATGCAGATAACTAATAGAAAATAGAAAATGAAAACTGGCAGGGTTGTCTTTAGTTATATATTTGTATGTTTGTTTATATATTTAATCAATTCACCTATCTGCTCAGGATGTTAAAGACAGAATGGGGTTTCTACAGGGTTAATTGAACTGGGCAGAGACTTGTAATATTGGTGTTGGCCAGGTTGGGTCAGTAGGTAAACTACTCATGCAGACAATGAGTTCTAGGGAAAAGTCCCTCCTTTCTGCAGGCTCACAGTTCATCATAGACATTCTAAGCATTATTTTAGGTGTCAGGCTAATTAATTATATATGCATTCACTTTTAGAGATTCTAAGATTTAAGAAAAATTTAATGCAAATCCAAAATTAGAATATCTAGTCTCTGCGAAGACAACTAAGCAGTGGTTGAATAAAGCAGGAAAAACAGCTGTGCTTACCTCCCCTGAGTAACTGTATTTTCCCTTCAGTATTTGCCTGTACAACCTCGTCCTGTTGTCGTCTTCAAAGGGCATGGTGCCACTGAGGAGGATGTATGAGATCACGCCCAGGGCCCACATGTCCACCGCGTTGGAGTAGGGCTTCCGCACCAGGATCTCTGGTGCAATGTACTCAGGTGTGCCGCAAGTCGTTTTCATTAGGCACTCGTCCCCTTTCTTGCGGGTGCTGGCCAGGCCAAAATCTGTGATCATGATCTTGGAGTCTGTACCGGGGTGGTAGTACAAGAGGTTCTCGGGCTTCAGGTCACGGTGGGTGATGCCCAGTGTGTGCAGGTACTTCACCCCATCCAGCACCATCTGCAGCACCCGAGTGGCATCCCTCTCCGTGAAAGAGCCCTTGGCGATGATGCGGTCAAAGAGCTCGCCCCCGGTGGCCAGCTCCATCACCATGTAGACCCGCTCCTGCGTCTCGAAGACCTCGATCAGCTGGATGATGTTGGTGTGCCGCACGCGCCGCAGCACATTCAGCTCCGATTCACACACCTCCCGCCCCTCCCGGTACTTGGTCTCGATCATCTTGATGGCATAGGGCTGCTTGGTGCTCTTGTGTTCCACGCGCACCACCCGGCTGAAGCTGCCGCGGCCAATCAGGGCCTTGATATCATACTTGGCCGTCACTCGCGGGTCGAACTTGGCCCGGTATTTGGCCACCTTGTTCCTCCGGGGGTCGCTGGTGTCCTGGTGTCCATGGAGAAGATCCCCGGCCGGGCTGTAGGGGTTGTGTCCGGCCTGGGCTGGGGATGGGGAGCATATCTTCTCCCCTGTCTTTGCCCCACTGCCATCGTCTGTGATGAAGTGCTTATACTTGTCCGTGTTCTGCCCTGTGTAGGGCTCCACCTTCTTCACCAGGTCGAGCTGGACGTCATTGGGCGGCTCGGGAAGTACTTTACTCGTCCCACAGCCCATCATGTCACGATCCTGCCCCTGGTGCCAGCGGGCATCTTTATCTGCCTGCCATCTTCCGGTACCTTTGTTTGGACGATACAGCTTTGGGTTTCGGAGAAAACTAAAATAAATAAAGCAAAATCTGGAAGAAGATGTAAAATGCAAAAAATTTTAGTTCAGATGGTTTACGACATGAGCTTTTAATCCATTTTTTAAACAACGAAAATCAATTATTTAATCATCTGTGTTCAGAACAATTAATACATGAGGTCTGTGTTTGGAGTGGTGGTTTGTTTGTTTGTTTGTTTTTTTATTTTAAAATGTTTTTCCATTGGAACAGCACATTCTAAATACATGTTTTAGCATGAACCTCTGACTTAATTGCTATATATATATATATATATATGTTTGTGTGTGTGTACTTCGGCAAAACAGATTCATTTATACTGTGTCCTGCTACCAAAGGAGTGCCTTTCATGTAAGGGAAAGGAATGTTACAGAAGTTGAATTAAAAACATATACAGCACAGTGCATTACACATACAGTTCCATGCACTACTATATTTGTATTTAATTGAAAACATGTGTGTATGAATATGAATGTATATATTCACAATACAGAAAATGGTAAACATTAAAAAATAAATAACGGAATAACCCATGGCTATTACAGAGACACAAACCACAAAGGTATGGGGTAAGACACGCTTTGCTTACAATTGTGACTAAATATTTAAATAAACAGGATTTGTAGTAACTCAACAATAGCATTATCCCCCCCAAGAAGCATCGATGTTTATTAATCTTAAATAAACACGACATTTGCAGGCGCTTAACCCAGGCGCTCTGTGGTTCATGCGTGTGTGGAAACATGCATACAGCACATATGGTATCCTGCATAGATAGCACGGGCATGTTTTGGTTAATAGCGGAAGATCTCAAACAGCACATTGTCATTCTGTTACTGTGGTCAAATAACTATGTTGCTGGAGGCAACGAGAGATCAGGACTTCAGAGAAAACGTAGAAGAGGGTTATTGATGATGATGATGATGATGATGATAATAATGATAATGCTAAAACTGCATTCCGATTTTTATTTTACAAGGTCTCAAAATATAATGCAAAATTCTGCATATATTTATATGAATTGCCACTTTAAAGTATAAAGTTGAATTCCACTTCAGTATGTTTTATTCAGTATATTCATTCAAATAGGCAAGGCTACAAATACTTGTATTTTGTAGCTTTCACCAAAATCAAAGAGACTGCTTCTAGACTGGAGAGAAAGTTATTTTGTTGTTCTGTCTATTTAACAATGACTGATTGATTAATTAAAATGGTCGTGACAGTTGTTACCTGGCTGACACAAATCAAAACAGGACAATCTAACAACACCACCAGCAGCTCGGAAAGCAAACTTAGGGCGTAAGACAGCTGTGCAGTCTAGCCTCTGAACACTGATACAATGCATCCAAATATTTAGTGTTATTAAATCGCGTTAAAGTATTGATCTTAGTAAATAACACCACAATATACCCAACTACTTACACATGTCCAAAGACGATAAGTAGTAGGCCATAGTCAAGGGAATGGGGATATGCCGCTTTCATGAATGGTTATTTTAAACATGACATATTTCACACACAAAAGTAAACACGATGTCATATGTACTCACTTTCACTATTACAAAGCCGAGTTATGTGTGGTATTTCATGATTTGTTTTAACTAAACAGAACTGAAACGTTAACATAACAAACACACACAACTTAACCCATACTAATTAAGTGGACTAGAGCAAGATCCTTTTTTGTTTTCCGTTGTAAATCTGAAGTGATATTAAGTTATGCAGAAAAACTCACCTTCCTCTCTATATGATCGTACGGTTATTTGGAGTAATTCAAGGTGCAAAGAGTCCTTTCACAGCCCGCTAACTCCGACCTCCCCAACTCCCTCCTAGGAGCTCTCCTCTCCATTTTTTGTTTCTGTTTTTTTTCTTATATGTTGTATTTCTCCTTCCGTCTCTCCTACCCTAACAATAATAACCTATTGGGAAAACGGTAACGTAAGGCCTGGCCAGCTGAGAAACCCAGTCCTGCATTGCACAACTGACTGCACTGCAGGCTCTTGTTGTCCGCTGCAAAAACGTAAATCTGCACCTTTTTTCTTTTTTTTTTTCTTTTTTTTAGAAAAGTTTTTTGGGAAGACCTCGGCTTTTTTCGACACCAGAAACATACGAGTCCGTCGTGATCTCACTTCCTGGATACCAAGCAATGCGCCTTACCAACTAGATGAAGCTGTCTTATGGAGAAACTGTCATGCCAAGGCCGCCATGTTGGCTCTTCGTGGTGCAGAACTTCTACCGAGATATCCGCTGTGTGTGGGAGCCGAAATGGCGTTAATTTCAATGTTGCTTTGGAAAACATGCAAAATAAAAACGGTATAAACACCCTAACGGTAGTTAGGGTGGCCGACACTGTCTCCTGCTGTCTTTATGTCCCATATTTTCTATTTGAAAACTCTCAACCTATTTAAAAACAAAAAAAGTTTCTTGCCATTGGTAATTTAATTATAAATAGTAATATATGTGAATGGCCACAATCACCACCAGTTATTCATGTAAAAATATTAAATAGGATACATATTGGTGTTAATTCAAACGTTTTTCTCACTTTTATTCGAGTTATATGTATACTGACTGTTAAAATAAATATTGCTCACAGTGTCTGAGTTTTAATACTCCCTGTGCAAGGCCACCGGAGACTGGAAGATTATCACTGGGATTGTTTAAGGGTTGAAATTCATTACTGTTTGCAATGGGTAGAGGGCGCCGGATCCCCGACGACAGTTGTCTATGGGTGCTCATCAGCGCCAAAATTAAGATACACACGATTAGCAACGTGAACGCGTTCTGGTCACCCTCCATATATACACTCACCTAAAGGATTATTAGGAACACCTGTTCAATTTCTCATTAATGCAATTATCTAACCAACCAATCACATGGCAGTTGCTTCAATGCATTTAGGGGTGTGGTCCTGGTCAAGACAATCTCCTGAACTCCAAACTGAATGTCTGAATGGGAAAGAAAGGTGATTTAAGCAATTTTGAGTGTGGCATGGTTGTTGGTGCCAGACAAGCCGGTCTGAGTATTTCACAATCTGCTCAGTTACTGGGATTTTCACACACAACCATTTCTAGGGTTTACAAAGAATGGTGTGAAAAGGGAAAAACATCCAGTATGCGGCAGTCCTGTGGGCGAAAATGCCTTGTTGATGCTAGAGGTCAGAGGAGAATGGGCCGACTGATTCAAGCTGATAGAAGAGCAACTTTGACTGAAATAACCACTCGTTACAACCGAGGTATGCAGCAAAGCATTTGTTAAGCCACAACACGTACAACCTTGAGGCGGATGGGCTACAACGGCAGAAGACCCCACCGGGTACCACTCATCTCCACTACAAATAGGAAAAAGAGGCTACAATTTGCACAAGCTCACCAAAATTGGACAGTTGAAGACTGGAAAAATGTTGCCTGGTCTGATGAGTCTCGATTTCTGTTGAGACATTCAGATGGTAGAGTCAGAATTTGGCGTAAACAGAATGAGAACATGGATCCATCATGCCTTGTTACCACTGTGCAGGCTGGTGGTGGTGGTGTAATGGTGTGGAGGATGTTTTCTTGGCACACTTTAGACCCCTTAGTGCCAATTGGGCATCATTTAAATGCCACGGCCTACCTGAGCATTGTTTCTGACCATGTCCATCCCTTTATGACCACCATGTACCCATCCTCTGATGGCTACTTCCAGCAGGATAATGCACCATGTCACAAAGGTCGAATCATTTCAAATTGGTTTCTTGAACATGACAATGAGTTCACTGTACTAAACTGGCCCCCACAGTCACCAGATCTCAACCCAATAGAGCATCTTTGGGATGTGGTGGAACGGGAGCTTCGTGCCCTGGATGTGCATCCCACAAATCTCCATCAACTGCAAGATGCTATCCTATCAATATGGGCCAACATTTCTAAAGAATACTTTCAGCACCTTGTTGAATCAATGCCACGTAGAATTAAGGCAGTTCTGAAGGTGAAAGGGGGTCAAACACAGTATTAGTATGGTGTTCCTAATAATCCTTTAGGTGAGTGTATATATCTATCTGCTTGTCAGCCAAAGTAAGTTGCCCAATTTGCCAAAATATGTTTTAAGCTCAGTTACAACCATGTATGTGTTCATATACTCATATACTCATTTCAAATACCTGTGTTAAGTGTAGCTCTGCTTGGTTGTCTTGAACCAGGGTCCCTGCACAGTACTAAAGAATATCGCAGAAACATCCAGAAACTGTGGATGACACAAAGAGCTATGGAAAGATGTCTGCTTGGGATAACAAGAAGAAATACAAAAATGGAATGGATCTGAGAACAAATGAAAATGTGACATAATTGAAAGAGTGAGAATGTTAAAATGCAAGAAGAACAGATCAAAGATGGACAAAGGGAGCTATCGAATGGATCTCAAGAGGTGATAAAATACCTCTAAGACGACCACATAAAAGATGGGAAGATTAAATCATAAACATTGTAGGTGTTGCATAGAAAGGAGAAGCTAGAAGCAAGTGGAAACATTTTGGGGAGGCCTTCATCCAGCAGTGGATCGATATGGACTGATGGTGAAATATATATATATAATATGTGTGTGTGTGTGTGTGTGTGTGTGTGTGTGTGTGTATGTATATGTGTATATATGTATATATATATATGCATACACATATATGTAGGCAGAGATATAGTGTTTAAACCATTATCGCTTTGTGAGCAGCTTTAATAAAATGTAAGCTAATATATATGTAAATGATACAAGTGATACAAAAAGCATACAGATTATTGTTATTACTAATAATAATAATATTTACTTTCATTATAACTTCAACAGCGGAATTTAAGATAAAAAATCACAACTCTGGTTTTACATGTTTAGAAAGGGGGTAATTTAACCACCAAACCACAGGCCTTCCTTCCTACAGTTTTGTTGAAATTCTCCTGAAGATTTACGAGCTGAGCTATCCTAACTCATTACTTTATCCCATCTTCCAGTATTCCAATAATGATCTTTCTGTCTATTTCCAAAAATGAATTTGGAGACAAATTGAACCCAAGACTGAAAATAAAGTTTCCATCATAGCATAATCCTTACTGCGGAGAAAGCAAACAGCAGCATCTGCATACCAAACCGTTGGTATTTCAGCCCACACACTCTTCATCAGATCGTTATTACATTGTTTTTATAACCACTGTTGCAGTTCAGTCAATCCTGTGAGAAAATACATGAGGAAATAAAAAAATAAAAATTACACCTGAATAATAATAATAAAAGTTTACTAATATTCACTTTTTCTTTGCTGTCTATACCTTCAATTGGCACAGACAATTTACTAAAGAGTGATATACTGTAGGTGGTAACGCATGCTAATCTAAGTTTTAGGAGAGCAATATAAAAAAGACATTAGCCTGAGACAGTAACCTCTTAACACAAGCAGTGCTTAATGCAGGAGAAGCAGAGAGCTGTCTCAGAGGGCCAAGACCACACGTTCCTCGCACAATGCCAAACTCATTTACAGTGCATCTTGCCCACTGGAGAAAATCTTTTCATTGCAGTTGTATCTTCTGCTGTATGTTCTGTTTTTAACACCGCATAACTTATTGCTTTGTCGTGTTGTCTACATTTTGTGTCACACCACTCCACACTACAGACTTCTTGCACTGTGTTGAAGCCAAATAAACGGAAGTAAAAGAATAACAAATACAAAACACTGCTTTAATTGCACAATCAGACCTTAATTGTTTAATTGACCTAACACCTACAAATCCTTAAAAGGTGCTTAGAGCAGACCCAGCGTCTATCACTCTGTATCTCTCCCTCCACAGTCACCATTCAGCAGCTCATTGGCTCATTCCACTTAGTGGGAGCTTCCCAACCTCATGGACCCACTATCGGTCCCTCAGACTAGTTTCATGAAGTTAAATATTTCCCAATTGCCAATCTTCTTAAATACGATTGATTTGTCCAGTTGCCGAATTAAGGAATAGCTGGAACAAGCTCTTGCAAGAGAATAGAATGACAGAAAAGATTCAAGGTTAAAAATACACTCACCTAAAGGATTATTAGGAACACCATACTAATACTATGTTTGACCCCCTTTCGCCTTCAGAACTGCCTTAATTCTACGTGGCATTGATTCAACAAGGTGCTGAAAGCATTCTTTAGAAATGTTGGCCCATATTGATAGGATAGCATCTTGCAGTTGATGGAGATTTGTGGGATGCACATCCAGGGCACGAAGCTCCCGTTCCACCACATCCCAAAGATGCTCTATTGGGTTGAGATCTGGTGACTGTGGGGGCCAGTTTAGTACAGTGAACTCATTGTCATGTTCAAGAAACCAGTTTGAAATGATTCGACCTTTGTGACATGGTGCATTATCCTGCTGGAAGTAGCCATCAGAGGATGGGTACATGGTGGTCATAAAGGGATGGACATGGTCAGAAACAATGCTCAGGTAGGCCGTGGCATTTAAACGATGCCCAATTGGCACTAAGGGGCCTAAAGTGTGCCAAGAAAACATCCCCCACACCATTACACCACCACCACCAGCCTGCACAGTGGTAACAAGGCATGATGGATCCATGTTCTCATTCTGTTTACGCCAAATTCTGACTCTACCATCTGAATGTCTCAACAGAAATCGAGACTCATCAGACCAGGCAACATTTTTCCAGTCTTCAACTGTCCAATTTTGGTGAGCTTGTGCAAATTGTAGCCTCTTTTTCCTATTTGTAGTGGAGATGAGTGGTACCCGGTGGGGTCTTCTGCTGTTGTAGCCCATCCGCCTCAAGGTTGTACGTGTTGTGGCTTAACAAATGCTTTGCTGCATACCTCGGTTGTAACGAGTGGTAATTTCAGTCAAAGTTGCTCTTCTATCAGCTTGAATCAGTCGGCCCATTCTCCTCTGACCTCTAGCATCAACAAGGCATTTTCGCCCACAGGACTGCCGCATACTGGATGTTTTTCCCTTTTCACACCATTCTTTGTAAACCCTAGAAATGGTTGTGCGTGAAAATCCCAGTAACTGAGCAGATTGTGAAATACTCAGACCGGCCCGTCTGGCACCAACAACCATGCCACGCTCAAAATTGCTTAAATCACCTTTCTCTCCCATTCAGACATTCAGTTTGGAGTTCAGGACATTGTCTTGACCAGGACCACACCCCTAAATGCATTGAAGCAACTGCCATGTGATTGGTTGGTTAGATAATTGCATTAATGAGAAATTGAACAGGTGTTCCTAATAATCCTTTAGGTGAGTGTAAATACTAATAACAATTCTTAGAGAATAAAGTCTGTCACTCTCATTCTCTGACTCTGGGTCCTGTGAGTGTGCAGCTAGACCAGAGCAATGCCATTGTTTCACCGCAAAGCGGGAAATGGGACAGTTGGCCTACAACAGAGTGGAAATTAATGAACGGGAGGCAGGGTAACATGATAAGACACGTGTGGCTGTAACCTTTAAAACATACATTTAACAGCAGGGCTTAATCCTCTTTCCCAGCTCCGGTCCAAGGCTACCATTAATACATCCTTAGACTTGGGATTTCGAAAGAGCCTCTAATGAAAAAATATGCAGATTATCAAGGACTGTGGTTTCCTTTAAATACAATAAAGCTAGCGTTACAGGGATTTACCAGGGGAGTATGAGGGTATTTAGTGGGTATGGGAGCCTAAAACAACAGGAAAGACTTTAAAAACAGTGCCCATCCGCGGGACAGCTGCTGGCTAATGGGGCAGCTGGTGGTTCTGGAAAACATTAGTTTGACTGGGCCAGGGAGCGTAATCCCCCCAGTGTTAGTGCTTTGTTCCAGTTTAATGCAATTACCCCCTCTCCCTCCACTCCCTCCCACCCACCCCAAGGACAGCACAGCCCTCACATTGGCAGGGACCCCACATGCACTCCCGTGCCAAGACTCACTAATTGACGAAGGCCGCGCTGCAATGTTTCAAGGCTTTCTTTCTTTTTGTTTCTTTGTTTCGACTTGCACAAAAGCTGAAATGAATTTTAAGAAAAATTGAAAGAGGCGGGAAAGAATTGACGAAAGAAATGTCACTTGGTCACGAAGGAGGCAAAACCCGTCTTTCTGACAATTAGTCGCCACGTCATCCTTTCAGCTGAAGGTATTTATGGTGTTCAGCTCTGTTCCCAGTGTGCGTGAAAGGGAAAAGTGTTCTGTCATTTTGTTGTTATTGCTGCTGTTGCAAAGATTGCAAAACAAGGTATTTTTACCTCTGTATGCATGCCATCTGACATAAACACATGCTTCTTAGATATACATATGCTATTTTCTCTCTGTCAACCTAGGCCCCTGTAGTTATTTAGTTTACACCATGGGATGCCTGCCCAGGTGAATACATGTTTGTGACAAAACACTGTGGGAACCTGTCTCCTGTGGGATGGCTGAACACACACGCACACTGCTTTCACCTGGGCGAGGGATGACTTCATCTTTCCATTGGTGTCAGGGCCCAGGAGTGCACAGCTCTGGGATCTGTACTCTCAACAGCTTCCCCACTCAGCACACTGCCCATCCCGTAGGTGTTCAGCAGGGCTTTTGACACATGATTTGATATCTAGTTATGCAGTTCCAAGGGCAGGTTAAAGTGAACAGTAAATAAGGCTTATTGAAGACTCATACAGTAAAACTTTCTGATCTGAATTTTATATGTTCTGCAGCTGGTCTAACAAAGAAATCAATCAGGTCCAAGGCTCCAGCCAGGAATATTGGGGCCCTGGACAATCTTGTAAGGAGGGGACCACCCATACCTCCTCAACAAAATCTCAATCTGTCCTAATTGCACAGAATCTGTTCCCCTCCCTACTCCTTGGTTAGGTAAGCTGTCAGATCCATTAGGAAACAAACACATGGTCCATAATTCAAAAGTAAACCCTTTCAAGAAGTACCACATCTCGTCTGTGCATCACTCATACTGACGGACTCATACACTCAACAGCTGCTGTGGATTCAATTGATCACCTGTTCTCCAAACTGCAAATAGCTGTGTTGCTGAAATATTTTGATTTTCTCACATGTAATTTGTGTATTTGCAGCTGCTCTCAGACAGATATCACTCAACCTTGTACTTGCCCATCTCTCCAAATGACAATGAGAAAATCCTCTTCAGTTTTGCGATTGCCAACACAGAGCTAGAATCCAGCAATCTTTGGACAATAGGTTCCCAGGTTTCATTCTGCCTTAAATACCTACAATGTCTCCCTACAATGACAACCCCTCCACAAGAAAAACAATATAAACAGAAGTCTATTCTTATTATGAAGTAATTTGGATGTTATTTACTTATAGGATGGCTTATAGGTCCCTTTTTAGACAATTTGTCAGCAATAGGGTGTGTTGAGGAGGGATTCCACCATTTAAACAGACTAGGTCCAGATCACGAGGGGTCATCAGACACGCAGTCCAGGCTGAGCCCTGGGCTGAGTAGTCCAGTGTGGAAACAGTGCTGCTCACATGCCTCGGCTCAGGATCAGACTGCTACCGCCAGACTGGCCGCCTGCCCGCTCATTACCAGCAAAAGGCAGAATGCAATTTAAAACTGGAAACAATACCAGTCAATCTGCCTCCCTAAACAAATAGCCAGTGCAAGTCTGTCCAGCAGCCTCTGCAACCCATTATGGCGACACAATCAGACAGCCCACTGCAGCCCTCGATACATATTTATTGTGTTTAGTTGTTGGTGCTGAGGAAAATGGAGGTGGAGGGGGATGAAGGGAGAGAGGGTGTGTGTGTGTGTGTGTGTGTATGTGTGTGCGTGTGCGTGTGTGTGTCAGGAGTTAAGAGTGCAAATGGAAGGTCTAATGGTTTAACCCTCTCACTGCCAGGGTTTGGCCTGCTGTACAGTATTCTGAGGCACTACCTCTTCTCTTGGTTCTGTTTATATTATTTTCAATCACTTGTGAAGGAGGAATTCACAGGCTGGAATCATCAGTGCCAGGACAGGTAATTACAGGACAACAACACCATTTATAAACACCCTATAACAGCTTCCCAATGTGGACAGGTATGGCATGCTTAGCTCCACAAGAAAGGAAATATCTTAGTTCCAGACAGACGCAGGGAGCCACTGCCTTGAATTGCATATTTATAGCACAGACTGCCACCTTATCTTGCCCCTTCCTATGAATGACAGGAGCGAATATTTAGGGGAGGGGGGGAACACAGAAAAAAATGATTTAGCTAATTTAAGTGGAACTGTGTATTCAGCAGAAGCTTTTATGTGAGGCAAATCCATCAACTGTTTCATCTCTAACCCCCAAAATTCACTAAGGGTATTTTTAGCAATAAGGGCAAGTTACACTGTTATCTGAGACCAGGGACTCGTGTCTCCAAGGATGAAGAGATGGATGCAACAAGACACCAGTTTTCTTTCTTGGAGTGATTATGTGGCCGCATTCATTGAAGGGTGTTTTATCAATATTTTGGGCTGTTTTTAGAAGGGTGACATAAGTGCTGGATAAGCAGCTTCTCCTTTTGGTATCAGGTATTGTCATTCTGGAAATGAAAAAAACAAACCAATCAAATACAGAGAATCGTAGGGAAATGTTTCAGATGGTTAGAAATAGAAAGATGGTCTTTGGTTTGCCTTCAAATCATGCAAAACACAGAAAATGTTGTTAAGATGTTTCTGACTTCTTTGACATCTGCATTTTATTACGTTCAAGGTGCTTCACATTAGGCTAAGGTTTGAGGGTTTTATTTCTCACCTTGAGAAACCCTGTTAAAAAAAATGTAATCTTGTGGTCACACTTTAAAATAAGGTGTTGTGATTCTCATTAAGAAATATATGAATACCACAGGTTTAGCAAATCAATACCTCATGAAGACATGTACATCATCTGAGTTCTGATGTGAAGCACATGAACCCTAACCCTAACCCTGATCATATTCCTAACCCTGTTATACATGTGATTAACATCAGAACTCAGATTAAGTGCATGAGATATTCATGTGTTAATCCTGTCATGTTCATATATTAATTTATGAGGAATCACACCACCTTATTTTAAAGTGTGACCAATCTTTCTAATGGTATGTAGCCCCAATTTTGCACGTAAAAACAGTAATCCTTCTAAAAAAACAACAAAATAATAAATAAATCAACATTGCTATTATGCAACAAATACTCAAGGACCAAAATTTTAATGTTGTACTTATATAACTCCCTAAGCTGATTTCATTGTTGCCCCCTCCCTCTCTCTCTATCTCTCCCCCTCCCTCGCCCTCGCCCTCTCTCTCTCTCTCTCTCTCTCTCTCTCTCTCTCTCTCTCTCTCCAATGGATTATTTATTCATTTATTTTTGCAGAATGCAGCTCGTCTCTGGGTTTAATAATCTGAGCAAAAGGACATGCTATTTCTGCCGGGACCCACTCTGCCCCTCCCCAGCTCCACAGCCATTGAGATGACAAGACCAGAGGCACATTAATCTCACACGGGGGCCCCGCCCTGAGGTCATGGGCACGGCCACACCACTCCAACGGCTGTGATTTAATGGTGTCCACTGGAGTGCATTACCATAATGCTCAGCAGGGGTTACTGCAGTCAAGGTGAAAAGTTTACAATATTTTTCTCATCACCAATAACACGAATGGCTTTGATCATCAATCGCATATATAGAGAGCATAAACACATCAAACCTTAATTAAACAAACAGGCAAAAGTCACCTTACGCATTAGTAATGACAGAGGACGAATGTGAATCAATGCACTAAGGGAAACAGATACCAGAATGAGTGTATGACCTAGCTATATAATGACTGATATCCCTGGAGAGTGATTTTTAAATATCCCAATATCCTGCCCCCGTCCATCTCTGCATTCTTCTACCCCTCTGTCCCCCCACCCCCCCACAGGCTCATATCTCTGTCCCCAGGGCCACAGCATCACTGAGTCACTGCAAGCTTGCATCTCCTTGAAATCCACCCAGAAAACATTGAGAGAAAAAGAAACGAGAAAAAGCAAAGCATTATCTTTTTTTTTTCTCCAATTTCGTAGGACAGGATGGATGGAGGTTAACATCAATACACACCTCTCAGTCTCTCTCACCTCTCCACATCATTAGTGCCTCACAGGAGCTAAAAAAGGAAAATTGAATTAGCTGTGGAGTTCTGTCTGACAAACGACTCTTTTGAAGTCCGGCTCGGTATTCAGTCTACTAAGTAAGTCATAATCATACATATACATATAGTTTATATGGAAGAAGGGAACCTACTTAAATCGCCCACATTCCGCAGACATAATCATAACATTTGCACTACACCCAGTTTTACAATTAGGAATCCAAGACGTGTGAAGCCAGCATGAAAGCACAAGGCTGCAGAGGAACTCGAAAACAGCTCCAGCGATGTTTAATACATACACTCTTCCCAGAGGTGATCGAAGTAAAAGGCATCAAGCTCGAAGGGGTCAGCCATTATGTGTGCTGGGGTCAGATCAGATCTTCAGAATGAACATAAATGTTGCTTTAGGGAGATGAATTCTGATTCAAAGGCGGCAACCTTCTGCAGCAAATTGTGATTCAGCTGTAATTTGTTTTATAACAAGAATTCTCTACCCTGAATACAATAACAAGTCAACATGTGCAAGCTGGATTGGAGAGAGGCGAAGAGGTGAGAGTTTTAGAGTTGCTAGAATGGATTTCAATACATTGGTTTCTCCTCACACAGCACAAAGCATTGACAGTAAAGCGAGGACTTCACATTCCCAAGGGAGGGGGGGCTTTCTGGGTTCACTCACCTGCAATACAGGGTACCCCACTTCACCGACTGGAATGGAATTCACGCCGCGCCAACTAAAAAGCCATCCAAAGATTATTGGTATTGCTGTTATCGTCAGGGAGACATTTTGTTGTGTTTTGATTTGTCTTTCATCTGAAAAGTCATCAGAACTTTACGACCCACAATATGGAGCTGTGTGTGCTGTACCTCCAGATGTCTGGGATATAACTCACACATTCAGTGGGAGCTGTATACTCTCTACTTTCCAGCCCCCCCTCTCTGCAGACCCCACCTCCAGGCCGGATCAGAGTGAGGTAGAGATGAAACGCACAGTGACACAGGGGGAGCACACCGGTCACAGGAAGCTGTCGCCCAAAGGTCAGGCAGTGTCCCTCAGAGCAGGGCTGCCCAATATGGCTCCAGTGAAGCTGCTCCCTCCTGGGGTGAAGGTACCAGATCAATAGTCCACAGACAAAATTCGCATAACCCCCAGCCCCACATTTTGTATCTTTTTTCCCCATGTTCTCATGTATCTGAGCTGCCCAGGCTCTTCATTTTACAGCTTCTGACAGAGTTAGCAAATTTGTGAGCTTGTAGACAGTGCACAACACTTACAAAATGTCCATTTGTAAGTCTACTCTCACTCTCACTCTCACTCTTTCTCTCTCTCATTCCTTTATCATTAAACTGAGGGCTAGTGTCCTCCCTTTTATTTCCCACACACTCCCCTGCCCCCCACCCCCCGCCACCACCAGGGCTACAGTCTCTGTGTGTCAAGACTCAGTGTCCCACTCGGAAGCTCTCTTGTCCCATTCTCAAAGCCAACAGTAGCGAAATGTGATTTGCATATTTTACTTTTGCTACCAGTATGTTATAAACTGAGAAAAATAAACATGAATACAATTTCTGTGTTTAGCCCTTCAGGGTTGAATTTAATAACTTGGTTTGTGTATTCTTTTGGTCTTTCAGAACATACACTCGATATTAGGGTTTTCAGTGTTATAAATCACGTCCTGGAAATCTCATTTCAGATTATTCAGACGAGTTATAAGGAATGTGGATGTCTGGCTGGGGAGCCTCCCTGGCACTGCCTGCCTGTCTGTGGAGAGCTGGTGAACCCTGTGTTAAACCTGGCAGACAGCTCAGTCCCACCACTCTGCCACTCTGTTACCTGCTGGACCTGCTTAGTCACTGGAATGTACTTACAACCACTAAGCTTTAATTTTTTTCCCTCAAAATCCAACAAGAGGATTATTTTGGCATTTTGTTATTTCCTGTGTGTCTGTGGCTTTGTCTAAGTGTGTGTGTGTGTGTGTGTGTGTGTGTGTGTGTGTTGGTGTGTGTGTGTGGGGGTGGATGGAGGACGAGAGCAAGCGAGAAATTCTCACGATCTGTACTCGATACACTGGTGCAGGTGGACCTTGTCTCGCTTCATGAGGTCATGAGAGGAGAGCTGGTGCTCCAACTTTCAGAACTGTCCTCTCTAGTTTGTTAAGTGTTCCCCCTGATGCCTGTTTTAAAACATGTTGCTCCAAGTTTATCAGCAGACATACTAGAGATGAGCCTGACAGCCTATATTCCCCAGATACATTCCACAGAGTGGGCCCCAGGGGGAAGGAGAGGGGGAGGAGGCGGAGAGAGATGATATAGAGGAGAGGAAAGGAGAGGAGCGGAGGAGACAGGAGAGCGCCTAATGATGTTCGTACCATAGCTTTAAAGCACATCCATCATAGTAGCACAGGTACTGACGGGCCTGGCCACGAGGGATTTTTGGAATAAAAAATCATAAACTGAAAATAATAATAATAATAACCACGGATAAATTACTTCACAAAGTTCAAATAAGGCTCATCGGGCTGAAGGTTGGCGTTCCACTCGGCACATCCCGGTCTTCCCAATTGAGCATGAATCTGGGATCATCTGATCTCCTCGTGTGGGAGCACATTTGCCAGCGACATCGCCAGCTCTGTCTGTGGCGTTTTAAACTATGTGCCCCCCAACCACCACCCCACCCCCACCACAGTCCTCTTCCAAACCCCCACCCCTCCTCACATCGCCAGAGGACCTGCTGGTTCATTAACAGAGCCCAAGCTGCCACCCTGGCTCTCTGGGGTGAATTATGGATGCGTTTGATTGATTCCTAAGTAAATATTTTATGGCTGATTTTTTTTCTCTCTTATTCTCTAATTGAATTTTATTCATCTGGTGGCTGTGGGGAAGGGCTACGACGGCAAGGAAGAGAGGCTTTAGATTGTGTAATACAGCATTCTTTTGCCTTTAGAGTCAGAAGAAGGGAGTTTGGTGTCTTATTCATATATATTTAAAAAAAAATGTATAAGAGGCCTCTATATCAAATCATGTGATGTGATATTTAAAAAACATCACAAGACCTTAATGGCTATCCTTATCATTCAGCCAACAGCTCCCCTGTTATATGACCTATGGCATATTATTGTACATTTCAGGATATAGGTGCTAGTTACAGTATACCTAAGTATAATGCATTGAGTTCATTGAATGTTTTGTATTTATTATATAGAATTTAAATACAGTTCAATGACAGAGAGAAGGGGCATTTTGTGACACCCTTCCCAGTAGAGACTTAACCAGCTTAAAACGAGCATATGTAGCAGATTTTCCAGTACACAATGGTAACTGCATTATGGAAACCCGAAGACAGTGATAGATGCGAAGTTTGAAAACATTTTTGCAGCAGCGGTTAAAAAAAAATACAAAAACAAACAATAACAAAAAAATCAAAACACAGAAGTTAGATTTTATCCACATCTCTGAGGAAATAAGCTAACAAAGATTAAATATCATTCCACGTCAGAGAGAGAGGGAGAGAGAATAAATATTAGAGCCCTCGATTCATTTTGATAAACGCGGCCGTGTTACACTGGTGATATACTGTATTAGCATGGCTTCTCTGGTGGAGAAACCTCGCCTCTGCTGATTAACAACCCCAGTTTTTAGTGCATAACAAGCAGGGATAAATACATTAAAAACAAATAACCTCATAAAACAAAGGCTGCTCTTTCAACTGCTCCGAGTACAGAAGGGCAGCGCAATGGCTTGGATAATGTCCACTGGGTGGATGTTGTATCCTCCAAAATGGAAGGCAGAACACTGTTAATCATAGCAGCTGTTGGATATGAAATATTAATAAAGAGAAGAAAAAAATTATATTGTGATCGAAGGCAGGGAGGCAAGGAGGTGCAGTATGGTCTAGTGAATACTGGCCCGGAGACAGGCCGGACAGAATGGGCCCTTAATGTCAGGCAAGCCACTCAGCTTCCCTTCCCAGAATTCAGTGGGAGTACAGAGATATTTATTTATTTATTTATTTTTATATATATACAAGAATCTGAAGTATTATTGCCTTTTTACATTTTTCCTTTTCATTGATTTTATTCCATTTGTTTTTAATTCCATTTCCAACAAGTTATACACTGTATGGGTTAAGTGCACGTGGCTGTTTAATGGATTTTATGTGCGTAAAAATAAAAGGAGAACTTTTCAGATACGTCTGCACACTGTAGTTTTAGTCACCGCCATTTTATTGATTTTCCTATAAATGTAACAAATATTTTTGTGAACTGAATATCTAAAAAGAAAGATTGAAAAGTTACATGGCAATGTCCTTGAGGAAAAAAAAAGGCATAAAACGCATAACATATGAAAATTCTGTGATATATCCGTATATTTTGCAAACCTTGCCATAGTGAACATCTGAACCTCACATACAGACTAGAAAGACAAACAGTATAGTATAGAGTAGATACATTACTAGTAAAAAATCAAGAAAACAGTGTTTAACGTTGTTTGTAATATTTTAGACAGACGTCTAGTGGTGAGCCAATGTAGGGGTTCAAATTAATTGAGTTCTAAGATATTGAACCCCCCCGTACTTTGAATCAACCCAGTCTTTCAAAAGAAAAGCCAAAAAAAAACTGCATATAAAAGAAAAGAAGCAACAGTAGGCTAATGATATGTAACATTGCCCAGCGGTCTCCTGTGTCCCATCAGCCAGTGTCCCATGTTTGTTTTGTGGGATTTCCTTCATCTTCACAACCAGAAGCCACACTGCCCAAAGCATTTGCAAATCCATTTTCACAGCTTCCAGAAAATGCCCCTCTCTCTGGTCAGAGAGTAGGAGCCAGGGGAGAGACAGGGAACCCAATGGTGTGGGAAATTAACAATCAGTTCTCCACACAGGACACAGGAGTGGAAGAGATTCCATGTTGCAATGATACCATGTCTGGTAAAAAAAAAAATATATATATATATATATATATATATATATATTTAATTATTGTTTAGGTATTTTTCGTGCATAAAAAAAAACTAGAAAACATCTTAATCCATATAGCAGTACATGCTTATCATATATATAAATATTAATCAAAAGAACCCAACAATGGCCTAGTAAGTGTCAGTTTAATTATTATTACTCGATTTCTTTGCAGAAACCCTTATCCAGGGTGACTTACAATTGTTAAAAGATATCACATTATTTTACATTTACCCAGCTGGGCATTTACTGGAGCAATCTAGGTAAAGTACCTTGCTCAGGGGTACTACTGCCCAATGTGTGATGACAGGAGACATTCACAACCCCCCCACATGAGGTCTTCTGCTGCAAATTTTAATATATATGTATATTCCATGTAAATGTAATATTGAATTAGTCCTAATAACGAATTAGTCACCAAGCCAACACTTTTATCCAGAGTGGCTTACAGAGACGAGGGATGAACTAAATTAAAATACAAAAAATAATTCTGCAAAATTTTACCATAGCATAGTCATAGTCAACTCTAGAGAATACAGAGTGTGGTACATTGTGTAATTCTGCTGCACGGTGCACACAAGACAGGAGTACAACATGCACTGCACTATTGTCCCAGCGTACCCAGGAACGCACACACACACTCACTCACATAAAGTATATTACCAGCTCCTGGTAAGAGAGAGAGGGCATAACTCCTAATCCCTTCCTGTCCTGCAAAGGGATCAGGAATCTTTCAGTATATATATGGATTAAAGGCAGGGCATTTGCTCGACTCATATAACAATAACTATAATAGAAAAAATGACCAAAATAGACCACTCAGCCCCAGGCTGTGCAACCTCGGAACAGGCAACAGAAAACATGTGATGGAGCAACACTGCCTGTTACTCGCTTCTCCCTAAAGGAATCCATGCAGTTCAGGCTCCACGGGTCGGAGCAGGTGCGTGTCCCTGGACAGTAACAGTTTTGCAATGTGCAGCAGCACTTTCATACTCTGAGCTCTGGAGTCGCCCAGAAGACATTCCAGGAGTGAAACCATCACAGAACCATCTCTGCACAGAGAGTGATGCATTACCTTGATTAAAAGACAGCTGGGTATCCTAAGAGACATACATGGTGGCTACTTGTATTTAAGATGATGCAGATTGTGATGTTTTCTGTGTGGGACAGATCTTTCATTAATATAAGTTTTATTGAAACTTCATTCTGTAGCTTTATATACAAAGTACGTAGACCTACACACCCAAGGATAACAGACAGTTATACATGTGAATATTAGTTAACAGTAAGCCTGCTTCATCGTACCTTTTAACAGGACAGATGAACCAAGATGCAGGACAAATAAAATAATCTGGACTCAGTTATACTACACTAGACAATGTACATTTCTATTCATATAAACTGTGTAGTTGAGAATAATCTGACATATACATATAAATATACACCTAATTACAGAATATATTTCAAAATCAAATCTTCAATCTTGACATATACAAAGATGATACCAAACTGGTTTGGATATAAAAAATAGAATATATAACCTCGACGATCAAGGTGAGCTTCCTTTTTGGTTAGGTAGAGTTTTGTTTTCTTGTCTGCATGTAGCAGGTGCTTTCTGCTAACCCGGATACATACAAGACGCTCCCATTCAGATATCATTGGCTCACGTGTTTCACTTCAGATCCACAAACCAAAAAAGAAAAGGAAAACAAAGGCAGAATAGAAACAAAGATATCATTGATGTATAGAGTATAATACATATTGCACCGGGGACTGTGAAGAGAGCTTCGGCATATATATATATATATATATTTTATTATTATTATTTTTATTTTCATTCAGGGTTTTTGCACCAGAAAAGGAAAATGAACATTATCTCAGTTCGACAGCTATACTTCAAAAGCCCAGTAACTTTTGCCAAGATTGTTACATCAATGCTCCCTTTAAAACCAAAATATGAATAATCATAAAGAAAGACAATATTTATTAGTTTTACTTACTAACCTGTTAATTTGACTTTTTTATTAGTATAATTCCTCAAAATTCAAAGACAAAGCATTGCAAATACAGCAGAATATCATGTTGTTTAGATGTCTTGTTGCCGTTGAAACTCAGTGCTGTTTTTCACCACTGGAACTATAGCACTGAGTGCTACTCTGATGACAGTATACCGCTATCAGTTTGAATGGTGATGCTGCAATTTTCCCATTGATTATATATCCAATATTTTCTGTTGTGGATTGTATTTTGGTTTACCATACCTCTCCATGCTTTACACTGTACTTTTACTACACTTTAACACTGTGCTCAGATTTTAGAAAACTATTATTAAGCTCCCCCTTTTGTGACTGGTCTGACCTCCTTCTTTCCCTCCAGTATCTCCTTCAGTGTTTCTCGAATGGTTTTCAACCTGCCCTAATGACTCCAGCACACTCCCTGGTGAGATTAGGGTTGTGATACTAATCTTCGGTTCATTTATCATTTACAGAAACTGCACATTTCAAACTATTTTTTTCTTCAACAGTGAATTGAGTCCGCTATTTTATGTGTAATGCAGTTATGAATTATAATATTTGTTTCGATTCTTCTTAAAGAACTCAGTCCAAATTTAAAATATAAGGACAAATACATATTTTTGAAATGAAAAAGAATTGGCTGAACTTTTTGTGCTTTATGTCGGCTGGTTAACAATATTTTGACTAACATTTTGCCTGCCAAAAATTATGTGTGCTCATAAGCAACTGTAATGATTGTCATCTCTATGAATGAGGCCACGCCTCCAGGCACCAACCCTCCTGTTAAATCACCTCCAGCACCTTCTATTTCGTCTGCAGCATCTTTTCCATGCAATCTGTTATGCTCAGGGACAGTGGATCAAAGCTGCCAAGGGAATAACAACACCAAAGCAAAATCCTAGAGTTACAAAAACAGAAAAGAAAAAAAAGAAAACGTCAAATGTGTGTGTGTATGTGCGTGTGTGTGCGTGTGTGTTTCTGACTGTACTGCAAAGACTGCAGAAACAAAGCATCTTGAGCTGCCAGATAAGAGACAGGTGTTGGCTTTGTGTAGAGAAAGAAACTCTGCCTGGTCTCAGCCCTGACGCCCCTCTGGTGAGAGATGCAGTCAGGGCAGAAGCTACGTTAAAGTGACACGGCAATCCAGTCCACTCTCTCCGGCGGGGGTCCAGGCTGTCACAGCCCTCTGTCCCCCAGCCCAACATAAGCAGCTACATCCTGGCCAATAGCAGGGGGAACAGCAGGGGCAGCAGGAAGTGGGTGGGGCTGAGTTGGTGGGAGTTGCCCCTCAGAGACTCCTGATTGGTTTCCTCCTGGTTGGGGCTCTGCACGCTGGTGGCAGGCTTGGCGCGGTTGGCGCACATGTCGTACAGGTTCCCGGAGAACTGCATCTTCTTGGACTCCTGGCGCAGAGACTCCCATACTGCCGCTGCCTCGTCCGGGCAGCCTGCCAGTGCCGCGTTGGCACAACTGTGGAACTCATCCCAAGATCTGCAGGCAGAATGGGTCAAGGGTCAGGGGTCAGGGTTCATGAGTCCAGGAGGAGGAAAAGACCATTAGGTGGAGAGGCACACACAACTCACCTGACGACCAGAGAGGGACGTTTTTTTTGTTTTTATGTTTTTTATGTTGTGGTCTTCTGGTGATTTGCATCGTGAATTTAGTATCCATCACACAAATCAGTTTTTCAGAATCTCAACACTTTGCTGTAATTTTGTGCATTCAAATATCTGTACACTCACAGAAAATACTAAGAGAATAATAATTTCCATATTTTTATATGCATTTCAGTGTGGTCTCTATAGACCTTGGAGGGTTAGCCACCCACACCACAGTAAATTAATCTGACTGCAGTTTTCACTCAAATTCTTTAGCTCCTCTATACACCTGAAATTTGCTAGACACTCTGCCAGTTTCTTACGCACCAGCTCCTGCAGTGCAGTGATTTTAAATCCAGGTTGGTAGTCACTATATTAAGGTCATGCATGCACAGGTCTGAGTACCTTTGCAAACCTTTGTGGAAATTTTTCAGCCTCAGTGCACATTAATTATTGATCATGTACTGTTGCAAGATGGTGACTTCATACAGAGATGAATTACAGATATATATATATATATATATATATACATATATATATATATATATATATATATATAGAGAGAGAGAGAGAGAGAGAGAGAGAGAGAGAGAGAGAGAGAAATAGATGTTTAATTTTTGATCAGCTTCTCCCTGTCAGGCTGTGGAGTTGCTGACTGGCTGTTACGCAAAAGATGTGCGTGTGTGTGAGTCTCCATCACTGCATAGCCCGGTGAGCAAAAGCACAGCTGACACCCGACTCCGAGATGTGCATTTGGTGAACACTTTAAAGTAACTTGCACATCAAAAACAAAAAAATCAATCAAATTAAAAATGTAACAGTATTCAGCGATCTGATACCTTTTAAAGGTACTGATTCATTTAGTGGGTGTGCTGACATCAAGTCAGAGGAAAGCTTACAAACCAGAGGAGGCTGGGAGACACATCCTGCTCAAGTGGTTGCTGCAGGGTGAGTGTAGTGACCCAGAGAGTCCAGCTGTGTGTGTGTGTGTGAAGGCAGTCCATTCAACTTATGCATATCATCAGGCTTTAGGAGCATGTGTGTGTGTGTGTGTGCGTGTGCATGTGGGAGAACAAGTGTGTGTGGGGGGGAACATGTGTGGAACATTGAGCTGCTGGGCTGGTGTGTCAGAGTGCGTGTGGCTGAACGGTGAGACCAACAGCTGGCAAGTGAGTGAGGGAGTAAGGGAGTGAGTCAGTTAGTTGTCCGTCTGTCTGTCAGTCCCTGGCTCACCTGCAGACACTGTCGATTTCCTGCGCATCCTCAACCCCCTGCTGGATGGTCTCAGTCATGCTGTCTCCCAGCCGCAGCAGGCACTCCGCGAAGCCCTTGTAGATTGAGTCACACTTCCGGCTGGCCGCGCTCACTGGGCTGGGGGCCAGGACTGCAGGGGGCAAACAAATAGTCACATATCACAGCTGTTAGGACCTGGGGGGGTGGAGGGGTGGTAGGGGGGGCCGGGGTTGGCTCTGTGACTCAGCACTGCACCCTGACACCATTTGGACGTGTGAGAAGCACTGCGGTGCCTCTGTGTGTCTGAGGCGCTCTACACTCGCTCCCCTCCATGGCTGTGCCATCTTTAGGCAGAACTCAACAGTTTCAATGGCTGAAATTATAATCTCCCACTCAGGGCCGGGGCAGCAGAGAACAAGTCCACCATAGGGCCCTCAAACAGCTGCCTATTATTCTGGTCTGTCTGCGTGAGCATGGTATTCTGCCTAGAGGTGCTGTTTCCTATTCCTGTCACTTAACATCCTTTAACCCCTCTACACATGGCAAGACAGGCAGGAAGGAGCTGCAAAAGATGACACAGGTATTAAGATTGCTTGTTCATGAGATATCTGTTCATGTTTCTCACATGAATTCATCTTTTTATGCTTCTTCTGCTGTTTCTCTTAGGATCTTCACAGCATTATATTTCAGAAGGCACAGCATCAAAAAGAAAAGCATTCTAGAGTAAAATGTTTCTCCAGAACAGAACATTACCCACCATTCCGCTGATCTGAACTTACTTAGCGTGGCAAATACCGAAGGAGCAACAACACCTAAAAGGGTCTTCAGAGAACGGGAAAGAAACAGAAAAGCGCGGCTGCATTGAACAATACATGAAACGACTCCTTTGATCGTCTCTCCTGCACCGCGCTTTATCAATGGTAAGAAGTTACGTTCAGCCTGAGAGGTACTCCAACTCACAGGGAGCAGCAGCAGGACGTATGGAGCAGCGAGATCACATTGCACACTAATGCAAGGCGTAATAAAACACAGCTCCAGCTGGCATCAAGGAAACAAACAAAATAATAAGAGAAGGATAATGAGACATACAAAAGACGAAAATTAGATGCTGGCTGTGTTTGCATGCTGGTAAAAAGTCATGACAGGCAAGGTGGTGTCATGACATCTCTTAAGGTGGTTTGACTGGATTACACCTATACAGCATTGTGGTGAAAGGTCAATCTGTGGACCTTTGGCTTCGTTGCTTCATTTGTTTTCAATTATAGATCAACTGTATATAATACTGTAGCCAGCCATGCCCACCTTACAGAAGCCATGACAGAACCCCTACTGTCATGACTTATTTAGCAGCCTGTGAACACAGTCACTGCGCACCCTCATTGCCCGCGGCTCTGGAATCTGGGGGCCCTGAGTGAAAGTACCTGCCATAGAAAATAAAAGCCATAAAGTTAGGAGAGCAAGTTCACAATCTACTCACTCTCTCTCTTTTGTTTTGTGGTGGGGTTTTTTTACCCTTAAGGAATGATAAAGCAGGTCTGAGATGTTGGCATTCTATTGAAACAAAGAAAAGAGGCCGGCCTGTCACAGCTCAGATGAAAGGTACAATAAATCCTGCACAGAAATGGGGTGGATCAGCACTGTTACAAACTGTGTGCCTACAAAGTTACTTGGCCTATTTAAATAACTGTATTGTGAATACTGTGCAATTTTGGCACACATTCAAATGGGAAAAATGTGCACACATTTATCAAGATGCTTTGAGAAAAGTGAGTCATGGTTAACAAGGTTAAAGACATTTATTGTCGTTATTGCCAAATAAGTTTGGTTGTTTTTCTCAAAGTTTCTTTCAAAGTTCTGTTAATCTGTGCAAAATTTGTCATGTATTCGAAGCCTGAAGCAAAACGTCATCAGAATTCTGTTGGAAACGTTTACACGAGAGATGCAATGACACAGCCACTAGTCAATATGGTTTTAAATCTTATACGGTTCTCCGACGATCCTCTCAACGATATGAAGTTCCCATACCATACCATACATTTTTTTTAAAACAAGATGCCACCATCTGGACACAAAGCACAAAGCCATAACCTACAGCAACATTTATAGATCTCTGATACAACCTAAAATGTTGATTAAGAAACAGTTGTGACAAGATTGTGACATTGCTCTGTGTCTCACAAATGTTATTGTAGCTCAGTGCTCAAGGCTGCCGCTGACATTTCATCAAACTCTCAAATGCCAGGCTGAATGTGGAGGTAGGATGCTGGTGGGCCCCTCAAAGTGAGACCTGAGGGGCCTCACTCAGGAGCTCCAGAACCCCAACATCTTGTCTATTTATTATATTTTTCCCTAGCAGACACCTTTATCTGGGCAACTTACAATATATCACATTATTTGTGTTAAATAATCAAGGGTACAACTGCAGTGTCCCCCACCTGGGACTGAACCTACACCCCTCAATTCAGGAGTCCAGAGCCCTAAGCACCACTCCAAACTGCTGCCCAAGGGTGTGCGGTCTCTTTTGCTAATCACTGACTAGTTTAAGAAAAAGAGGCAAAAAAAAAGTTAGGATGACAGAAACCAAACTCTTGCTTATAAAAACGTGCCCAAAGGAAATGCTAATAGAGCCAGGTCTGTTCACGTCCAGATCCCAGTCAGGGTGAACAGCGTCTGCAGCTCTCTAACACCCTACTGAGAAGCATGGTTAATATTTGATGGAGCTTTTGTATTATATATATATATATATATATATATATATATATATATATAGTATTTATTTATTTATTTATTTATTTATTTATTTTTTTACTGGTTGCTATGAACGTATTGATTGCCTCTGATGCTGCTCAGCTGGGTCAAAGGGTGGCAGTGTGTAGGGTTATTGGTTTCATTCGTCTGCATGAACATTTCATGAAGGGATGCGCAGCGCGAAACGAGACAGAGGAGAGACAGCGCCCAGATTAATGTTTTTATTACTGCCACCTCCCAGCACACGCCGGCTCAGGGTGCACATAACAAATGCACCTGATAAAGGATTAAAATCAGCCACAAGCGAAGGCTGCTGGTCTCCCTTGAGTTCCTGTTGTGTACGGTGCGCAGTGCAGTGCAGTCCAGTCGGCCTGCCTGGAGCCGTGATGCTGTACTACTCTACACTGTCTTGCCGAGTTCCACTGGACTGTGGTTGACTGACCCATCTCAAGGCACTAATGAGACACATGATAAGCAAGATTACATTGAAGCACTATCAGCTTTAGTTTTAGAGCACTAGGAAATAAGAGAGTATTACAAGTATGCCAGTTCATAACGGATCTACCCTTACACTACACACAAGGCGCTCTACTCCTAACCTAAATACTACCAATACCTACACTAACCTACAAAGTAGCACTGATACCAACCTGCAAATTAACATAAACATCTTACATATTCATTAATATCTCATGCAACATGTACTGTCACATGCAGACAAGGTGTTTTCAAAGACTTTAAATTCTAGGTATGATCATTATGATCCTGTCTTTCCATAGGCATGTCTGACACATGTAAGGGCAAAGGTTAAGTGGGTTCTGAGTTAACGTAGCTGGACATAGCTTAACACAGCAGGGTACGTGTTCCATGTAAACTATGTAAATATTTGATATCTGTTGTGAAAACCAGGTGGAAAAGCACCAGAGAGGAGCTTAAAATAGCCACGACACGGCACTGCAATACCAGCATGATCAGAACGGAGGCTTGGGGGGTGTATTGTGAAGCCTGCGTACACATACACTCTCACTACTGCTCCAGGCCCCTCGTGATTGCTTTTGGCGTTGACATCAGATGAAAAGTAGGTAACTCAGAGGTATTATTAACACAGATATTATTCTTGAAATGGATTGTTTACTTAAAAACGGTTTTATTTATTTAGTGTTAACATGTCATTTGTTTAATTACTTTTGTGAAATGCTTTATTATTATCAGTAGAAGTAGTATTATGTATTAATATTATTCTTATTAACAATTGGGGGTGGCTGAGTCTGTTGGGATTCAGTCTGGGAGATTCAATCACACAGCTTCAGGAAACAATTGCACAGGGGTGAGAGCAACAATCTCTATTGCAAGAGTCACATCTGCTTAGCGCCATAGCATGCGAAAAAAACTCTCTATTGCGACCAAGAAAACTAACAGAGGTGCATGCTCTGGTGAATGGGGGACTAATATCGCCTTAGTACAGATGCCTACACACTGGTCTATATCAGTAATGCCCCTGATACTAAATCTCTCAGTGAATGACTGGCAGACAAGGAGACGCAATTCGTGTGTGAGCAGGTGAGACAGCTCCTTGCAGACCAGCCAGAGATGCTCTATAATTCCCTAATGCATTTCCAATAATTACTTTGAATAACTGAAACAGAACTCACTTCCAAAATCCAGGTCAGGTCTCCAGAGGGAGGAGACACAATCAGCAATGCAGGAGATCCGCCTGTGCACCCAGGACCCGTCTGGGCACCCCAGAGCCTCCTCAAGTCTCCGCCTGAGCAAATACTTTGATTTTAAATCAGTCCCGCCAACACATTCATTATGAGCTTGTGACACCGGTGAGACGACTGAACCTGCTATTCCTGGCAATTTTATTGCCCCCTCAGCACCTCTCCAATTCCCTGGCTCTGTGCAGGGATTCCAGGAGGTCACTGCACAGGATTGGCACTGTAATCTGGTGATATATAGCTGCTGTGTAAATCCCCAATCACCCTCCATCAATTTTAACCTAATTTAACAGAGACCCTGTGTGCTGTTGCCCCAGCCTAGCCCACAGAGTGCCGGGTTACGATCCCTATTCATCACAGTGATTCTAACAGAGCACTTGATTGATCCGAATTATTCTTGAAAGATCCCTGTGTAAAAAGGATCTATTAAATATCACTGATTTCTCTTTAGACCGGTCTTGTACTGATTCAATGATGCAATTGTTTGTTACATCACCCCCCTCCCCACCTCCATCTCCCCAGGCTCCCAGAGAGAACTGCAGGGTTATAGGAATACAATTGAAATGTTTCTGCAATCTCCTCTAGCCCGTAGGCCCCAGTAGGCAGCCTGTATTACTGTGCTGATAAAGTCTTGGCTATTGGGAGCTGCTCCAGTAAAGGCAATATCCAGTGATCCAGCACATGTGTATATTTCTATTCATGAGGGTTCGGTGTGCAAGCAACAGAAAGTTTGTGCTGAGTGAGCAGCAGGTAGTGCTGATGTTTGCTATATTATCTCCAGCTCTCAAGATGAGTCTATTATAATACATTCACAGATTTTTTGTTTTACTCATATGCCGGTTTCAGTGCATACATTACAAAGTGCTTTACTTTTGCCAGTTCATGCAAATCCGGGGAGAAATTATCCTGCGGATGTCAAAGGCCGACAGACAGTTCCGTGTTCATCTCATTCCTCAGAGCCAGAACTGCAGCAGCTATCAAACTGTCAACGAGAGAGGCAGGAGGGCTGGCCTAGGCCTTTCATCAAACTATCCTGAGGCAAAATCCCCGTTCCTAGCCAAGCCCAGGTACGGCTTCAAAGGGCCAATCCAGAGGAGTTACATTACATCCCCTCGATTATAGGAATCAGTTGTTTTGTATTCTCCCCCCCGATGACTTTCAAAATTAAAAGAAGAAATACAAAAGAATCAATAGTCCCTGTGTTATGCTCCACACTGCCCGACCATCAGCTGTGTGGGTTTAGAAGTGCCATGAGGTTGGAAATATTGTGGGTATGACATCACTTGCCAGAAAAGAAATATATATATATACTTATACAATCTGATTGCCACAATCAAGGTGTTGAACTAGCACAACAAACAGGTGGAACGTCACCCATGAAAAGCCTTCTAGTGCACTATGACCTCATAACCTGCTCGGATCAGTTAATGAGTAACCAGACACTGACCTGTAAGCTTCAAATAGAGAGGTTACACATCAGCAATGAGTTTTAAAAGCAAGTGTAAAAATCCAGCAGGAAACATGTATGATAAACAAACAAATAATAAATAAATAAATAAAATGTATTTAATAACCTCCCTGCGCCAAATTCTCAAAGCATCACCTTGACTTTCTCGTTTCCAAGGAAATAAGAAGATGAACATTTCACCATCAAGTCTCTACTACTGACTTCACATGAGTCTTGAGGGGGAGGGGGGTGCCGTGCAGTTTTACTATGGTAACTGTAGCCACTGTTTTGCTGCCTCTCCACCAGTTGCTGAGGGGTTGTTAAGGGGAAGGTTAATGAAGGCAGTTGCACATTGCGTGTGAGAGGAGCCTGTGGACCTCAATTCCCCCGGCATCTTGCCGCAGCTTCCTGAACAAACCTGATAATTAGCTGACCGACCCCATTTTCAAATTATCGCCAACCTTTTAGATTCTTTCCTTTTGTGGTGCTGCTCCCTAGACACTGACACGTATAGAGCCCAGTCAATAACCTCACGCAACCTGTAATAACATCGCCTAATTGGGAAAGGGTTCTGCTGCCACCCGCCTCAGCCCCCTGGTTCAATTCTCACTCGCTCCATGCCCAATGCGTCCGAGGTGTCAGCCTCAAAGCAGTCCCTCACCCTGCCACCCACAGTGGGATTAAATTCGTAATGTTGAACACGTGATACCTTTTCATAGCAATATCAGGAAGTAGACAACAAATTCTTGATGAAAGTATTATTTGTATTATATTTTCGGCTTAGATATATTTTGTCCTGTAAATCCCTGAAAAGCTTCATGTGAACAAGTGGAAATGTGCTAGAGAAGCGCTCTACAGTTACAAAAGACGGTTTGTCACAGTGGCCCGACCCTAAATTGCTTCCCCTGAGCAAATCCTGCCTTTCAGCAAACTATGAGGAGCAACGGGTAATTCACATGGTAAGTAAACATTCAAACATCTTCATCAAATGGACCTGTGCTGTGGACAGCAGTTTGCGTTCTTTAAAAATCATGGAATAGGTTTGTCCATTTGCCGAAATTGCTCAGGCACCACTGGGAAAGATCTGAACTGCTTTACTGTTCAGCAAAAAACTAATGTTAAGTTTAATTTGGAAGTTTAAAGTTCTGTTCAGATGCACATTGCAGGCAGGCAGGGCAGACCCGCCAAGTTCACCCCTGCAGGTCATCCGGACACCCTGCCCCAGCACTTACACTGGGCTGCATTCAATCTCTCTCCAACAGTAAAGGAAACTGATAAGCATGTCAAATAAAGATTAAAAATGTAAGAGGAGATGACTGTGGCAGCTGACACTTCTGGATGTACTGTATATGCTTATCTGTAAAACAATAACTGGACTGATAGCAAAAACACACACACAAACAAAAACATTCAGCTCCACCTGTTAGTGTAACAGCTTGTTAGGGGACTCTGCTTTGGAAGTGATTATATTACTTTCACTGAGTTTCATTCACCGGGTCCCTCTTAAAAGATCAAATAAACCTGCAATAAAGCGATAGTTTGAAAACTGTTACAAACACCGTGGCAAGCTGGAAATGCTTTATAGTGATGCTCCAGAGCTCCCATCAAGAGAGATGACATTCCTGATGGAACATTTAGTTTTTCCTCAATGTAGTTTCCTGAGCTGTTTTCTCCACACACACCCACACCATCATTTCTTCCCAGTGGCACAGTGTGTGCCTTTGGGGCGGGGGTGGCAGTTCCAGCTATATGTCTCTGAATCTGACAGAGACCCTGCCTTTGATCAGTGTGGAGTGAGATCTAGCTCAGCTAATAAAACTCACATTTTGCAAAATGTATCTTAAATTCCAGACAACTGAAAAACAAAACAAAACACCAGAGGAAAAAAAAGATGGAGAAAAATCCCTCTTTGTGACTCCTTTTATTGAAGCCATTTACATGGAGGAGTCTCTCCACTAGACTGAGATAAGCCCGATGCATCCTGAAACAGTCAAGTCTTACATACTTGCCAAATGAGCGTACATGAAATAACTGAAGTGCAAAGTTAAAAAGAACATCATCTCCCACCCAGATTATAACATCTCCATTAACAGAGCAATACCTAATGCTGTCCATTGACTGCTTAACCAGGTACTCAGTTAAAAGAGGTAAAGCTGTGTCTCTCCCTCCCTTTAGCACACACCAGTGACATCTACTACATTTGCACTTGTTGTATTTTGTACTGATGATTTTTGATGATTTTGATGATTTTTGTACTGCACTTTGTAATGCTTTGAATATATTTCTTGCGAAAACTGTCAGTCTCTCCAGGTAAGTGTGTCGGCTCACAAATAATACAATTAATTAAATTAATAATAATAATAATAATAATAATAATAATAATAATAATAATAATAACAACTTTTCCAAGCAGCACAGCCCTTTGATGTTAATCATCAGCCCCCTGATGGAGCGCTGGCCCCAGGCACTCAGTTTCAGCACGGGTACAGTGGCGCTGGATTCACATGTCTTCAGAGCTGCTCAAGTCCTGCGTGAGGCCTGTGAAGTCCAGTGATGTTCCCCTGGTGTCCCAGCCCTAAATACGAGTTGTCTTTAGGGACTCCGCCTGAGGTGCCACATTAAAAATATGTATTTATTCATTTATTTTGATCGATGCATCAATGCCTGGGAAATATGAAAGCCTGTCAAAGTTTCCCTCAACTCAAGTCAAATCAAGTTTCTCCTGGCAGGAAGAAAAACTACAATATTTTGAGAATGAAATCCTGTTTGATGGTTTTAGGTCCCGTCACTGTATTTTAGGAACATTCTTGAGTTGTGGTAAACAAGATCTGTACATTTTGAGGAGGCTTTATCAAGTGTACTTTAAAAACACATTACGTATACTATCTAAAGTACACTTATAGTGTATATATAACTGCTCTTCTTTTTCATAAGGCTGTGCATTACTACTTCAGATGTAGACCCCCCCCCCCAAAAAAAAAAGCAAATAATGCGACACACAGCAGCTTCTGACCTGGAGCTAGAGAAGTCTGTAGGCACCTCTGCTGTGTTCTCCAGGTGTGGTCATGTGGAATCCTAAGTACTGGAGAGACCAGGACAGCCACCTAGCCTGGCAGCCCACACAGAGTGATCCCAATAAATAGCATTCAACCCGAGGCTTCTCTCCGATAACTTTTTCCAGGGCAACTGTCAGGAGCAGCACACTTTAGGTGATATTGTCAAGTTATTTCCCAAGCTGCCTCAGCCACTCTTGTTTCTTCTCCTGTGCGAAGGCAGACAGCTGCATTGAAAAATTACTCCCTGGAATTCACTTGGTGTTTTTTTCTACTTCCTTCTTATAAATGACAAGAAAATAAAAAGACAAAAATCAACTCCAAAATTATATTTTCAAGGCAAAATAGGGACACTGTGAAAGGGAGACCTGTTGAGGAGTCAGCAGGGATTTGCATTTTTCTTTTTTTTTTCATTCTTTCATTGCATGGGGAGGGGGTGTTTCTGAATAGAAACCATCCCGTGTTCTTGTTTTGCACACTAAAGTAAGATCAGGAAATGTTTTACAGCATTGTATTCAGGACAGGTCCCACCACCTGACTGGGTTCAAAGGTCAGAGGCAGACCATCTGCCCGCCTCACTGCCCATGCCCAGGACATCGCGATTGAACTGAAAGCATGTCTGAGGGATCGAACAGTGAGGTCCTTGGCTGGGGGTCCCACTTTGGGATCTCTGGGGCTGCACAGACATCAGCAACTCCAAACTGCCATGGTCAATAAAAATGGCAATCAAATCACTGCCAACTGCAGAACATTTTTTCCTGTTATTGTTTTTTTCCTTTTTATTTCCAATAACAATGTAGCTTAGGTCTATGTGAATCCCCCCCCCTACAAAAGACATCAGAGATTGGACTCTCGATGATACACGTTAGAACAAGGCCTTGTCATTCATGTGAGCACACAGGAGGCATTTCAATTAAATCTTGGCCAGTCAGGCTAACCTCTTCTAAACTGCTCTAAGCTTTATATAACAGGAACAACACCATGTGATCGGCTGTGTCTGCCTGTTGCATAACTTTGCCCTTGTTATAAACCCTTAGTATTGGCTTGATAGCCATTACTTCTCCTATTATAGCCCTATTATACAGCAAAATCAATCATTCAATCCATCACAGGCCTGTGTATCTGGGCTGCCAGGGAAACAAGGCATGAAAGAAAGGTATGTGGGGCATATAGGCTCCACATGTCCTGTCTGGAGCCTTCCTGGAATATAAGAAAGCCTGCAAGAAAGGTGGATTGAAATGAGGAGAAGCAGGCGAGGACGGTGCAGCCTTCTGGAAAGGGGGGTTGAGAGGAGGGCACAGCACAGCTCTGCACAGCAGCGCCAGGAGAGATGGGCACTCAGTTGGACGTGGGAGCCAGCTGACCTCAATCTCCCAGGGTTCAGAGGTGTGGGTACAGAGGCGGCAGGAGTGTGCACGCATTTTAATGGTCTGCTTTATTTTCCAGGCACCTCGCACTCACCTGCCCAGCTCATTAAAGCCCAGCTCGTTAAGGCTGACATAGCGCAGTGTATCCCTGCAAACCCATACACACACGATGAACTGACAAGCAGTGACTTTTTTTCCAGCTTACATTTGCATTTGTTTATCTTTTTTTTTTTTCTTCATCATTTTCCACCTGGGTCGCCCTGCTGAGATGCACATAGGCGGTAAGAAATCATCCATTCGACAGTGGCCCCCTAACCATCAGAAGGATAACAAAGACCAAGAGAAGCAGCAACTCTCAATAATGTATGTTTCTTTTTTGTATGATTCCTATGTGAGATGAATACAGCATGAAGCAGACTGCATTCATAAAATGCAGGACACCACAACTGATGCAAAATGGCTCCACCTGGATATAACATTGAAGATTGAAGATTTATACTTTGAGATGTTGTTCTTGAGACCAAAGACAGTATATAAAGCATTAAGTAATATTCAACACAAATTAACAGAGACAGGCACTTCGAGTCTTGGGTGTATTCAAGTACAAATACAGACGTGCTTCCTCCTCATAAACAAGAAGAGAAATGCACAGAAATATAAATAAATTAAAAATGTCTGTGATCATGCCAGCCCTTGGGAGTGATAAAAAGAAATGAAGTCCGGAATATGTTGCAAAGAGTTTTTATGAAAAGATTTCTGAATCAAATTGAAGCTGCTTTCATGTCAGCTGCCAGCCCTCCACAGCCACAATTTACATTGAGATACAGTAATCACAGGAAAAGTTTAATTTATTGCAAAATGTGAAAATATAATGACCCAAGCACAGAGAGCATTTAATTGTTTTTCCAGGATGGTTTTAGAAGCCAAAATTTATGTTAATTTCTATAAGACTCTTATGTAAGATTGTGTAGATCTTTGGGCTTTGCTTTCATAGTAAAGCCATAAATCCCATGGAGAAACATTAGGTTATTACATAGAAACAAATAAAGTATATTATGTAACTATACATTATGCAATTGCCCACTATGGTATCTGAAACATTTATAGTTCAACTGTAGAAGACCCTACACAGCATTACATCTCATATATTATGGTACTTTAACACCAAAGAATTTCATTTCACTGTGTTTGCTTGGGGTTACAGAAGAGATGCATATGGCTGTGCGTTATTAACGGGTATCTGCTGGATGTGCTTAAAATAGACAAGAGGATGGTCTGCGGTGGGTGAGGCGGGTTTTCGGCTGTGTGAAACGCTGCTGCTACAGCGCACTGAGCAATAATGACAAATCCTCTGAAATATTGCATAAGGTTCATGACACGGGCAACTGCAATCTGTCACCTAATGCAAATCAAGGTTCTGACGAGCATTCTACTGGAGTGTCAAGAAAAAAAAAAAAACATTCTTTGTGTTTTTACCTCTCCTTTTTGTCCCCCTTTCTCATAATTTCACACGAAAAGAAAAAAAGGTGACACCTTGTTTTCTCTGAATGCGATTGAAGAACGCGTCATCAGTGCTGAGAAATGTTCTCATAACTGTTCCGAACCCGGGTTATCTGCCACTGGTTTCTAGGATTTTGTGCAGAGGGGAAAAAGATGGCTGAGATGGAAGTGTGAACACCATTCTGTGGGGGGTTTCAGGCACTGTACTGTAGTTCTCATCTGAAGGTGTGAGAACCCCCCCTTCCCCATACATCTCTCCACATCAGGATGAATCCTGGATTTCTCCTAGAAGCCTCACTGACTCTCCAGGGGGCAAATAAATCATTGAACTCAACTAAACAAAAACAGGAAACCTCAGGTGCTGTGAAATCGATATGAGAAAACACGATGTATTTCAGGTCGATGCAGCCCTAGACAGGCAGCCAACACTACTTAAAACACAGCGGTGTCGAATTATACTAGTATAATTCAAACAAAACAGTGATGCAGGGTCACAAAATGAGACATAGATTTTTTTTTAAAAGCCTTTTAGCCCTCGGGGGCTACAAAAATATATTTTACATTACGTAAGAATGTGTCTTGATAAAGCATTTATTATGTAAAATTACACATTAAAAATGGATGCAGAGAAAGGGGTTTACTAAGTGACATTACATAACATCATAAAGAAAGGTCTTCAGATGTATTATGCACTTACTTCCATATGCACTGAGATCCATTGTGACAGTGCTTCGACACAGCGAGCCAGACTGCATCGTGAAGAATGATGGGAGAGACAGGACCGCCACAGCAGGCTTTGCCCCACACCGACTATCTGAGTCACAGTGCTTCTGATGTTCTGGGTAGGGCAGGAGAAAGGAAGGTCAGCCTTGCGGCTCGGCTCCTAGCCCCAGTGTTTAGAAGAGCACGTGTTTTCCCCGTGTCCACACACCAGCACCTCCCCCTCCACAGCTGCCCATGGGATTACAGGACTCTCAACTGTCCCTAAAGCACTCAAGACCATCCTTGGCACTTAGTGGAGGGAAGCTGGTGCTTTCCATTTCTGTCATCGCCTGGACAGCTCTCCATGATCTCTTGGAGAGAGAAAACACCTTCTCCCTTTTTCACTAAATTGACACACTGGTCCTGCTCTCCTGAACCTGAACTCAGGGCTGTGGTCATACAGAGGCCTTTCTCTCCTCAACTTTAGGACCCAGAAATTCAGCACAGGCAGCATTAACATGAGGATGAACTGACACTTTAGGGTAGGAAGGGGCTCCTGTTTGAGATTGGAGACACTCAGAAGTCAACGCAAAAAATAACCAGCCTCAGCTTCCAGAGTGCGATGCTCAGCACTGATCCAAACACCTCACTGTGAGACACGCCCCCTTCCTCCCTGGCCCTCGTCTCCCAGCGCAGCACCGGTGAGTGTTGCTCAGTGTGCATGTGCGGGTTAATGTGCCACACGGCTCAGGGCAAAGGCAGCCGATTCCCCATCTCCCCAGCTAATGAACTTCCACAACACATCGATCCTTCCCCTCTCATCCCTCCGCCGGAGAGTAAATGAGAAGCTCATTGTTATAGACACCAGCAGTGTGACCCACTTTAGTCACTAATGAGATTTTATTGACTGAACACCTGAGTTGCCAGCTGCAACTTATCACAGTTAGCACTGCTTTCCTGGGAGAAATTACTTTTCTGTTTACAGCAATGTAAACAGCAGGTTGGGACAGACTGAACTTTCTGTTCGGGGTCCCAATGTCGCTTCCCCACCCCCGCTCCACCTCACCCAGTCAGAGTGGCCATGGAAAACACACCCTCCCCACAGCAGGCCATAGCTCTCAGATCTGTGTTTTCAGTGTCTAGGACAGCAGAGAACACATCCTTTAATTATTTATATTTTTTTAGTGTAATATTGTTACATTAGTTGTTTTTTTTATCCTTAATGCCTAAACGAAAGCCACTTGTAAATGTCCATTCTCAAAGTTCACATCTCTCGTCTCTATTCCTATTAAATCTGTCAGAGAAATAAAAATGCAGCATCCAGTCTGCACTAAAAGCAGAGTTCAGGGTCATGTCTTTATGTGTTTTATAATCCAAGACTAGGAAAATAGTTTTAGGTATTTAGATATAAAGCGCTCTGACGCCACAGCAGAGTACACCTCCTTGCGTGGGATGCCAGGGCTGGGAACTGCAGAAGTGCAGAAGCGGCAGCGGTCTGGGTCACAGCCTCTTGCCAGTGAAACACAGCACCCACCCCCGCACCCCACCCCACGCAAGCCAGGCCATCTGACTTCTGGCTGGACAAGCACTAAAGTAATGAGCGAGCCGCTGCGCTGTGAAACCAGGCCACAGAGAGGACATGATTGCATGGGGAGCCTGGAACTCCACTCTGGAGAATTAACAGAGACATCAAAGTCCCTTAATAAGACAATTCCTCTAGTTAATACCCCGGCAAAGCCGTCGCAGGCCTCTCTCTGTGGGATTACGCTGCAGTGCCGTCGCAGAGCCCTCACTCCCTCCTCTCCGTGCCACCTGCCTGCGGCCAGCACCTCACTGCCACTCAATTACACTGCACGGCTTGTTTGTCTTCTTGGTCAAATGCCATTGACACTCTCCAGAAATGTCCTAGAGAAGAGATGGCTACACTTTTCCTTTCCTTTTCTGATTTGTGCAATGCGTGCCAGTGGATGTACTTTGTGTGTGTGTGTTTGCCTTTTCGCAATGTTTTCACTGCAACTCGGAACAAGCCCAAAGCCGACTTCACCTACTCACAGTGACCCTATCACATGACCCTGGACCCAACAGAAGTGTGGCTGTTGTCATGTGCCCTCTCCTGCAGGGGTGACCAGCTCTAAAGGGATGCCACAGGAGGCATGAGTGCCAATCAAGCACAGACAAGCCCTCCCTGTTTGCTGCCCTGAAATTATTTGCTGAAACTCCCCCAAAGTTCTGACACCTTCTGCTTCCAAATCCCCGACAACAACAAATGTTAACGAACCAAGCAGTTTCATGAATGGAGAGGTCTATCCGGCCTAGGCTGCTGTTTAGCCTATCTTCCACGTTACATAAATATGCCCAGAAGCCTTCAGTGTGTGTCATGAATAATATGAACTGTGTCAAGGTGCGAGGGCTGCAAGGAGATCTGAATGAATTCCCTGCCATTACAACAGTAAAGCCCTAAAATTGAATTCCATCCACATTTCCAGAGCTGGTCTTTAATCACAGTAAACTCTTTAACAGTGATTTTACAAGGTAGGCAAATAAAAACATAGGTTCAAGATTCCCCTTATGAAAAGTGGATTTGCATTCATTACTTGAGTGTTGTTTTATAATTAGACCAGTAATTAGTTGACTGCAAGCTGGGTACCCATCTCATTTTATTTGAAGGCACGTGTAATATGTGCTCAGTGATTTATTTGCCTCCCCACTTGATAAATGCAAAAAATAAATAATGGATTAAGGAACTCTGTGAATGTGTGAAAGAGCGAGGGTGTGTGTGTGTGTGAGAGAGAGAGCCTGACTTTCTGTACCCAGTGTAATTATGAATTAGCCACAGAACGGCAGAATGCTAATGAATAGTCATGAATTGTATCTGACAAGGAGGAGAGAGGAAAGAGGCGCTTTCTTCCAACTAGCTCCCAACCAATTTAAGTAAATTATATCAGCTCTGCCTCCCTACAACCTACAAACAATTGCCTGTAGTTCACTCCAAAAACACAGCAATATAAACTTTAATGGTGGGAAAATAGAGCAAGTGCATAACAAACAAACAAACAAATACATAAAATAAGATCTCAGGCTGCACTTGTGTTTGCTCGCTTGTGTACGTGTCTTCAGCTCTGCAACACTAGCTTACAATCACCCCCTCCATGCAGGTATGGTTTCCTTCTCATAAACTGGGAGAGCATTTGGGCACTAGCTGTACAAGGGCCACGGCTGCCAAATTAGCATATAGTTCTCACAAGAGGACGAGCTGTACGATTTATGGCATGGGGCTGCTTCACAATAACAGAGAACAGCAATAAAATGAAGAATAAGTTTATTGTAAGCCTAGAAGAAAAATAACACTACTCAGTATGCGCATATTTGCTTCACAAAACCCCCCAAAGAATGTGGTGCATTATTGCAAAAAATATCCTGCACTCCCCCAGCAATTAAAACGCAAAGGAAGAACTACGCTTGCCCGAGACGGAGAAGACGATTGCATGCATTTTTTACATTTAGCACATGAGTGTCAGAATGAAAGTCCCCAAAGCACCGGCAGGATCATTCATTTCTGAGGCTGTTTAATGAATGATGGGAAGCTCCCCACGGCTCTCTTCTAGGCAGTAGTCTTCCGTGCTATTGGTTTATGGGCCTTGCGTTGAGAAGCTGACAGCCCTGGTAACTGCCTTATTAAAGTTAATATGAGGATTATAGCTGATTCATGGAGCTGCTCACTCCCCACACAGGAGCCGGGCAAACTGTATTGTCAGTCTTCAGCATGCATATAGGGAACGTGTTATTGAACATGGGGGCAAACACAGGAATAGACGTGCAGGTGTGAGATGTTTTCTTAATGTAGGTGCTCTATGGGTTTGTTTGCCCCTCCCTGTGGACGGTATTACATCATGTCTTTCAATGCCGCGGGGGGCAGGTGGGGGTAGTAGGTAGATGTAGGTAGTTTTACTGATTTGATCAACTGCCAAAAGCAATACATCGCAGTACCTTGTTGTTTTTTTTTGTTTGTTTTTTTTTTTGGGGGGGGGGGGGGGGGTAGGTCCAGCATAGGACATGTAACGGGAGCGGATCTGTGCCCGGATGCACCATTACACCCATGTAACCCGTTTGTGTGTTCACTTCTTTGCCTGCTATCCCAGCATCCGCGATGTCCCAAACCATGTCGAGTTTCTGCCCATACAACCGTACAGCGTTTTACTAGAACCCACCGTGTATTATAGTCAAAGTGATGCATAAACAAGTGAACAAAATAATGAAAATACTTAGCCCGTGCTTTAAACAAATTAACCGTATTTACACACACTTTTGGTGGCTCATCAAAATAAAACGTCCCGGTATGAGGGCAGTATATGAACCACTGAACACGCGTACATGCGCTTCACACAAACGCACCAAACAGCGTGGGAACATGCCGCCCTGTCCTGTACCAACCTACACATACATTATACTTTTTATAAGAACATTAATCATGTTTTAATTTGGAGAACAAATGAACAAGCCACTGAAAATAAAACTTGTCAATTCTAGAGTATATATTTTACACCAAATTGGTATACTTTTGTGTTAAAACATTTTTACGTATTCAAATTACATCATTAAAATGGTGTATATATATATATATATATATATATATATGCAGTTTGCCGAACATTATTTTTCCCTAAACGTGTGTCTCTGCTATACCTTCAATGTACCGGTATCAGTGAACTCCGCCTGGATCCCCCAATCGCAGCAACTTCATTTTATGTCAGGTATCCGTGTCAAACTGAATAAATAATAATGTCTAAACCTGGTCACACACCAAAAAATGCTTCTGAAGTGCGGAATGCAGAGGGGTGCAACTGTGAAGTAACCCCGACAGGCTCATTAGAGAAACACATAAATGAGTTAATTGAGAAACGTCACTTACTGAATTGGAGAGCAACAGGCGCTAGGAAGTACGCGCAATTAAAGTAGAATAGCATCCTGCAGAGACAGTCCGAGGCGAGGGCAGACACAGCACAACAGCAAATACAAAGAAAATTAAGTTTTTAAAAAGAAACTACTACTACTACTACTAATACAAATCCAGAGGCTAGTAATCGTACGCCTTGCAGAAGAAAGAAAAAACAGAAATCCGCACAGTGGGGCTAAAACTGGTGCTGGCGTTTCTGTTTCCACCAACCTAGTGAGTGAGATCTGGACCAACCACGTTTACATCCCAGTATGAGAGAGAGAGAGAGAGAGGGAGAGAGAGAGAGAGAGAGAGAGGGAGAGAGAGAGAGAGAGGGGAGGGAGTTAGGGAGGGAGGGAGATTGATAACGTGAAACACTATGTACGTTAGAGAAACCAGATTAAAGCTTCATTTCAGTGTATTGAAAAAAACACACACAAAACAACTGGCGAGGTCTTTATTTAAAGGGCTGAATGCGAGTTCCCGGAATACAGCGGGATGGGGAGAGGGAGTGTAATTCATATTTCAACGTAAAAAAGGGGGGGATGTTGGCGGACACCCAGGCTTTCAAAAGATAGAGGCAGCCGAATAATCCAGGTCTCCTGTCAGCCCAGAACTGTATTCATCAGCAAACCTACAGTCGATAAAACATGACTGCAAAAACAATAGATGCAACATGAAACGGGCTTTTTAAAACATACTTGGAGAGCTTTGCTTTCTCCTCACTTTCATGTTATTATATCCGTTTCGTAGTAATGAGGTTGGGTGTGTAAATAGTACCGATACTTGAATCAGGGACACAAAATCAATCAAAATGAATACCTGAAAACAGTACTTTATTGAACAATTTTATCCAAAAAATGTCAAGCCTAGGGTAAAATAAACACTTGTAAAATATACAACAGAATAGTCCAAGATCAAACAATGAACATAAAACCATTTCCAAAAGCGATGGAAAACAACAAATGATCTTACATGAAACAAATCAATAACTGCTCATTTTAACTTGGTGTATATACACACACACACACACACCATATTTAGATGTGCAATGCTCTTTCATTCTATTATAGTAATTTTATGCTTAACCCTGATCTGCATCTAACACCTAGAGGGAAGTTTAAGCAAATGGTTACCAATTTTTCATTTCAGACCTATATTACAACCTGTGCTATATGCATTTAGTTTTTGCCACCAGATCATTTGCAGTCGATCAATCATTCCAGCTTTAATATTCTCAGATTATGTATTTTTAGACGGAATGCTATGTGACCGTGGTCAAAATATATATGACATCAATAAGCCAGCAACGATTCTAGTTTGTAATGCCAAATAATGGTTTTGCTGTAAAAATACTAGTACCTTTCTTATTTTGTACATTACAAAGGGAAGAGACCGCTGCTATGTTCAGACTTCTTGAAGTTATGCTACAAAGTCTGAAAGCGATGCAAAGATGTGATCTGGTGAAAAATCATCCCCTTGGTTTTAACTATGCAAGGCCAACTAGCATGTAAAAGTCACAGCAAGCTTTAACGTCACTTGACCAGTTAACCAAGACACAGCAGCCATCTAAAAGGTTTAGTCACTGCTTGGAAAAATACTGTTACAGTAAAACAAACAAAACATATGTACATCAACAAACCAGGGTCAGGTGGGTGTTTTAAGCATCTCCTTTTCAACAACAGTAAAGAAGTGACCCTAACAAAGGCTGTGCTGGCCTACATTAAAACTCATGGTGGTATGTATGACGGGCCACCGTTTCAGACCTTTGTACAACACTGGAGACTGAGGTGCATAAAGTATGACAGACAGGCACCGTTTCTAATTATGGCTTAAACACACTTTTAGAATTGGTGATCCGAGGGACGATTTGCACGTCAGAAGGCGCACACACCAGAAATATCACAATGTTTTTGTGTATGTGTAGGTTTCCAATTTTTGATATGCAGCTGTAATTGTATTTCGGGCAGAGAGGGCAATGGATATCCACCTTTTATTGAAAGGCTGGCTTCAGCACAGAGACGGAGGTTGCCTACGGGATGACGCTGGGTTGCTGAAGGCTGGCTTTTGCAGTTGGGATTTCTAACCAGTTCACCCACATAATTTGCCCTAGGCGATAGTGAGCTCAGTGCCTTGGCAGAGAAAACACAAACATCAATTGTTTGAAAGGAAAACCTACTGCGTAATACGTATAGATATATAAACAAAATTGAAAATACAGAGGCAAAAAACCCTTTACATTTCAGGGACATTTTTCTTTTTAGCACCCCCCCACACACACACACAACAATGCATGAGAATGTTTCAATTGTTTAAATGCAGACACTATGAATAGCACTCCTGTCTGGGAGGTGTGAGTATCCAGCTCGAGAGCATGGATTGTACTGACCATTTAAATCTCTTTATGCAATGAGATACTAATGAGCCGGTGCAGAGAAGCTGCTAAATCCACCTGTGTGGAAGTGGCCTGTGTACATGGCCTGCTGTGGGTTTCTACTGGAAACAAGTCATTATTTGTATGTGTGTGTGTGTGTGTGTGTGTGTATATATATATAAAAATATATACAAACACTTCATCCACCTCCTCCTCCTCCTCCTCACAGGGGCCTGAAGGCCAGTGAGGTGCTTCAAGCAGAACAATTACTCAGCTTCAGATGGCAAGTCTCTTCAGGACAGATAAATAGAATTTTTTTTTTTCCTCCGAGTTTGGTCATCTTACTTTACAAGAGGCAAACCTGTGACAGCAACACCAGTAACCGTCCCGTGGGAACCCCAGAGCCCTGCAGGCCGTCAAATTTTGAGTGCACATGGCCCTGTCCGACCCCAGCCGGCTGGGGAGTGTAACAGTCTGAACTCAAAACTTGCCTCCTCAAAACCACAGCCCTTACCCTGCTCTCACTGGAGCTTTCTGTCACTCAGTTGTACAACTTTAGTCAAATGGACTATCTTTTGTAAGTTGGATGATTTTTTTCATTGATATTTTCCAATTAGATTGAAAACCGCAAATCGCATTGCTTAAGGCACTTACCAAGAGGAAAGTTTTTAGTTTTGTTTTTTAGAAAATGTTACCATCGGAGAGCAGGCTAATGCATTATAACTCTAGGCAGCCTTGGATATTACCCCATTTGTTACTTTCAGATTCATGGTTATTGAACACTAGCCCATTCCTTAGGTAATTTTACACAAAATAAATTCTGCACTTAGTCAAACTTTGAACTATACAAAATTAGATGCAATGTCCAGATGCTGCCCTGAAAAAAAACTGTTCCAGTGTAAGTATCGTATTCCAGAATAGAACAGGGTAATTACTTCTATTAAAAACAGTTTTGGAAAAAAAAGCCACATTATTCACAAAGATTTCCAACTGCAAAACTTCAGGATCCTGCATGTAAGCACACAAATAGACACACACTGGTCTGTCTGTACCATGTACGAGTGCAAAAGCATCAATGCCAAACAGTATGGGCTTTCAAATGGGCAACTGTGCACCCATATTGCAGTCACAGAAGAGTACAAACAGTATGCAAGCCTACAAAAACTTACAAAATGCTGAACAGGATGTAAGTGGTAGATGTTGTAATGGTTATTTATTTGCAGAGGGGTTTGGAAGGTGAGTAGCGATGGCACATTCCACATAGTGCTGCACTCTAGAGACAACAGTCTGTACTGCAGATGTAAAAAGCAATATAGAACAGTGCACTTGAGCTGGTCCAACCCAGTTCTATGGTCCAATTTAACAAACTTATTTTTGCTCTGTTTTTGCTTTGGAAAACCAAGTGATGTGATTAAAACTGATCATGAAAATCCAGTGTAAAAAAAAAAGAAAATGGATATAAATGTAACTAAACAGCAGTTATTTTACTTGTGACTTTTTTTTTTTTTTTTTACACTGCTTGAAAAATACAATTATAAAACAAAAATAAATGGGCTCCTATCACACTAGACCCCCTTCCATCAGCAATCGTCCCCATAGAACACAAAGCCACCATTTTGATGAGCAGAGTCCCTCAAAAAACACGAAGTCAGGATTATTAAATGACAGTATAATGACCACACTGCAGTATTAAGATACACTTTGTGATCAGTGGTGGCATTTCTACAGAAAATATTTTTTCCTGTACATTTACACATCATAAGAAAACTAAAAATAAACTAATGGATGGCAACTGAAGCTAATGTCTATTTTGGAAAAACCAAGTAATATTAAATGCTGACAGAAGGAGAATAGGTAGTTCAAAGGGACAGTTCCCAGAGCTCAGCACAAACAACTCTGGGTAAACAACTCTTGGTGCAACAGGCGTCGCTTCCTTAGGTACTTCTAGACGTTATCATTGGTGTAAAGGGGACAGTTTAACAGGTGACACAGGAGCCTGAAGCGAGCAGATTCATTGTTCCTACATGAGGATTATGGTTTGGATTGGAGATTGTTTTGACTTTTTGCAAGAGAGAACAGAAAAAGGGGGATTCAGAGAAAGAAAAAACACTTTAAACAGAGAAAATGCTCTTCATCTTAATTACTACAGTCTTTTTGAATCATCAGCGATTAGAAGCAGACCCCCCACCATCATAAACTGCTGCAAGAAATCCAAAAGAATACCCTGTGTCCAAGGTATAAAGGAAATGTTCTAAAACAACTAGGTTTTCCGCGTTTTGGTTGTCTTTTGTCGTTTTTCTCACAAGGAAGCCAAAAAAAAAAAAAAGACAAAAGGTATGTCCATCTCTTCTCCTCAGTACTACCAGAGAGAGTATCATAAAAACAATTCTGCTCCTCCTGACTCCCGAGGGGGGGGGGGGGAAATTGCCTCTTTGTGAGTAAAAAGTGTGTTAGCAGGGCTTGCTAATTTTCTTTGCATGAAGAGCGATCATACAGGAGGCAGGCAGGCAGGCAGCCCCAGGGGTCTTTAGCTCATGCTATGGTTAACCAGGCCCTGCAGCATCATCATGAGGCGGCGCGCTCTCTTGCTCAGAGGGCTGTGGGGGTCCAGCTGCAGGAACTGGAACAGCTTCTGCCGGACCTGCGCCAGCACGGAGCTCATGTGGTCTCGGGTCACAGGGTCGCTGTGGTCCAGGTTCATCACCGCATCCTCCAGGTAGCTGCCAGATACACAACACAGTGTCAGTCCCCAGTCCCACACAGTAGCACTTGAACTAGCTCTATCTCTCTGCTCTCATTGTTTTTATATATATATACACACACATACATATACATACACACAGTATGTCTTCCCAGTTTTCAGTGCTGGAATGCCTAGTAAGGATGCCGCTGCCACAACTACTCCTGCTCATGTTATGAACAAGGAGGACAGCAGGTAAGCAGCTGTCCTGTGAATGGGTGTAAAAAGTTCCAATAATAACTAAAAATCAAAATCAATAACACTGATTAAAACTAATAAAAAGAAACTGCTTTGTTATTGCCCAAATTCTTAACATGATGCTTGTAGTACATAGATAAATAGAGCAGCTCCAATAAGCATGCACTAGCCCCCTTGGCCAGATCAGTACATTGAGAATCTTTGAATCTCCCAGGGAAAAGCCTGTGATCCTTGCATGGCATCACTCAGCCAGTGTGCGCAGCAGGAGCCTCCCTCATCTCCAGGTACGGCAAATCCAAACTCTCTACGGGCAGCCTGGTCAAGGCTGGCCGATCACGCCACTGCGAACACCAACGCAACAGAGAGCGAGTTTGATCCATCTAGGCTTTAGGAAGCGCGTGGCATCCTAGGGGCAAATGCACAAACGTGCGGCAGTGGCTTCACAGTCTCCAGCTGATCCGATTAAAAAGGTAAAACATTCCAGTGCCTCTCCATCCTACCCTGCCAAACCGGAGTAGATGACAAAATACTCAAATAACCCTTGCCCACCCCTCAAGGCCTGCGTGTATTTCGGCCCTCGCACACCAGATGGTACTGCACTGTGCATTAGCAGATAATTCCAGTTTCTCATCTGTAGACCAATCCCATACATTTAATAACCACCAGAATTATAATGTCAGCTTAAAAGAGCTATTAACCTTTTAATTCTGTAAATGCCATCTCAAATCTTCATGCTGGTGTACTTCACACACAAGTGCTGTGCAAATATGGATCATGTTCAGATAACAGACCTTCCCAACAGCATGCTTATTTCTGTGAGAATTTTTAATTTGTGGTGGGGTGGATTCCACAGTTTAGCCTTTGCTGAGCATTTTCCTGAAAAAGATATCCATTCATACCAATATACAATTAGCCCACTTGAAGCTACATAACTCCCCCATGGCCCCAGCTCTGAGCACCAGCCACCCTTCCCAGGGGGCTACGCTGCCCCGGGTTCACTACAGCGGCCGCATCATCGCACCTGATCTTAAGCTCGCTCCTGGTGGCCAGGTTGGTGGAGAGCTGCTGGATGAGCGACAGCAGCACAGGCTGGATGAGGGGACAGGGTGCCTGCCCAAAGACCTGCTGCGAGTCCACCGTCTCACACACGTACAGGACCAGGTTGAGATCCGCAGCAGACAGCGCCTGGGACAGCAAAGGTTAGGAGGCATTACAATTAAATAAAAAATAATTGGCACACATTTAGTGAAGATGCTGGACGAAAAGCAGAAGCCTCTTTTTCCACTGCAATCCATACTGTGGCACGCATGAGAGATCTCAAAGTGCTACCAATGAGCAACATTAAACAAATACGTACGAAGAGGTTGGAGAGTAAATTTCATTGGTAAATAAAATAGACCAGGTTTCATTGTCTAGACCTCTATTGAGTGCATGTGACAGACTGTCAAAGAGAGCTTTAGCCAGTACCTACATCACTGCTACAGGTGGAAACATTGCCCCTGTGTGTGTGTGTGTGTGTGTGTGTGTGTGTGTGTGTGTGTGTGTGTGTGGAGGGTTGGTGGGACCCACCTGCTGGAAGGCCTGGTTGAGCTGTCCCTGCTGCAGCAGCTGCAGCACATTGGCCTGCTGGGCCTGGTAGTCAAGGTGCGCGGTGGGGATGGGCGTCCCAGCGGCTGACCGCATGGCCTGCATGATGCTGGACGTTACCACCGCCTGCTGCTCCTTCATGGCCATGCCCACCTCACCCTTCACGACACGCTGCACCTGCGCCAGGATGGACTCCTGCAGACTGGACAGAGGGGACACAGTACCCAATTAGCACACTTCCATCCAGTAAACCTGGGCAGCTATAGCACAAGCCCAAGAAAACCCACTTCAAGACAGGGCAAGGGACAGGAACTGGGGCTTTTGCAGGTATTTCTGCAGTAGGTACATTTTAGAAACATCTGTCTGTCATTTGTCAAATTCAGATTGGTATCACGGGCAACTGACAGTTGTCACAACCATTAGGATAATGGCATGCAGTTAGCTTAAGACTTATTTTTTAAATACACCAAGACTTTTTTTTTTTTTTTTTTTTTTACATCTCCCAGAGACTCACTTTCCCACGATCATGTGGAGCTGCTGCTGCACCTCTGAGCGTACACTGGCTGTCACACTGGACGCCAGCTGGTCGGTGGAGCTCTGGAACGAGTCGGTCATCTGCTGCAGTTGGCCCACTAGAGGGTCCCGGGCATCCTGCTCCCGCATCTTCTTGTTCTTCAGATGGCTCTCAAGCTGCTGGATATCTGTGTGGTGAAAACATAGAAGAGTTATAGATGGAAAGAAGGATAGTGAAAGGCAGAGCAAGACAGACAGTCACTATTAACCCTTTGCGGTCCTATGTCGGACTGGATCCAACATTGTAAAAATGCAGTTGCAATCCTGTGTCGGACAGAGTCCGACATCTCTTTAAACGCGTCTTTTGCATAGAAAAAGATTATTCTCTCCCAGAAAAAGCTGAGCACAGCCTTCAGCAGCCTTTGAGACATCACGGTAAGTTGGAAAACACTTGAAATGTATGGGGTAAGCCCCCCCTCTACCAGAGTGTGTAGTCAGGAAGTGATAGAAAAAAATGCAGATATTACAGATGTTAGAATAAGCAGACTGAAGTAAATTGTTATTCACATTTTACATCTCTTGTTTTCAAACCTCACCACATGTAAATAGGATATAAATATTGATGTACAACTTTTTAATTTTTTTGGCTTGTTATCTTTGTTAGAGGTATGTGAAGTGCTGTATAAAGTTTGGTAGCTTTTCTAAAGTTCTCAAATTAATTTATTGCCAAGAAAACTTTTTTTTTTTAACCATTTTTTATTCATTTGCGCCCGGAATAGTTTTTTCAAAATGTTAGCACTATTTTCAAATTTGAGGGTGTCCTTTGGAATAATACTGCTTTGTGCATTGTTATTAGCAAAAAAAGTGAAGTAATTTCAACTTGAACAACACATGATCTGAAATGTTATTTTCTTCACAAAATTACATTGGATCTGAGCAGTCTGACAGCTGCAAAGTAATTGGACTGCAAAGGGTTAATACACAATTTAATCTAGAACAGAGACAAGGCACAACAACAAAAGCAACACCATGTGAATGGTGCTTCAGACTCACATTCGTGCGTTCCCTGCTTGAAGCTGTCATTGATCTGCTGGAACATGGACTGGCAGCCCTTCTCAAACACAGGCAGCACGATGCTCTGGAAGGCCTCCTTGTAGGCAGCCTGGATGGGACCTTGCAGAGCCTCCGCCGCTGCCCTGCCAATGGCATCCGTAGTGTTCTACACAGACGAGGAAGCACAGGACACTGGCTTTAGACCGCAGCACACAAACCACAAACTTCTACAGCAGGAGAACACAGCGACACCCAACGCAGGATAATCCTTAGAGCAAGAGTACACAGTCATCTTTGAGTTAGTTTCCCCACTCTCACAGTCAACGGCTTGAGGAGTTGTTTGTTATAAGTGCTCTGTTCATGGACCTACTCCTAAGGGTGGGTAGACCTTTTGAAAATATGTGGCCAGTGGTATAAAACAATAAGTAATTCCCTTAAGTTGTTCACTTAAGGACATTCCCCCCCTTACCTAAGGGGATGCATTAAGAGTGTTGCACAAACCACCTTAAGTATACATCTTAGGTTATGAAAATCCCTTCTCACTTGCGATTAATCTTTTCCTTCACTGCGGGCCGGTTACCATAGAAACTTTGCAATGCATCAATTGTTTTATAAAACATTGATCAAGAAAATTTCAAAAGACGAAACCTCAACTGGTCTGAAGAAGAAAAATACAGTGACAAATACAGTAAACTGAAAAATATGTAGATTAGGGATGCTCCGATCAGGCTTTTTACAGCCGATACCGATCACCGATTTTCTGTCATTAGAACTGGATAATACCAATGCCAATACTGTTTTTTTGTTCTGCAAACTTTTGTTCTACACTAAGCTCCTTTGTAACCAGTTATGTGCTATGCATAATGTTAGTACTACCTTATTTTGAACAGTAGACCACAGGCGTCATTTTTTAAAATTTGTATTGATAAATTAAATGCAGTCGGTTTATGACTTTTAATTTAAAATTATTACTTGTTGCAAGATTTTTACTAATAAAACAAAGGTCCACATAAGGCTACATTTCATGGCATATAAGGCCTCTTAATTACACATTAAACCAACAGTTGTAATTAAAATTAAAGGTAGCCTATAACAGAAATATTAAATTCAAATAAAAATAGCAAAGACATCAGCCCACAAAGAACATAAGCAATATTGGGCAAGGTTACAACATGTAGGCTAATCAATGAAGATTTATCAAACGTGTAGGTCTACACTAAACTTTCCCTATAGGGCTACATATCATGGCATAGAAGGCCTCTTCATCACACATTCAACACACAGTATGTAGCAACCAAAGCATCTGCTGTGTGCGACCCTAGAAACTCTTGCGAGTGGAGAACCGCTTGCTTCATTTCAAAGTTTTCATTTATCCACTGCACCGTTAGACTTAGCATGGACATAGGGGACACACTGGAGCTCCAAATATCAGTGGTAAAACTCATTGCAGCAACATCTTTATTGATCAGGGTGTTAAGTAAGCAAGTTAACCGGCCCCAAAACACGGATGCGTCCGGACGCGTCCGCCAGTGGAAACACCCGTTTAAGCGTCCAGGGCCGGACGCGTCCGCCAGTGGAATCGGGGCAATATTTTGTTTGTAATGTCTTTTGCTCTCTTACTGTCCATACTGTAAGGTTTGACTTTTACATTGCTACCGTTATTGTTGATTGGGCAAGAGCCGGCTTGCTAGTCGCAGCAGTCTTAGCACTTGCCAGCTTTTCGTACTCTGCATACTCTTTCTGGTGCTTTGTTCTCAGGTGGCGAATAAGGTCTGTCGTGTTGAAATTTTTTGCTGTCGACCCCCCACGAGCAATGTCTTTAGCATATACCTTACAAACTGTTATTGTAGGCTAGTATATTTGGCTCGTGTCTTTTGTGTCATCAAAAAAAAAAAAACTGTTGTTTTGATCGGCCACTGGAGCGACCACCGATCGAGTCACTTCAGATGGCAATCAGCCGAAACCAATCAGCGGCCGATCGATTGGAGCATCCCTAATGTTGATGGCTAGATTTAATCCTCAGGTGATAGCAGTCACTAAAACTGTGGGATGAAATAACGGAGGCTGTAATTAAACTAATAAAACATCCCTGTGCAGAAGACTACTGAAATGTAAAATGTTTGAGAACTAGAAAAGTTTAATGTATCAACATTTTGTAAATGGTCTTAAAAGTTATATGAAGTTAAGAAACTGTATACAAAACATAAAACTTATAGTTTTTCAACCTACTTTTTAAATATTGTATTGGAAATACAGAAGAAATGGTTATATAACTACTTGATACTTTTTATGTTAATATTTAAAACTTGCATTTTAAATGGGGCTATATAGGTGCTAACTCATGTCTCTCAGTCTACATATTTAGAAGAAGTTGAAATACCTTCTTCCCTGTCCTACACACACACGTGCTGTACTGCCATATTCACACATTTACAATTAAAAGCAAATCCTGCACAAGTTTTCAAATGCGTTATTTTGAATAGATTACTGAAGAACTGCATTTCTTTCCCTGCGTGTCTGTGTAAACAAGGTCACTGTCTCACTGTGCTATAGTTCAACCCTGATACCTAGAAGAACAGTCTGATAAGAACCAGTTTTCACCAGTAATTTGGGCTTGATACATGATACAAACCCCCCTTATATTAAACGTTATGTATGCCATGGTTTGACCATATATGGGTCTTCCTGAGCAGTTGTCAGGCAGAAACCGAACTTGCACTCATCCTGGGACAGACATGTGGGCCTATTATCTTTCTCTCCTGTCTGGTCTGTATAAATGTGCCATCTTTGGAGGAAAACTACACTGAGATCTTTCCCCAAGCTGCTTGTGTGAATAAACTTCTTCCTACCAACGTACATTATTCTCAGTCTGAATTATTGAAGGGAAACTCCCGACAAACTTCATTAAGCGCTTCTTCAATTACAATTAAATCTAGTTTGTGCTTCTATATCCGATTCCAGCATCGCAGATTATTGAATGTCTGTTAAACGTCTGTCCAGTAATCGTTCCTCATTTAGTTTTCAGATCACCATCCAGGGTATACAAAAGATTCTCTCTATCTCTGAAAACCCTTGTGTGAAGCACGGCTTCACCTTCATTTTGTATGTGTAGAAATGCGGCCATCATAAACAGGCTTTAAGGGATGCTTAAGTTTGTTTTTTTTGTTTTTTAATGAAAATTACCCTCAAGTTGTTTTTTGCAATCATTAACTACCTTAAGGGAAATACTTAAGTATATTCACTTATGTGATCAACTTAAGTAGGATCCCTTAACTTCCACTTAAGGAATTTAACTCAAGTACCAGTTAAAATGAAAACTAAGGGGGAAATTCACTTAAGTTGTTTTATGCAACTGGACACAGACCGTTTAGACTGGAGAAGGTAAATCAATGCACTCCATCTGTGAAGACCTTACCTTGGACTTCACAATCTTAGTGACGTTCTCCTTCAGTGTGCCCTCCACTGCAGTCAGCTTGGCAGCTATGGTGTTGCTCAGCTGCCCAGTGACTGGCTCCAGGACCTTGGTCACAGCTGCACAAACACAGACAGACATTAATACTTCATGCACAAGCTCCAGATCAGCTATGGTCAATGGCCTCATGCTTTTGTTGTGTACGCGCGCACACACACAGGCCAACTATAACATTGGGTTTTCCCTACAGACTGGCTCAACTGGCACTCAGACTGTGGATACACCAGCAAGAGGGTAGCGTCCTCACTCACATTGAAACATCTCCTGTCTTTATAGTGTCATAGGGATAATAAGAGTTACAAAACTGAAAGATCAATTGGAAACAGCTCTGAGGAAACCCAAATAGTGCGATGTGAAGAGGAGACAACTGCAATACATTTCTAAAGGCAGGCAACTCAGTATGAGGAGTAGAAAGTAGACAAAAATAAATGGATAGTTGATGAAACATTAATATAGATTGGTGGGGGGTGAAGTATATTAAGATGGTTCAGATCAAGCAACTAAAGTTATAAGGAAGCAGATATTTAGAAAACAAAAGCATAATACAATGAGGCTGAAGTTAATACAAACCCCCACCACCACACACGCACACAAAACAAATCTAAATACAAAACAGATTTCCACAACTGATGCAGAGAGTTAAAGCCCAGTAAAGCCCAATGACGTTGTGTAGCACGGACTGCGTCACTGAACACATGCTGCTCGTGCTGGCAGAGGGAGGGGGTGGCTGCAATGTGAAAAATGTCCAGCACGAGGGTTGGGGATTCGAGCCCTCGTGAGGCTTTTGGTTTTCATGCCAACTCAGGACTTCATTACACAACTGCAGTGATTATGAGATTATGACAACAAATCATGTGTTTATCCCAGGTATACATCAGTTGCTAATCATAGTGTACCTATAAACCCTGCAAGAACCCACACTTTCAGGACAGGCCCACCCTTGACTAGCGTGCTGCTCGTTTCCCCCTGGCGTAGCGGTTTAGAAAGATGATCC